>NW_028135944.1:0-391000 GCF_964662115.1 Mustela nivalis
CTTCCTTTAGGCCAACAATTCTCCAGAGACAGCAAGGTGTCCTATTTCCACTACAATTTCTAGATCTCAAGAAACAGTGAGGCATCTTGGGTACCAACAGCTCTCCATGGGGTTTGTCATCCTGTGGGTGAGCAAGTCCATTGTCAGTGTCTTTTCCCAACGGGTCAGTGATGACTAACGGACAGAAAGTCCCTTTTTGAGGAAAAAGGTGAGGGCATGGATATATGGTACTGCCTTTGTCCTCATCTCCTAGAGTTCTGAAACACAAGGTTAAGGGATTAGGGCTCTGTCTACCTGGTTTTCCCATAACTTTACAAAGTCTTCGAGGAAAGTGACGTTCTGATCAGAGCTAACTCTTCAGGAAGAGGCCTGGACCGCACCTGTTGTCATCATTAGTTAACTGTACTTGTAATGGAACGGGTATAGACATGTTGACCAAGTCTCTTTAGTCAAAAGGAAAGGGATGGCCTATATCGACGGCTTGCAAAGCCAACTTGAGCAGAACTGTGGACTGAGCCTCAAGGTCCTTGCAGACTAGTGATGAAGAAGGTGTGGTCCATCTTGGTAACAGAGTATTCCTCAGCCATCGGGGAGGATAAACCCCTGGACCTTACATTGACATGAACTTCCCATGTCTGGGTGATGGGAAATGGAAAAGACAGGCAGAACAATGGAAATATCATATAGCTTTCCACAATATGTTCCTCAGGAGGAATACCTTGGCTCTTAGTAAAGGAAAGAAAAATTGAATGGGAAGAATGCAGAGAAGGAGACCCACCAAGAGTGACTCAGGACTCTGAGAACCAAGCTTGAGTGTTACAGAGAAGAGACACATTCAGGGAATAAGTGAAATGCTTAATGGGTGTTCAGGAGCTGTGGCATATATTAGGAAAAGCACTAGGTCGCATATGAAACTAAAAGATCCGTAAATACTGTGTCAAAAAAAATGACAAAAAAATTCCAAGAAGAATTCTAAGATTTTCAACAAAAAAATTCAGAGAAAAACAATGTGACCCTTTCAAAACCTAAAGAAGGCACAGGGAGAAAAGGAAAGAATTATAATTTTTATTATCTTTCCTTATTGAAATGGCATGGGATTTGTTTCCTAAAATATCCTTATCTGAATTGGGTCTTTATCCTTGTAAATTAGAGTCTACCCACCTCTTCCATTTCTGAAATTGATGAGAAGACATGACATTGCCTTCTCTAAATACCTAGAAGAGTGGCCCAGGAAAATGACTTGGACCTGGCCTTCTGTGTGCTGGCAGGTGTTTGATTACTGCTTCAAACGCTTCAGTCACTACTAGAGAGCTGAGATTTTGTAGGTTTCCTGACCTAATCGTGGGAGTTTCTATGTGTCTGGGAATTTAACCTTTTCTCTCCGGTCTTGGATTTGCTAGCATAAATGTGTGTATGTGCCTCTTAGGTTATTCTTTTTTCCTTTCTACCAGTTGTCATGTGGTTTCATACTTTCAGCTGTGAGCTTGTCTCCCTGCTGTATCCCAGTAATGGCTTCTGCAGTTTGTTCATGTTTTCAGAACTGAAGTGTGAGATCTCCGGATTTTTTTTTCTATTGGTTTGTTTGTATTTCCTTTATTTTGATAATCATATATATGATTTCATTTTTTCTGTTAACTTTGGAGTTAGGCTCTTCTTCTACTTGCTCCTTCAGGCATCCAGTTAGGTTCCTTTTTTTTTTTTTTTTTTCGTTTTTTTTAAATTTTGGACATGCATGCGTTTAACCCTTTATGGTTTCCCAATAAAATGTTTTTGCATCACCCCATAAGTTTCTTGACATTCCTTTGCTCATGGCTATTTCTGCATTTCCTTTGGATTTTCTTTGTTGATTCATTGCTAGGTCGTGAGTGTGTTGTGTTTTCCAACCTTTAGGGTATGGCTGTATTTCCAATTTGAAAGTGATATCTTCCCGTTTTCATACCTTCATGATCATAAGAGCCCAGGATAGGTTTTGACTTCTCTTCCATGAATTACGACTGGATTTGGACTCGAGCTCATGACCTGCGATAGACAAAGTTAGGTCCGCCGCTGGGAAGAACATATCTTATTGTCCTCAGAGACGCAATCTTACTCATGGATCCCCAAAGTTCAGGTGGTCTCCAGAGCCCATGTGGACATCTGTTATTCCTTACCACCATTCCACCAAATGATCTGTGCTGTGCTTAACGTGGATATCATAGTCCCCAACAATATTGGATTAAAGTCCCCATCTCCCTTCCTCTCTGATCATATGCTTCCAACGTTTAGATACAGCCATGTTCTGGTATATATGTTGGCAGTTCTTCCAGGTTTCTGATGTTTTGATGCTCCATTATGACAAAACACCTTCCGCTCTCTTTTGTCTCTGAAAGGCATAAAATCAATCTAGATGACTTAGGCACAATCACTTTGGCTCTCTTCTCCTTGGCAAGAGCATAACGTACGTTTCCAAATTTCTTCACTTTCAAGCTATGTGTATTTTATAGTCAAAGGAAATCTCCTATGGGCAACAGGGGTCGAGCTTGTTTAATATTTGTTGTTTATTGATGGATCCTTTCTGATTTTTTTTTGTTTGTTTGCTTGTTTTATTTTATTTTATTTTATTTTATTTTATTTTATTTTATTTTATTTTTTCTAATTTCAACCACACCTACAAAATGTTTGTATTGATGGGAGACTTTCGTCCTGAATGCTGAATGAATTATTGTTAGGTAAGAAGTTCACTTTCTCATTTTGGTTGAATTCTGACTTGAATTCTCTGTGCCTTTCCCTTTTATGGTATTTTTTTGGGGATGCTTCATTAGTGCGATTTCTCACTTCCTCCCCCTCTTTCTCGTGTCTTCTCTGTGTGTGTGTTCGTCTATGTGTGCATGTGCATGTCTTAATGTGTGCGTGGTCTGTGTGTGTTTCACAAAAAACTTATAATTAAATTCCAGAGGTAGGAATTGGGTCTCTTAAGGTTAGCAATTCAATGTGACATGCCTTAGAAACTCACATTCCATCCGTTTCAAGAACATCTTCTGCAAGCAATGTCATCATTTGTACTCTTCCATAAACACGTATTCTCACAAAACTGCCTTCAAACAAACACCACATTTTGTGTGCCTCATTAGAATCGTATTGTTTGTCCCTATACCCCTTGATTTTTCATATGTTTCTTGACTGTCTTGAGGGAGTGAAATCGTCTGTTTGTTTTCTTTCTGAGAATGATAGATATGACAGAGCCCAAAGCTCTCTGCAAGCCTGTCACATGAGACATATGGAATAATTCATTCTTGCTTAAGTCTCAGTAAGAATTTTCGGTGACATGGAGGACAGTGAGATGGTAGTAGTGTCTAATAACCTCATGCTTGTCTTCAGCCATGAAAGCAAAAGGAAGATGACAAAAATAATGGGGGCGGGGTGGAAATTGACCTGAAGCCTACACAGTAAACTCCACAGAGTAAGAGATCGGAGGTCGCAGAAACTATGGGAGAAGTTTGGAGACATGGCTCATGGGAGATTTGGGTGGTTCGTGCATCAGAGGGCAGTGATATCATGCAAAGGACAAAGGCACAGGAGAACAGGGCCCACTGGGAACCGACAAGGAACCTGTTTTCCAGTGCAATTGGCTGTGATGAACAGAGGGTCTGAGTTCTTGACAACACAATTCTTGAGGGGTGGAGTTTTTAGATCAGCGGGCTTGGCAGAAATTGACTCAAAAGAACACCGTGTTTTCTTGTAGGGGACACGAACAAGCAACCAGGTGAAGACAGCCTGGAGACTATGATCAGAAATAATACCAGGAGATGTAGTTGGAGGAGAGTGGGTCCTGGCAGTGCATCCGTGAGAGGCAGTGTTTGTGGAAATGATTCAATGGGTGCACAAGAAATGATCGGCTCTCAAACCAGTAGCAACAGGACTGAGCACTGGCCAAGACAGGATGGTGAGACATTTGCTGCCTACCCTGCCGACACAAAAACCCAACCGTGGAACACTTGGAGGACTGCCTTCCTCAGTCCAAGATGCTTAGTCCAAGGAGAACACATTCTCCCATAGGGGACAAGAAGAATGCCTTGACCACATGCTCTCTTTTGAACACAGCATTCTGCAGGCCTGCATTCTATTCGGTTGTGGAAGGTCTCCTTTCACACTCACACTAGACCCTACTAAGTGAAACCTCAGCATATTTAGCCCGGGCCCTAACACACCAAACGCCCGGCAAGGAGGGCCTTTACAGTTGACTGGTCTCAAGGACAGGGTCAGCCATAACACAACAGCAGATGGCATGCATCACACCCACACACACACACACTCACACACACACACCCATCATCCCTTAAATGCCAGCACTTGGTCACACCTGATTTCCTCTTCTTAAAGACATTAACCTCAGGATGGAAAAAGAATGAGCATTCAGAATATGGAGAGGTAGACAGAGACTTATATCCAAGGCAAAGATGGAAGAATCCACTGACGCCAAGGTAAAAGAACAAGAAATGATCACGGCTAGGCAATCAGAGAGAACCTACTACATAGAACACGCCCGATGGGGTATAAAAGCAGCGGCCTGGATACTTCCTGTACATCAGAAAACATGGAAGATATCAGAGAGTCTTGAACCACAGAGATAAACTGATAAAGATAAATGAACATAAATAGCTCCTGAAGAGAAGATTGGTAGGAGACTGGATGCAAAGTCTGGGAACATGGCAGAAGTAGAGGATCCAATGAGTGACCTGGAAGAACAAGTCTAGACAATAAGAAAGCAAATTCTAAAAGAGAAGGAAGAATGACGGGACATGACAATGAGCTTAGAGAATCATCATCTCCAGGAATTGAAAGAGGTGCCTCTTGTAGGAGAAGTAAGAGTGAGTGAAAAAAAGAGGGCTGAACATGGATTTGAGATATCGGGGCTGAAAATGACCCTCATCTGGTAGCACAAACAGAGGTCCACAATCAGAGGCACAGAGGACTCCCATCACCTTCCACAGAAGCAGAGCACCAAAAGACATAGTGCCATTTACCCCTGGAAAATCTAGGCATGGAGGAATTCACTTTAGCAAATAGGTATGGGAGAATAGTTTGTCCATAGCCCAGTCACTGACTTCAAGAGGAAATGCTATACCAGCTCTCAAAAAAATCCGGATAGCTCAAGCAACACCAGCCCAGGCCAAAACCCTTATCCCCTGCATTTCTGAACAATGACTGAGCAGCAGGTCTTGTCTAGAACTACGAGGTTCTCAGAAGTCAATGGTTGGGCCCCAGGATGTGTCAATCAGTTCAGAGGCACCCTTCAGATCAACTCATGATTCCACGGTCTTGGCAATGACTGTGGTCTCAGATTCTCTGCTCAGGGGAAAGTAAGCTTCTCCCTCGCCAGCTCTACCCCTTGATTGTGAACTCTCGGTCTCTCTGTCTAATAAGTGCAAGCGCATCGTTTGACAAGATAACAAAAACAAAACCAGGCACAATAATTGACTGGGGGCAGAGGATGATTTATTGAATTTGGACCAAGGTTCCTATGGAGGGCAGCTAGGTACAGAGAACCTCCCACCATCCTAAAATACCATACCTTTGCTCGGAGCTCCAATGTTCATTCTGCTGTTCTTTCTCTTCCTGGGTCTCCTCACCAACCTGAAGCATCCGCTGTGTGTCACGCTCTACTGACCCCTTGTTGACACATGTTCATTCTCTTCTGGCTCCATTATAACATGCCCATCTTCTACTACAGGCACTGTTTGCTTATCACATGACATCATTTGGCTGGGGTCATGAGAGTTAGAAGGCAGGCTTGTGCTGCCAAATCTCCATGCAGTTCCACAGGGGTAGCTGCTCCACCCTGAGGGAGTACTCAAGATTCTTCCACATTCGAATCCTCTTCAATGCGTCCTTTTGGACATAAAAGTTGTCTTCCTGAAACGGGCAGGGAAGACTTTCAGATGGCTTCACTTGGGCTATGGGTCTCTTCCAACATGCTCTCCGTTTGCTCCTATGGACTCCAAGTACATGAGTCCAACCTGGACCTAAGGTTAAGGGTGTAGAGTCTGCCTTGATCCATGGTCATTTTTGAAGATTGGGAGGCATTGTTGGCACGGTTTCTGGAGATGCTCGAGGTACTCATGTCCTCGCTGTGGAAGACTCCAGACATGTCTTTGGCACGGTTGTGGGGGTTCATTTTGAACTCTCCTTGAGTGGCCATTTTTCTGTTCAGAAGCACTGTGATAGGGTGGGAGGGCCTGACCCTTGTGCCGGGCTCAGATTTCCTCCCCTGAGGCTTTGCTTGAGGCCTGATTGTTTCTTGGCCTGTTGTGGTTAAGATGGAATGGTGGATACTTGTCTTTCTCTGGAATCCAGAGGGCTGGTGCTGATTATCAGGACCAAACACTATGAATTGGGTCATGTAGTAGGTGACACCGACTCGCTTCGCAAACTGCCTTGGTGAGAGACCCAGAGAGCTCTGGCGGTTCGGGACGGCCTGGGGTGCTCTTGGCCCACCCACGACTACTCTAGCCAATTGTAGTGATCAGGCGTGATGTAATGAGGAGTGTTTGCTATGAACTCAAAGCATTGTGACATCACAATTGCTGGCTTCACTGAAGCAGCTGTCCTTCTCCCATGACCTTGGTGTCCTAAGGCTTTAGGTAGGAAGCCCCCAAAGGACAGAACAAGAGCCCTCTGATTCTGATCAAGAACTCAGGTTGTCTTGTGTGTTAGTGTCCCACTTCCCCATTCTGGAAAAAGCGGAAAGAAAATGATGTTTAGTATACCTTCCTGTAGGCCAACATTTTCCCAGAGACGGCAAGGTGTCCTATTTCCACTATAATTTCTAGAGATCTCAAAAAACGGTGAGGCCTCATGGGTATCAACAACTCTCCATGGGTTTGGAAATCCTGTGTGTGAGAGCGTCCTTTCTCAGCTTCTTTTGCCTATGGCTCAGTGATGACTAAGGGACAGAAAGTCCCCTTTCGAGGAAAAAGGTGAGGGCATAGATATATGGTGCTATCTGTGGTCTCATCTCTTAGTTTTCTGAAAACAGGGCTAATGGTTTAAGGCTCTGACTACCTGGCTTTCCCTTACACACCTTTGCAAAGTCTTAGAGGAGAGTGTCATTCTGCATCAGGGCTAAACCTAAGGAAGAGGCCTGGACAGCGCCCGTTGTCATCATTAGTTGTCCTTGTTGCGGTAACGGGTATAATCATGTTGACCATGTCTCTTTAGTCAGAAGGATAGGTACGGCTAATATCGAAGGCTTGCAAGGCCCATTCGAGCAGACCTTTGCAGTGAGCTGCAATGCCCTTGCAAGGACTAGTGGATAAGGAAGGCTTGGTCCATTTTGGCAAGACAGTATTCCTCGGCCGTTGAAGAGAATGAACGCCCTGGACCTTGCCTTGACATGAATGTCCCATGCCTGGCTGATGTGAAATGAAAAGGCAAGCAGAAAAAGGGAAATATCATATGGCTTCCCACAATATGTGCCTCATTAGGAATACCTTGGCGCTTTGTCCTCTTCAATAAACACGTATTCTCATAAAACTGCCTTCACTCAATCACCACGATTGGGTGCCTCATTAGTGTCATATTGTTTGTCCCTATACCCCTTCCTTTTTCATATGTTTATTGACTGTCATGACGGAGTGAAATCATCTGTTTGTTGTCTTTCTGAGAAAGATAGATGTGACGAAGCCCAATACTCTCCGCAAAACTGCCACATGAGGCAAGTGGAAGAATTCATTCTTTCTTATGTTTCAGTAAGAATTTGTGGTGACATGGAGGACAGTGAGATGGTAGTAGTATCTAATAACCTCGTGCTTGTATTCAGCCAAGAAGGCAACAGGAAGATGACCACAACAACTGCAACGGAGTGGACATTGACCGGAAGCCTACAAGGGAAACTCGACAAGAAGAAAGGTAGTCGCAGAGACTAAGGGCGATGGTTGGAGACATGGCTTATAGGAGATTTCGTTGGTTCATGCATCAGATGGCAGTGATCCCTTGCAAAGGACAAATGCCCAGGAGAGCAGGGAATGCTGGAAAACCACAAGGCACCTGTTTCCCAGTGCCATTGGCTGTGACAAGAAGAGGGTCTGAAGGGCACGAGTTCTTGACAACACAAGTCTTGAGTGCTGGAGTTTTCAGATCAGCAGGCTTGGCAGATATAACATCGAAAGAACTCCGTGTTTTTCTTGCATAGGTCACCAACAAGCAACCATGTGCAGACAACCTGGAGACCATGATCAGCGACAATACCAGGACACACAGTGGGATGATGGCGGGTCCTGGCAGTGCATCCGTGAGAGGCAGTTTTCGTGGAGTTGTCTCAATGGGGGCATAAGGAATATTGGGCTCCCACACGAGGAGCATCAAGACCGAGCTACTGGACAATAGAGGATGGTGTTAGCATCCTCACCTCATTCAGAGAACCAAAAGACTGCCTACTCTGCCCACACGAAATCCCAACCGTGGAACACTTGAGGGACAGCCTTCCTCAATCCAAGTTGTTTACTCCAAGGAGATCAGACTATCCCAAAGGGGATGAGAAGAATGCCTTGAACACATGATCTCTTCTGAACACAGCATTCTGTAGGTCTGCGTTCTGATGATTTTGTGGAATGTCTCCTTTCACAGGCACACCAGAGCCCATCAAGGTAAACCTCAGCATATTCAGCCCAGGCCCCAAACACACCAAACGGCAGGCAAGGAGATCCACTGCAGATGGCTGGTCTCAAGGACAGTGTCAGCCACAAAACAAACATCAGATGGCATGCATGCCACACACACACACACACACACACACTCACACACACACACACACACAAGCACACACACACTAGACCAACCTTAAGGGCCCGCCCTTGGTCACTCAATGATCTCTTCTACCTAAATAAATTACCCACAGGATAGAAAACAGAATAAGTATTTCGAATACAGAGAGGAGACAGAGATCTAGATCTAATACAAGATGGAAGAATCAATAGATGCTAAGGAAAAAGAACAAGAAAGGATCACGGCTAGGAAATCAGAGTGAAGCTTCTACATAAAACACGCCCGATGTGGGTTTGATAGCAGCGGCATGGATCCTCCCTATACATCAGAAAACATAGAAAATATCAGAGAGTATCAAACCACAGAGATAAAACTGATAAAGATAAAAGAACCTAAAGAGCTCCTGAAGAAAAGATTGGTAGGAGACTGGATGCAAAGACTGGGAACATGGCAGAAGTAGAGGATCCAATTAGTGACCCTGAAGAACAAGCCTAGAAAATAAGGAAGCAAATTCTAAAGGAGAAGGAAGAATGATGGAACATGACAATGAGCTTAGGGAATCACCATCCAAAAAGAAAGGTAATAGGTGCCTATTGTAGGATAAGTAAGAGTGAGAGAAAGAAAAGAGGGCTGAACATGGATTTGAGAATCAGGGCTGTCAATGACCCTCATCTGGGAGCTGAAACAGAGGTCCAGAATCAGAGGCACAGAGGACTCCCATCACCTTCCACAGAAGCAGAGCACCAAAAGACATAGTGCCATTTACCCCTGGAAAATCTAGGCATGGAGGAATTCACTTTAGCAAATAGGTATGGGAGAATAGTTTGTCCATAGCCCAGTCACTGACTTCAAGAGGAAATGCTATACCAGCTCTCGAAGAAAGCCAGATAGCTCAAGCAACACCAGCCCAGGACAAAACCCTTATCCCCTGCATTTCTGAACAATGACTGAGCAGCGGTTCTTGTCTAGAACCAGGAGGTTCTCAGAAGTCAACGGTTGGGCCCCAGGATGTGTCAATCAGTTCAGAGGCACCCTTCAGATCAACTCATGATTTCACAGTCTTGGCAATGACTGTGGTCTCAGGTTCTCTGCTCAGGGGAAAGTAACCTTATCCCTCGCCAGCTCTATCCCTTGATTGTGAACTCTCGGTCTCTCTGTCTAATAAGTGCAAGCGCATCGTTTGACAAGATAACAAAAACAAAACCAGACACAATAATTGACTGGGGGCAGAGAATAATTTATTGAATTTGGACCAAGGTTCCTATGGAGGGCAGCTAGGTACAGAGAACCTCCCACCATCCTAAAATACCATACCTTTGCTCGGAGCTCCAATGTTCATTCTCCTGTTCTTTATCTTCCTGGATCTCCTCACCAACCTGAAGCATCCGCTGTGTGTCACGCTGTACTGACCCCTTGTTGACACATGTTCTTTCTCTTCTGGCTCCATTATAACATGCTCATCTTCTACTACAGGCACTCTTTGCTTCTCACATGACATCATTTGGCTGAGGGTCTTGAGAGGTAGAAGGCAGGCTTGTGCTGCCACATCTCCATGCATTTCCACAGGGGTAGCTGCTCCACCCTGAGGGTGTTCTCAAGGTTCTTCCACATTAGAATCCTCTTCAATGCATCCTTTTGTACATATAAGTTGTCTACCTGAATCAGGCACAGAAGTCTTTCAGATGGCTTCACTTGGGCTATGGGTCTCTTCCAAAATGCTTTCCATTTGCTCCTGTGGACTCCAAGTACATGAGTCCATCCTGGACCTAAGGTTCTACACCTAAGGTGTAGAGACTGCCTTTGATGCATGGTCATTTTTGAAGATGGGGAGACCTTGTTGGCAGCATTCCTGGAGAGGCTCGAGGTACTTGTGTTATCCCTTTGAAGACGCCAGACATGTCTTTTGCACGGTTGCGGGTGTTCAGTTTTCTTTGCTTGGGTGGGCCTTTTCCTGTTCAGAAGCTCCGTGATTGTGTGGGAGGGCCTTATCCTTGTGCAGGGCTCAGATTTCCTCCCCTGAGGCTTTGCTTGAGGCCTGATTGTTTCTTGGCATGTCGTGGTTAAGATGGAATGGTGGATGCTTGTCTTTCTCTGGAATCCAGAGGGCTGGTGCTGATAATCAGGACCAAACACTATGAATTGGGCCATGCGGAAGGTGACACCGACTCGCTTCGCAAACTGCCTTGGTGAGAGACCCAGAGAGCTCCGGCGGTTCGGGACGGCCTGGGGTGCTCTTGGCCCACCCACGACTACTCTAGCCAATTGTAGTGATCAGGCATGATGTAATGAGGAGTGTTTGCTATGAACTCAAAGCATTGTGACATCACAATTGCTGGCTTAACTGAAGCAGCTGTCCTTCTCCCATGACCTTGGTGTCCTAAGGCTTTAGGTAGGAAGCCCCCAAAGGACAGAACAAGAGCCCTCTGATTCTGATCAAGAGCTCAGGTTGTCTTGTGGGTTAGTGTCCCACTTCCCCATTCTGGAAAAAGCGGAAAGAAAATGATGTTTAGTATACCTTCCTGTAGGCCAACATTTTCCCAGAGACGGCAAGGTGTCCTATTTCCACTACAATTTCTAGAGATCTCAAGAAACGGTGAGGCCTCATGGGTATCAACAACTCTCCATGGGTTTGGAAATCCTGTGTTTGAGAGCGTCCTTTCTCAGCGTCTTTTGTCTATGGCTCAGTGATGACTAAGGGACAGAAAGTCCCCTTTCGAGGAAAAAGGTGAGGGTATAGATATATGGTGCTATCTGTGGTCTCATCTCTTAGTTTTCTGAAACACACGGCTAATGGTTTAAGGCTCTGTCTACCTGGCTTTCCCTTACACACCTTTGCAAAGTCTTAAAGGAGAGTGTCATTCTGCATCAGGGCTAAACCTAAGGAAGAGACCTGGACAGCACCCGTTGTCATCATTAGTTGTCCTTGTTGCGGTAACGGGTATAATCATGTTGACCATGTCTCTTTAGTCAGAAGGATAGGTATGGCTAATATCGATAGCTTGCAAGGCCCATTCGAGCAGACCTTTGCAGTGAGCCGCAATGCCCTTGCAAGGACTAGTGGATAAGGAAGGCTTGGTCCATTTTGGCAAGCAGTATTCCTCTGCCGTCGAAGAGAATGAACGCCCTGGACCTTGCCTTGACATGAATGTCCCATGCCTGGCTGATGTGAAATGAAAAGGCAAGCAGAAAAAGGGAAATATCATAAGGCTTTCCACAATATGTAACTCCTAAGGAATACCTTGGCGCTTTGTCCTCTTCAATAAACACGTATTCTCATAAAACTGCCTTCACACAATCACCACGATTGGGTGCCTCATTAGTGTCGTATTGTTTGTCCTTATACCCCTTCCTTTTTCATATGTTTCTTGATTGTCATGAGGGAGTGAAATCATCTGTTTGTTGTCTTTCTCAGAATGATAGATGTGACGAAGCCCAATGCTCTCCGCAACACTACCAAATGAGGCAAGTGGAAGAATTCATTCTTTCTTATGTTTCAGTAAGAATTTGTGGTGACATGGAGGACAGTGAGATGGTAGTAGTGTCTAATAACCTCGTGCTTGTATTCAGCCAAGAAGGCAACAGGAAGATGACCACAACAACTGCAACGGAGTGGACATTGACCGGAAGCCTACAAGGGAAACTCGACAAGAAGAAAGGTAGTCGCAGAGACTAAGGGAGAGGTTGGAGACATGGCTTATAGGAGATTTCGTTGGTTCATGCATCAGATGGCAGTGATCCCTTGCAAAGGACAAATGCCCAGGAGAGCAGGGAATGCTGGAAAACCACAAGGCACCTGTTTCCCAGTGCCATTGGCTGTGACTAGAAGAGGGTCTGAAGGGCACGTGTTCTTGACAACACTAGTCTTGAGTGCTGGAGTTTTCAGATCAGCAGGCTTGGCAGATATAATGTCGAAAGAACTCCGTGTTTTTCCTGCATAGGTCACCATAAGCAACCATGTGCAGACAACCTGGAGACCATGATCAGCGACAATACCAGGACACGCAGTGGGAAGATGGTGGGTCCTGGCAGTGCCTCCATGAGAGGCAGTTTTCATGGAGTTGTATCAATGGGGGAATAAGAAATATTGGGCTCCCACATGAGGAGAATCAAGACTGAGCTACTGGCCAATACAGGATGGTGAGTACATTAGCTGCCTACCCTGCCCACACGAAATCCCAACCATGGAACACTTGGGGGACAGCCTTCCTCACTCCAAGTTGTTTACTCCAAGGAGATCAGACTATCCCAAAGGGGATGAGAAGAATGCCTTGAACACATGATCTCTTCTGAACACAGCATTCTGTAGGTCTGCGTTCTGATGATTTTGTGGAATGTCTCCTTTCACAGGCACACCAGAGCCCACCAAGGTAAACCTCAGCATATTCAGCCCAGGCCCCAAACACACCAAACGGCAGGCAAGGAGATCCACTGCAGATGGCTGGTCTCAAGGACAGCATCAGCCACAACACAAACATCAGATGGCATGCATGCCACACACACACACACACACACACACACACACACACACACACACTAGACAAACCTTAAGGGCCCTCCCTTGGACACTCAATGATCTCTTCTACCTAAATAAATTACCCACAGGATAGAAAATAGAATAAGTATTTCGAATACAGAGAGGATACAGAGATCTAGATCTAATACAGATGGAAGGATCAATAGATGCCAAGGAAAATGAACAAGAAAGGATCACGGCTAGGAAATCAGAGTGAAGCTTCTACATATAACACGCCCGATGTGGGTTTGATAGCAAGGCATGGATCCTCCCTATACATCAGAAAACATAGAAGATATCAGAGAGTCTCGAACCACAGAGATAAAACTGATAAAGATAAAAGAACCTAAAGAGCTCCTGAAGAAAAGATTGGTAGGAGACTGGATGCAAAGTCTGGGAACGTGGCAGAAGTAGAGGATCCAATTATTGACCTGGAAGATCAAGCCTAGAAAATAAGGAAGCAAATTCTAAGAGAGAAGGAAGAATGACGGAACATGACAATGAGCTTAGGGAATCATCATCCAAAAAGAAGGTAATAGGTGCCTATTGTAGGATAAGTAAGAGTGAGAGAAAAAAAAAAAAGAGGGCTGAACATGGATTTGAGAATCAGGCTGTCAATGACCCTCATCTGGGAGCTGAAACAGAGGTCCAGAATCAGAGGCACAGAGGACTCCCATCACCTTCCACAGAAGCAGAGCACCAAAAGACATAGTGTCCTTCCCCCTGAAAAATCTAGGCATGGAGGAATTTTCTTTACACAAATAGGCATCGGAGAATAGTTTGTCCATAGCCCAGTCACTGACTTCAAGAGGAAAAGCTATACCAGCTCTCGAAGCAGGTCGGATAGCTCAAGCAACACCTGACCAAGCCAAAATCCTTATCCCCTGCATTTCTGAACAATGAAAGAGCAGCGGTTCTTGTCTAGAACCAGGAGGTATTCAGAAGTCAAAGGTTGGGTCCCTTGTTGTGTCCATCATTTCAGAGGCGGCCTTCAGATCAACTCATGATTCCAGGGTCTTGGCTATGACTCTGAATATGACTTTTATGTGACTTTTATGTGACTTTAATATAAATTTTATATAACTATAAGATAAATAAAAAATGAATTAAAAAAAATAAAAAGATAATTTCTTTACCTATAGGTATAGCATTGTTTGGGAAAAAAAGATTACCTTGAAGTTTAACTCTATATGAACATTAGAAAATAGAAATGAAAAAGGAATAAACTAGACTAAACTAAACTAAATTTTTTAAAAAATTAGAATGCAAATGAAAAAAAATGTGTATGTATCAAAAAGTTCAGGTTAGAAGGTTAATATGGAATTTGATATACTGGACATCTCAGTTTGAAGGTAAATAGGTTAAAAAGTTATCTATATATTACAAATAAACCAGAATAGTGGGAATGAGTTAAAAATAAAAGTTGTATCTATGAAGTAGCAGTGGTTGTTGTTGTGTAGTCTTTTTTTCTTACCTGGTTGGTTTTCTGAGGCAGAGGCCTGTCACATGGGTTTCAGTCAATGATGTTCCCTGATTTAAATTCTCCCACCCCTCTCAAGGGGATGGGCTCTGAGGAATCCTGTTTTTTCAGGTCTTTATTCTTTGGAGGTTTTTATGTTTGTTAATTTTTTTTTTCTCTTGCCTTGACCTCTTTTGATGGCTTTTGGAGATGAAAGCAAACTGCACCCTGTTCTCTCTCTCAGAGATAATCCTCAGTCTTCTCACCTGTGGGTGCTGCAGAGCCCATATAAATTCGCCCTTGCCTGCTGCCAGAGCAAATTTTGAGTCGTAGTCCCAGGGAGCACAGAATCTTCTGCTTGTACCCAAACCATTGCAGCAGTGTCTGTCTAGGCAGCTCCTGACCATCAGAGAGGTTCCAATTGCCATCCCACACTGAGATTTTCATGCTGGCCCTGGCTGGGAGTGCCTGGTCTTTCTCTGTCTAAGAGTTCTGGGCTTGCAAGCACTCTCTCAGGGGAGGGTGTGGGTCACGCGTGTCTCAGGCTCTGATAGAAGGGTGCGTGTCCGAGAGCATGAGCCTGGGCCTTCACGCACCTCTCTCAGGAGAGTGTGTGGGGTGCACGCGTGTCTCATGCTCTGATAGTATGGCACGGGTCTAAGCAATGGACTGGGCCTTTGCACACCTTTCTCAGGGGATGGTAAGGGGTGCAGGTGTCTCAGGCTCTGTTAGCAAGTCTCATTGCTCTGCTGCTTGGTGAGGCTCTAAGCCCCTAACAAGAGCTGAACCCCACATGATCATGGGTGTGCTGTTGGCTCAGGGACCAAAACATCGTTTTTACAACACACTCTCTTTGGCTCAGCACCAGGGAATCTGTACTGGGTGTGGGGACTTAAGCCCCTGTCCTTAGCTGCCATGATTCACACAATTTACCTTCAATATCCTTTGCACTTTTTGAATGCTTTCAACCAGAGTCCAAGTTAATGCTGATCCCCAGACTCAGAACACTCTTGTATTGGGGTATTACTTTCCAATTGGTGGCCTTGGGTGGGTCCCTTGAACTTTTGTTTATTTCAGTAACAGTCCAACGTTCTCACTCCACTTTTCCTGCCCACTGATGACTTCTGCGCTGGCAGAGATCCAGACATATATAATTCTGATCTCGGGCTGTTTTCATGGGTAATCAGAATTCTTTGGTAGGAAATAACTTCAATTTGGAGTACAGGTTGAAATGGCACCTCCTCTTACTTGCCCATCATCTTGTCTCCTCTCACATGACACTTATAAGAAAATTTCAAGAGATAGGAATTTGGCATTTTATGGATAGCAAATCAATTTCATGTGCATTGAGAACTCACATTCCATCACTTTCAGCCACAATTCCTGCAAAGAATGTCCCATTTTGTCCTGTTTTATAAACACGTATTCCCACTAACATGCCTACAAAGAAAGACAAAAGTTTAAGTGTCTGGTTAGAGTAGTATTGCTTGTCCATTTTCCCCTGCTTTTTCACATGTTTCTTTACTACCATGACGGGGTGAAATCATACGTTATTTGTCTTTCTGAGACTCAGAGATGTGACATAGCCCAATGCTCTCCACAACATTGCCACATGAGGCAAGTGGCAAGAATTCATTCTTCCTTATGGCTGGGTAAGAGTCTGTGATGCCTTTGGAAGATAGTGAGATGTTAGTAGTATCTGGGAACTCCAGGCTTGTCATCAGCCATGAACACAACTGGAAGATGACTACATCAACTGTGACTTGGTGGAAATTGACCTGAAGCCTACAGAACAAACTCTACAGTAAAAGAGAAAAGAAGTCAAAGAGACTATGGGAGAAAATTGGAGACATGGCTTAGGGAGAAGTAGGCGGTGGTGCTTCAGACGGCAGTAAGCCAATGCAAAAGACAAAGGCACAGGAGAGACGAGAACACTGGGAACCCACAGGTAGCATGTTTACCAATGCCACTTGCTCTAACCAGCAGCTTATCTGAATGGTACAAGTCCTTGCCAACAAAGGGTGTTGAGTCTGGAGTTTTCAGATCATCAGTCTTGGCAGATATCGAGTTGAGAGAACACTGTGTTTCTCCTGGAGAGGACACCAACAAACAACCAGGTGCAAACAGCCTGGAAATCATGATCAGAGACAGTACCAGCAGACACAGAAGGAAGATGGTGGTTTCAGGCAGTGTATCTGTGAGAGGCACGGCTCGTGGAGATGATTTGATGGGGGCAAAAGTAATTTGGGGCTCTAGCACAAACAGCATAAAGACCGAACTACTGGCAAAGACAGGACGGTGAGGACATTAGCTGCCTCACATACAAAAGTGAAGTCCAAACCATGGAACACTGTGGAGACTGTCTTCCTCAGTCCAAGTTGCTTAGCCAAAGGAGAACAGACTCTCCAGTAAGGGACTAGAAGAAAGCCCTTCTACCATGCTCTCTTTAAAACACAGCATTCTGCAGGCGTTTGTCTGTTGAGTTGGTTGAACGTCTCCTTTCTTAGGCAAACCAGTGCACACCAAACTAAACCACACCATATTCAGCACAGAAACACTAAAATGGCATGCAAGGAGAGACCCTGGAGATGACTGTCTTAATGTCAGGGGACAGCCACAACACAACAACAGAGGGCATGCACTCCACAAACACCCGAGACTTCCTGAATGGCCAGACCTTGGCCACCCCATGATCTCTTCTTCCTAAAGACATTACCCTAAGGGTAGAAAACAGAATGGGCTTTGTGAATAGAGAGAAGAAGACAGAGACCTGGATCCAATGCAAAGATGGAAGACTCAATTGATGCTGAGGAAAAGAATTAGAAATGATCATAGCCAGGCAATCAAAGTTAAACCTTTAAATGTAACAAGCCTGATGAAGGATTGAAAGCAATATCCAGAATACTCACTGTACATAGAAAAAGACAGAAGACATCAGGGAGTCTCCTACCACAGAGATAAAAGTGATAAAAAAATAAAATCTAGGGTCTCTGATAATAAGATTGGTAGTAGACTGGTTGCAAGGCCAAGAAGCTGGCAGAATCAGAGGATACAATTAGTGACATGGTAGAAAAATACTGGAAAATAATGGAAGGTAAGTGAAAGAGAGAAGGAAGAATGATGGAACATGACAATAAGCTTATGGAAAACATCAACTCCAAGAAAAAAAAAAAAAAGAGGTGCCTATTCTTGCACACCTAGGAGTGAAAGAATAAAGAAGGCCAAATATTTCTTTGAGAAATCAGAGCTGAAAATGTCCCTGATCTTGGAGTAGAAACAGAGCTCCATATTAAGAGGCACAGAGTACTCCCATCACCATCAACAGATTCAGAGCAATACAATACAGTGTCATCCCCCCTGCAAAAGATAGCAAGGGAGTTATTCTCGTAATGCAAAAATGTGTGTGAGAGTAGTTTGTCCATAGCCAAGTCACTGACTTCAAGGCGACCAGTTATACCAGCTCTCAAAGCAGGTCGGATAGAACAATCAACACCAGGCCAAGCCAAAATGCGTATCCCCTGCATTTCTGAACAATGACAGAGCAGTGATTCTGTCTAGAGCTCTGAGGTATTAAGAAGACAAAGATTGGGTCCTGGGGTGTGTCCATCAGTTCAGAAACGGCCTTCAGCTCAGCTCATGATACCAGGGTCATGGCCTTGTCTCTGGTCTCAAGATCCCTGTTCAAGGGCAACTCTGATTCCCCACCACATCTCCATCCCGTGAGTGTGATCTTTCTGTTTCTCTCTCAAGTACGTTCATGTATATTGTTGGACATAAATAAATTTTAAAAAGTTTACAATGATTTACTAGGGCCAGAGTATTGTTTATTTAATTTGGACCTATGTCCCTATGGAATGCACGCAGGTACAGAGCACCTCCCACCGTCTTAAAGTGCCAGGCCTTCACTCTGTGCTCCCTTGTCCATTCTCCTGTTCTTTGTCTTCCTGTACCTCCTCACCAACCTGTATCACCCACTGTCTGTCCCAGTATAGTGGCCCTTTGTTGTCACATTGTTCATCCTTTCCTGGTTCCATTAGAACATGCCCATCTTCTGCAAGAAGCACCATTTGGTTATTACCTGAAACCATTTGGGGGATGGTAATGAGAAGGTTAAGGCAGGCTTGTGCTGCCATATCTCAATTCAGTTCTGCAGAGGGTAGCTACACCACCCTGTGGGCATGCTCAAGGTTCTGCATCATTCGAGTCCTCTTCCATTTGTCTTTTGTAGATACACGTTTTTATCTTGAAACGAGCAAGAGTGCCATTCAGATGGCTTCCCTTGTGCTATAGGTCTCCTCCAACATGTTTCATGCTTGCTCCTGTGGACTCCAAGTAAATGAGTCCATCCTGGGACTCAGGTTCTAGGGTGTAGAGTCTGACTTTGGTGCTTGGTCAGTTTTGAAGATTGGGAGGCCCTATGTCATGATTTCTTGAGATGCTAGAGGAACTCATATCCTTGCTGTTGTAGACTCCAGACATAACTTTGGCAGGGTTGCGGGTGTTCCCTATGAGATTTCCTTGGGTGGCACTTTTCCTGGTCAGAAGCGCCCTGATTGGGAGGGAGGACCATAACATATGCAGGACATGGAGTTCATCCCCTGTCTCTTTTTTGAGACCTGATTCTTTCTTGGCCTTTCGTGGGTAAGATGGATTGGTGGATACTTGTCTTTCTCCGGAGTCCAGATGGCTTTTGTAACTGTCACGACAATAGACTACAAAATCGGCCATGGAGAATGCTACACTGACTCGCTTCTCAAACTGACTTGGTGAGAGACCCAGGCGGCTACAGTATTTGGGGGAGCTGTGGATCCTCTTGGACCACTCATGACTACAACATCCAAGTGTAGATCAGGCGTGGTTTGGGGAGGAGGGGTTGCTATGACCTCAAAGCTTTGTGAGATCAGAGAAGCTGTCTTAACTGAAGCAGCAGTCCCTCTCTCATAACCTTTGATTCCTATGGCTTTAGGTAGGAAGCCAGGGAAGGGCTAAAAAGAGCCCTGAGCCTCATCAAGAACTCAGGTTGTCTATGTGTTAATTCCCACTTCCCCTTTCTAGAAAAATAGAAAAGAAAATGATGTACAGCATACCTTTTTTTTTTTTTTTTTTTTTTTTTTTTAGGCCAACATTTCTCCAGAGATGGCAAGGTTTTCCTATTTCCACTGCAATTTCTAGAGATCTCAATAAACAGTGAGGCCCTGGGTATCATCAGCTCTCTGTGATGTTTGTCATCCTGTGGGTAACAGAGTCCTTGCTCAGCATCTTTTACGTATGGGTCAGTAATGACTAAGGGACGGGAAGTCCTTTTTCAAGGATAAATGTTAGAATATGTATGTATTATGCTGTCTGTGTCCTCATCTCCTCGTGTTAAGAGACACTATTCATAAGGGATTAGGGCTCTATCTACCTGGCTTTACCTTGGACAGCTTTTCAAATGCTTCAAGAAGATTGGTATTCTGCATGATAATTAACCCTTAAGGAAGAACCCATGAGAGCACTCCTTGTCATCTTAGTTAACTCTACCTGCTGTGGTAATGGGTATAGCCATGTTGACTACTTCTCATTAATCAGAGGAAAATGAATGGCTTATATGGATGGCCTGCAAGGCCCAATAGATCAGAACTGTGGATTGAGTTGCATTGCCCTCACAAGGACTATTGGATAAAGAA
This sequence comes from Mustela nivalis, assembly GCF_964662115.1. Lineage (NCBI taxonomy): Eukaryota > Metazoa > Chordata > Mammalia > Carnivora > Mustelidae > Mustela > Mustela nivalis. Next base: position 20,381 of record NW_028135944.1, read on the forward strand.
GGTGCAGTCCACATTGGCAACAGAGTATTCCTCAGCCATCAGAGAGGATGAACCCCTGGTACTTGCATTGACATGAATGTCACAGGATGCCAAATGAAAAAGGCAAGCATACAAAGGGAAATATAATATGGCTTCTCTCATATGTGCCCCAGGATGAATACCATGGGCCTTAGTAGAAAGAAGGGGAAATGGAAGGGGAAGAAGTCACAGAAGGAGACAAACCAGAAGTGACTCAGTACTCTGAGGTTACAGAAAAGAAAGACATGCAGGAAATGAGGGAACTGGCTAATGGGTGTTGAGAAGTTGTGGAACATCTTAGAGTTTTAGGATGAACTCTAGGTCATATATGGAACTAAAGCATCGTGAATACTTGTCCAAATCGAATGATGGATGATAGGCCTATTTCCTCAACAGAACAAAAAATTAAAATAAAAACAAACTGGCCCTTTCAAAAGCAGGTAAAGATAGACAGAGAAAACGAAAAATTATATTTATATTATCTTTACTTGTGAAAATGGCATGGAATTTGTTTCCTATAATGTCCTTATCTGAATTGGGTCTTCATACTTGTAAATTACAGTCTACCTGCCTCCTCCATTTGTGGATTTGATGAGAAGAAACGACATTGACTTCATCAAATGTCTAGAAATGTTGACCAGAAAAATGATTTGGATCTGACCTTCTGTGTGTTGGGAGGTGTTGGATTACTGCTTCAAACGCTTTAGTCACTACTAGAGAGCTAAGGTTTTTGTAGGGTTCCTGACTTAATATGTGTTCCTAATTTGATATGTGTCTTGGAATTTAGCCTTTTTCTCAGTGTTGGAATTTTATCCTTTTTCTCAGTGTTGGATTTGCTGGAATAATTGTGTAGATGTGTCATTTCGGTTATTTTTTTTTCCTTTCTATCAGTTGTCATATGATCTCATAATTTCATCTGTATGCTAGTCTCCCTGTTTAATCCAGGTAATGGCTATTCCCGTTTGTTAAAGTTTTCAAAACTGACAATTGAGTTCTCCAGATTTTTTTCTATTGTTTTGTTTGTATTTCTTTTATTCCAATGATCATATATATTATCTCTCTTTTTCTGTTCACTTTGGATTCCATTTCATCTTTTTCTAGTTCCTTATGCCATCGGTTAGGTTGCTTTTATTTGGTGCTTTGAATTTTTTGAAATAAATGCATTTAGCCCTATATTCTTTCCCCAAAGAATGTTTTGGCATCATCTCATAAGTTTCTTTACTTTCCTTTGTTGAAAGTACTTTATGACTTTCCTTTTGATTGTCCTTCTTTAAGGCATTGATAGTTTGGGAGTGTTTGTGTTTTCCACCTATTAGTGTGTGGCTGTGTTTCCCATTCATAAGTGATTTCTTTCCTTTTTCATATCTTTGTGGTCATAAGTATACAAGAAAGGAGATGAATTCTCTTCTATTAATTATTACTGGGTTTTTACTTCAGCACAGGATCTGATAGACAATGTTAGGTCTGCCCTTGGGAAGAACTTCTCTTATGGTTCTCCGAGACACAATCTTATGCATGTTTCTCCTATGCTCAGGTGGTCTAGAGAGCCCATGATGACGTCTGTTATTCCTTCCCACCTATCCCTCTGCATGATTTGTCCTGTGCTAAAAGTGGATATCATCGTCCTCAAAATATTGGATTGTGGTCCCCAACTCCCTTCTGTTCTGGTAATATGCTTCCAACATTTAGATACAACCAAGTTGGTGGTGTATCTGTTGGCAATTCTTCCAAGTTTCTGAAGTTTTGATGCTCAATCAAGACAAAACACCTTCTGGTAATATTTTGTCTCTTGAAGGCATAAAATTTCTCTATCTGCCATAGGCACCAATGGATTGGTTCTCTTATCTTTGCCAATTGCACTACCTATGTTTTCCCAAATCCATAACTTCCAAGCTATTGTATCTTTATAGTCGAAGGATCTCCTATGGCTAACATAAGGTCGAGCTGGTTTTGTTTTGTTTGTTTGTCTGTTTGTTTGTTTTCTTGTTGGTCTTTTTTGCCTTTTTTTTTTTTTCAATTTTCATCCTTCCAACAACGTGTTTATAGGAATAGGAGTATTTAGTCCTGAATACTTCAACTAATTATTGATGTGTACAGAGTTAACTTTCTCATTTTCGTTGTTTTTTTGACTTGGATTCTCAGTGCCTTTCCCATTTATGGTATTTTCCTTTGGGTTTGCTTCCTTCAGTGCGATTCCTCCCATCTTCCCCATCTTTTGTGTGTCTTATTTGTGTGTGTATGTGTGCGTGTGTATGTTGTCTGTGTGTTTCACATAACAATTATAATGAAATATCAGTAGTTAGATTTCTTTCCTTTATGGATAGCAATTCAATTTGATATGCCTTGAAAACCCACATTCCATCACTTTCAGCCACATTTCCTGCAAGGAATGTCCCATTAAGTCCTCTTTTATAAACACATATTCTCACTAACTTGCCTTCAAAAAAACACCAAATTTTAAGAGCCTGGTTAGAGTAGTATTGTTTGTCCCCTTTTCCCTTGCATATTCACATGCTCCTTGACTAGCATGAGAGAGCAAAATCGTATGTTATTTGTCTTTCTGAGACTGATAGATGTGACATAGCCCTATGCTTTCCACAATTATGTTCCATGAGGCAAGTGTAAAGAATTCATTCTTGCTTATGGCTGGGCAAGAGTCCGTGGTGCTTTTGGAGGACAGTGAAATGTTAGTAGTGTCTGGGAACTCCAGGCTTGTCTTTAGCCAGCAACACAACTAAAAGATTACTATATCAAGTGCAACATGGAGGAAATGGACCTGAAGCCTACAAAGTAAATGCCACAGCAAAAGATAAAAGAAGTCGCAGAGACTTTGGGAGAAGACTAGAGACGTGATTAGGGGAGACAGGGGATTGGTGCTTCAGAGGGCAGTGAGATAATCCAAAGAAAGAAGGCACAGGAGAGTGCACACTGGGAACCCCAAAGGAGCATGCATCCTTATGCCAGTGGTTTCGACCTGCAGAAAGTCTGAATGGCACGAGTTTTTGCTAAAAAATGGTCTTGAGTCCGGAGTATTTAGATCATTAGAATTGGCAGACATCGACTCTAGAGAACACTGTGTTTATCATGGAGAGTACCTCAACAAGCAACCATGTGCAGACAGCCCGGAAACCATGATCAGAAACAATCAGAGGAGACACAGTGGGAAGAGGGTGGGTTCTGGCAGGGTATCCGTGAGAAACAGTGTTTATGGAGATGACTTGATGGGAGTACACGAAATTTTGGGCTCTCGTACCAGCAGCATGAAATGGAGGTACTGGCCAAAGACAGGATGGTGATGACATTAGCTGCCGAAACTGCAAACATGAAGTCCTGACCATGAAAAACAGGGGGTACTGCCATCCTCAGACCAAGTAGCTTTTTCCCAGAATAGAATCTCCCATAGGGGGATAGAAGAAAGCCCTGCCCACGTGATTTCTCCTGACCACAGCATTCTATAGGTCTTCATTCTATTGTTTGGGTTGAAAGTCTCATTTCACTGGCACACCAGAGCCCACGATGCTAAACCTCACCATATTCATCCATACACCAAACACTCCAAATGACAGGCAAGTAGAGCATCTTCAGATAACTGGTTTCAAGGATTGGGGACAGCCACAAAACAACAGCAGAGGGCATGCATGCTACACAAATCTGAGACTCCCACAAAGGCCAGACCTTGGGCACTCCATGATCTCGTCATCTTAAAGAATTTACTCTCAGGGTAAAAAACAGAAAGGACTTTTTGAATAAAGAGAAGAAGACAGAGACCTAGATCGAATGCAAAGATGGAAGAATCATTTGACAACAAGGAAAAAGAACAAGAAATGATCCTGTCTAGGCAATCAAAGTGAAACATCTACATGGAACACACCCGGATATGCAGCCAGCATACTCACTGTACATCAGAAAAACACAGAAGACATCAGGGAGTCTCGAACCACAGAGATAAAAGTGATTTAAATAATAAAATGAGGAGTCCCTGATGAAAAGTTTGGAAACAAACGGGATGCAAAGGTCAGGAAGGTGGCAGAAGCAGAGGATCAAATTGGTAATCTAGAAGACAAATACTGGAAAATACAGAAGCAAATCCAGAGAGAGAAAAAGGAATGGTGGAACTCGACTATGAGCTTAGGGAAGTCATCAACTCTTCGGAAAGGAAAGAGGTGCCTAATTTAAGAGAACTAGGAGTGAGAGAGAAAAAAGAGTGTTGAACATGTCTTTGAGAAATCAGAGCTGAAAATGTCCCTCATCTGGGAGCAGAAACAGAGATCCAGATTCAGAGACACAGAAGTGTCCCATCTACGTCAACAGAAGCAGTGCATCACAAGACATAGTGTCATTCCCCCTGCAAAATATAGCAAGGAGGAATTCTCTTAACCAAAATATGCTCGGGAGAATAGTTTGTCCATAGCCAAGTCACGGTCTTCAAGAAGACAAGATATACCCATTCTTGAATGAGGTTGCATAGAGCATGCAACACCAGCCCAAGGGAAAATCTGTATCCCCTGCATTCTGTACAATGACAGAGCACTGGTTCTTGTCTAGAAATAGGATGTATTAAGACAAAGATTGGGTCCTGTGGTGTGTACATCAGTACAGAGGCCGCCTTCAGCTCAACTTATGAGCCCAGGGTCATGGAATCGACTCTGGTCTCAGGTTCCCTGCTCTGGGGCAAGTCAGCTTCACCCTCTCCAGCTCCATCCCCTATTGTGATCTCCCTGTTTGTCGGTCGTATACATGCATGCCGATATCTTGGCAAAAAACAAAAACAAATAAACAAACAAAAAACAGTGTACAAGTATTGACTGGGGCCAGAGGATGGTTTATTTAATTTGGATTTAGGTCCCTATAGAATGAAGCCAGGTACAGAGCAACTCCCACCATCCTGAAATGCCAGACCGTCACTCTGAGCTCCCCTGTTCATTCTGTTATTCTTTGTCCTCCTGTATCTCCTCACCAACCTGTAGCATTTGCTGTCTGTCCCGCTCTAGTGTCCCTTTGTTTTCACATTGTTCATCCTCTCCTGGTTCCATTAGAACATGCCCATTTTCCGAAAGAGGCACTTTTTGTTTATCGCATGAACAATTTGGGGGATGGTCATGAGAGGGTTAAGGCAGGCTTGTGCTGCCACATCTCCATTCAATTCCCCAGAGGGCAGCTGCACCAACCTGTGGGAATGCTCAAGGTTCTGCAACATTCAAATTCTCATCCTTGCTTCCTTTTGGAGATACATGTTGTCATCCTGAAACGTGCACGAAAGTCTTTCAAATAATTTTACTTGGGTTATGGTTCTCTTCCAACAAGCTCTGCGCTTGCTCCTGTGGACTCCAAGTACATGAGTCCGAACTGGGCCTCAGGTTCTCGGGTGTAGGGTCTGCCCTTGTGCTTGGTCACTTTTGAATATTGGGAGACTGTTTTGGCACGGTGTCTGGAGTCACTAGGTTTACTCGTTTCCTCACTGTTGAAGACTCCAGACATGTCTTTGGCATGGTTTTGGGTGTTCCCTGGGAATTTTACTTGATGGCACTTTTCCTGGTCAGAAGCTCCCTGATTGAGTGGGAGGACCATAGACATGTGCGGGGCGTGGAGTTCCACCCCTGAGTCATTGTTTGATGCCTGAATCTTTCTTGTCCTATCATGGGTAAGATGGAATGGTGGATTCTTGCCTTTCTCCGGTGTCCAGAGGCTGGTGGTGATAGTCATGACCAAAGACTACGAATTTGACCATGGAAAACATGACACCGATTCACTTCACAACTGCCTTCGTGAGAGATCCAGGCAGCTCCTGTGGTTTGGGAGGGCTTGGGATCCTCTAAGCCCACCCATGACCACTCCATCCTAGAGTAGTGATCAGGCGTGGGTTGAAAAGGAGTGGTTGCTTTGAGTTCAAACCTTGGTGACATCACAGAAGTTGGATTCACTGAAACAGCAGTCCCTCTCTCATGACATTTGAGTCCTATGGCTTTAGGTACTAAGACCCGGGAAGGACAGAAAAAGAGCCCTCTTAGATTAGTCAAGAACTTAGGTTGTCTTGTGTGTTAATTTCCCACGTCCCCTTTGTATACAAAGAAATGAGAAATGATGTTAGGTGTAGCTTCATTTAGACTAACATTTCTCCAGAGATGGCAAAGTTTTGCTATTTCCAATGCAATTTCTAGAGATCTCAAGAAACAGTGAGGCATCTTGGGTATTATCAGCTCTCAGAGGTATGTCATCATGTGGGTGATGGTCCTTTCCCAGCGTCTTTTCCTTAAGGGTCAGAAAAGACTGACCCATACAGAAAGTCCCTTCTCTATCATTTTACTGGTCAACATTTCTAGACATTTAAGGAAGACAATGTCGTGTCTTCTCATTGATTCCAGAAATGGAGGACTCAGTTAGACTCTAATTTCATGTCATTTTAATAAGTATAGATAATAAAATATAATTATTTCCTTTTCACTGTAGGTCTTCAACTGCTTTTGAAAGGGCCAGTTTTGTTGTTGTTGTTGTTTATTTGTTTGTTTGTTTTTTAGAATTGTTGATTTATTTTATTGTACATCCAAAACTAATATAACACTGTACATCAATTATATTTAAATAAAAACAACAAAAATAAAATGGGAAGGTATACAAGAATTTTTGGTACACAGTAATTTTTTTAAAATTTAAGTTACCAGTTTATTGTTTACTTTTTATTTTTTTTAAATTTCTTTTCAGTCTGGCGGTATTTATTGTTTTTGCACTACACCAAATGCTCGATGCAATCCATGCCCTTTCTAATACCCACCAGCTAGTATTCCTAATTACCCATCCCACACCCATTCAAAACCCTCAGATTGGTTTTCAGAGTACATAGTCTCTCATGGTTCACCTTCCCTTCCAATTTACCTCAATTCCCTTCTCTCCTACATCTCCCCTTGTTCTCCATGTTATTTGTGATGCTCCACAAATAAGTGAAACCATATATAATTGACTCTCTCTGCTTGATTGTCTCCAGCATAATCTCTTCCTGTCCTGTCCATGGTATTTCAATAGTTGTGTATTCATCCTTTCTGATGGAGGCATAATACTCCACAGTCTATATGGACCACATCTTCCTTATCCATTTGTCCATCTGGTTTCTTTCTACAGTTTGACAACCGTGGCCATTGCTGCTGAAAGACCCCCCCTCGTCGTTAAGTAATTAACTGCTCTTTTGTTGTGTAAAAGTACCCCTCCTCCCCTTGCAATGAAAAGACCCTTCCCCCAGGGTTGAATTCAATGTAACTGCTCTTTTGCCTTTCTGTAACTCGCTTGGCTTTTAGGGCATGACACTTGACTCCTGTTTGAACAAGATACCCTCTCCTAATAGCCAGGGCATGGTCTCGTAGGCAAGGGGGCTGCATGGTCACATAGATAGGATGTCTTTCTGCTGAGTAATAAGGTCAAACTTCCCCTCTTTGTTTCCCCTTCCCGCCTTTCTCTTTGCGCGAGGGGGGTCTTCCAGGGCCAATCCACTAACACCAAGTATGCCTTTTTCAAAAGTTCAAACTGTCCACCAATCAGTTGCGCCCCACCCAAAACTTGTTTGTACCTGTCCATAAAAACCCGGCACCACCCTAGCCGGGTGTGCTCAGCTAGCAGGAGCTGCTGACCACCCGCAGGCACGCGCTGACCACCCGCAGGCGCCTGCGTAACAATAAAGAACCTCTTGCTGATTGCATCCTGTGGCAGTGTTGGATTCTTGGGTAAGGGGATCTGCGGGTCTTTCACTGCTATAAACATTGTGGTACAAACGGGCCTTCTTTTCACTACATCTGTGCCATTGGGGTAAATACCAAATAGTGTAATGGCAGGGTAATAGGGATGCTCATTTTTAATTTCTTGAGGAATCTCCACACTGTTTTCCAAACTGGCTGCACCAACTTGTATTCCCACCAACAGTGTAAGAGGGTTCCCCTTTCTCCACATTCTCTCCAACACATGTTGATCCTGTGTTGCTAATTTGGGCCATTATAATTGGTGTAAGGTGGTATCTCAATGTGGTTTTCCTTTGAATCCCCCTGAGGGCTAGTGATGATGAACATTTTTTCATGTGTCCGATAGTCATTTGTAGGTCTTCTTTGGAGAAGTGTCTGTTCGTATATTCTGCCCATTTTTTATATGATTGTCTGCTTTGTATATGTTGAGTTTGAGGAGTTCTTTATAGATCCTGGATATCAACCTTTTATCTGTATTCTCATTTGCAAATAGCTTCTCCCATTCCGTGGGTTGCCTCTTTGTTTGTTGACTGCTTCTTTTGCTGTGCAGAAGCTTTTGATTTTGATGAAGTCCCAAAAGTTCATGTTTACTTTTGTTTCCTTTGCCTTTGGAGACATATCTTGAAAGAAGTTGCTGTGGCTGATATCGAAGAGATTACTGCCTATGTTTTCCTCTAGGATCTGATGGATTCCTGTCTCACCTTGAGGTCATTTATCCATTTTGAGCTTACCTCTGTGTAAGAGAATGGTCGAGTTTCATTCTTCTACAAATGGATGTCCAGTTTTCCCATCACCATTTATTTATTGAAGAGACTGTCTTTTTTCCACTGTATATTTTTTTCTGTTTTGACGAAGATTATTTGCCCATAGAGTTGAGGGTCTATATATGGGCTAGCCTCTTTATTCCACTCGTCTATGTGTCCGTTTTTATGCCAGGACAATGCTGTTTTGGTGATCACAACTTTGTAGTAAATCTTGAGATAAGGTACGCAATGCCCCAGTTTTATGTTTGTTTTTCAACATTTCTTTAGAAATTCTGGGTCTCTTCTGATTCTATACAAATTTTAGGATTATTTGCTCCAGCTCCTTGAAAAATACCGGTGGAATTTTGATAGGAATGGCATTAAAACGATAGATTGCTCTAGGCAGTATAGACATTTTGACAATGTTTTTTCTTCCAATGCGAGATCATGGAATGATCTTCCTTTTTTGTGTGTGTCTTCTTCAATTTCTTTAATGGGTGTTCTGTAGTTCCTCAAGTACAGCTCCTTTACCTTTTCAGTTAGGTTTATTCCCAGATATCTTATAGTTCTTGGTGCTATAGTAAATGGAATCGATTCTCTAATTTTCCTTTATGCATTTTCATTGTTAGTGTATAGAAAGCCACTGATTTCCATATATGACTTTGTATCCTGCCATGTAGCTAAATTGTTGTATGAGTTCTAGACATTTGGGGATAGAGTCTTTGGGGTTTTCCATATAAAGAATCATGTCATCTGCGAAGCGAGAAAGTTTGACTTCTTCATTGCCAATTTAAATACCTTTTATTTCTCTTTGTCTGATATCGGAAGATATAAAGGGGGAAAGAGCCACCAGAGTCGACCGATTGGAAAGTAATGCCCCAATACAAGAGTGCCCTCTGTCTTGGGACCACCATTAACTTGGACTCATGTTGAAAGCACTCAAAAACAGCAAAGGATCACGGGGTTAAAGGATCACTGACAATTGAGGCGGCTAAGGACAGGGGCTTATGTCCCGGAACAAGTTTAGAATTTTCTGGTGCTGAGCTAGAGAGAGTGTGGCAGATTAACCAGCTCCTTGTTCCTGAGCCACCAGTGCACCTGAGGTGTGTTGTGTCCAGTTTCTTTAAGGGGTGGGAGCCACACCATACAGCAAATTGCCGAGCCTTGCCTGAGACACGTGCACCCCTCACCTTCCCCTGCCTGAAGGCCCAGCTTGGTGCTCTTAAACCCTTGACATACTATCAGAGCCTGAGAGGCGCCTGTGACCCACACCCTACCCTATGAAAGGTGTCACATGCCCGGCGCTCTTAGACCTGGAAAGACCAGGTGCTCCAAGCCCAGGCCAGTGGGAAAATCTCAGTGTGCAATCACTTCTTGGAACCACTCTGGTGGTCTGGAGCTGCCCACACTGCTGCTGTGGTTTTCAGTACAAGCAAAAGATCCTGCATCCCCTGGGACCGTATCTCAATATAAGCTCTGCCATTGGCCAAAAGGGAATTTATATGTGCCCTGCAGAACCTACAGAGGAGCAGATAGAGGTTTCTCTCTGTCAGGGAGGTCAGGCTGCAGTTTACTTTCCTCTAAAACTCCAAGAACCATCAAAAGCAGTCAAGGCGAGAGAGAAAAAGTGAACAAATACAAAAACAAAAACAAAAGCCTGAAAAAACCGGTTTCCTCAGAGCCCACCCCCATGAGCGGGGAGGGAGGACTTAAATCAGGTAACATCATTGACTGAAAACCCACGTGGCTGGCCCCTCCCTCAGAAATAAAACCAGCAAAGTAAAAAATTAAAAGACTACAAGAGAACAACCACCACTATTTCATAGATACAACTTTAATTTTAATTCATTCCCAATATTCTGGTTTTTTATATAGATTTTTTTAAGTAAATTTTTTATTTTCAGCTTAACAGTATTCATTATTTTTACACAACACCCAGTGCCCCATGCAATCCATTCCCTCTATAATAGCCACCACTTGGTAGCCAGACCGCCCACACCCCCGCCCCTGCAAAATCCTCAGATTGATTTTCAGAGTCCATAGTCTCTCATGGTTCACCTCCCCTTCCAATATCCTCCATCTCCCTTCTCCTCTCCATCTCCCCATGTCCTCCATGATATATGTGATGCTCCACAAAGAAGTCAAACCATAGGATGATTGACTCTCTCTGCTTGACTTGATTCATTCAGCATAATCTCTTCCAGTCCCGTCTATATTGCTACAAAAGTTGAGTATTCGTACTTTCTGATGGAGGCATAATAGTCCATAGTGTATATGGACCACATCTTCCTTATCCATTCGTCCATGGAAGGGCATCTTGGTTCTTTCCACAGTTGGGCGACCGTGGCCAATGCTGCTATAAACATTGGGGTAGAAATGGCCCTTATTTTCACTACATCTGTATCTTTGGGGTAAATACCCAGTATCGCAATTGCAGGGTAATAGGGAAGCTCTATTTTTAATTTCGTGAGGAATCTCCATACTGTTCTCCAAAGAGGCTGCATCAACTTGCATTCCCACCAACAGTGGAAGAGGGTTCCCCTTTCTCCACATCCTTTCCAACACATGTTGTTTCCTGTCTTGCTAATTTTTGCCATTCTAACTGGTGTAAGGTGATATCTCAATGTGGTTTTCATTTGAATCTCCCTGATGGCTAGTGATGATGAACATTTTTTCATGTGTCTGATAACCATTTGTATGTCTTCATTGGAGAAGTGTCTGTTTATATCTTCTGCCCATTTTTTGATATGATTGTCTGTTTTGTGTCTGTTGAGTTTTAAGAGTTCATTATAGATCCTGGATATCAATCTTTTGTCTGTACTGTCATTTGCAAATACCTTCTCCCATTCCATGGGTTGCCTCTTTGTTTTCTTGACTGTTTCTTTTGATTTTGATGAAGTTGAAAAAGTTCATGTTTGCTTTTGTTTCCTTTGCCTTTGGAGATATATCTTGAAAGAAGTTGCTGTGGCTGATATCGAAGAGATTACTGCTTATGTTCTCCTGTAATATTTTGATGGATTCCTGTCTCACATTGAGGTCTTTAATCCATTTTGAGTTTATCTTTGTGTACGGTGTAAGATAATGGTCCCGTTTGATTCTCCTATATAGCTGCCCAGTTGTCCCAGCACCATTTATTGAAGAGATAGTCTTTTTCTATTGTATATTTTTTTCTGCCTTGTCAAAGATTAATTGACCATAGAGTTGAGGGTCCATATCTGGGCCCTCTACTCTCTTCCACTTGTCTATGTGTCTGTTTTTATGCCAGTACCATGCTGTCTTGGTAATCACAGCTTTGTAGTAAAGTTTGAAATCAGGTAACGTAATGCCCCCCATTTTATTTTTGTTTTTCAACATTTCCTTAGCGATTCTGGGTCTCTTCTGAGTCCATACAAATTTTAGCATTATTAGCTCCAGCTCTTTGAAGAGTATCAGTGGAATTTTTATCAGAATAGCATTAAAAGTATAGATTGCTGTAGGCAGTATAAACATTTTAGCAATGTTTATTCTTCTGATCCAAGAACATGGAATGCTCTTCCATCTTTTTGTGTCTTCTTCAAATGCTTTCATGAGTGTTCTGTAGTTCCTCGAGTACAGATACTTTACCTCTTTCGTTAGTTTTACCCCCAGATATCTTATGGTTCTTTGTGCTATAGTAAATAGAATCGATTCTCTAATTTCCCTTTCTTTATTTTCATTACTAGTGTATAAGAAAGCCACTGATTTCTGTAGAGCGACTTTGTATCCTGCCACTTTGCTGAATTGTATGAGTTCTAGTAGTTTGGGGGTGGAGTGTTTTGGGTTTTCCATATAAAGAATAATGTCATTTGCAAAGAGAGAAGGTTTGACTTCTTCATACCAATTTGGATACCTTTTATTTTTCTTTATTTTCTGATTGATATTGCTAGGACTTTTAATACTGTGTTGAACAAGAGTGGTGAGAGTGGGCATCCTTGTCATGTTCTTTATCTGAATGGGAAGGCTGCAAGCTTTTTCCCATTGAGGATGATATTCACTGTGGGTCTTTCATAGATATATTTTATGAAGATCAGGAATGTTCCCTCTATTCCTATATTTTGAAGCATTTTAATTTGGAACTGGTGCTGGATTTTGTTCAATGCTTTTTCTGCATCAGTTGAGAGGACCATGTGGTTCTTGTCTCTTCTCATATTAATTTTTTCTATGACATTGATTGATTAGCGAATGTTGAACCATCCTTGTAGCCCAGGGATGAATCTAAACTAGTCATGGTGGATAATCTTTTTAATGTCCTGTTGGATCCTGTTTGCTAGGATCTTGTTGAGAATCTTAGCATCAATATTTATCAGTGATATTGGTCTGAAATTCTTTCTGGTAGGGTCTTTGCCTGGTTTGGGGATCTGGGTAATGCTGGCTTCAAAAAGAGTGGAAGTTTTCCTTCTGCTTCAGTTTTTTCTTTTTTTTAAACAGCTTCAGGAGAATATGTGTTATTTCTTCTTTGAAAATTTGGTAGAATTCCCCAGGGAGTCCATCAAGTCCTTGGCTCTTGTTTTTTGGGAGGTTTTTGATCACCACTTCAATCTCGTTACTAGATATTGGTCTATACAGGTTGTCAATTTCTTCCTGGTGCAATTTCAGAGTTTATAGTTTTCCAGGAATGCATCCATTTCATTTGGTTGCTTAGCTTATATTCATTTAACTGTTGATAATGATTTATGACGATTGTTTCTACTTCCTTGGTGTTCGTTGTGATCTCTCCCTTTTTATTCATAATTTTATGAATTTGAGCTTTCTCTATTTTCATTTGGATTAGTGTCACCAATGATTTATCGATCTTATTGATTCTTTCAAAAAACCAGCTTCTAGTTTCATTGAAGCATTCTACTGTATCTCTGGTTTCTAACTCATTGATCTCAGCTCTAATCTTGATTATTTCCCTTCTTATGTGTGGAGTTGGTTTTATTTGTTATTGATTCTCCAGTTCTTTAAGGTGTACAGACAGTTGGTGTGTTCTGGATTTTTCAATTTTTTTTGAGGGATGCTTGGATGGTTATGTATTTCCACCTTAGAATCGTCTTTGCTGTATTAACATATTTATCATCACAGTGAGATGTCCAGAAAATCTAATTATATAATATCTCTATCTGTCAAATAAATAAAATCTTAAAAAAAAAAAAAAAAAAAAGATTTTAATAACCTTCTAATCTGAACTTTTGGTATATACACCTGTGTTCTCTTTTGCATTTTTTCTTTTTCATTTTTTTTTTAAATTTGAGTTTAGTTTAGACCAGTTTGTTTCTTTATAATTTTTATTTTCTAATATTCATATAGAATTTAACATTATGGCAATCCCCTTTCTCCAATCAATGCTACCCCTATAGGTAAACCAATTTTTAATCCCACTATATCTTAGATAAGTTGAGTTTTTTTAAACAAAGATATCAAGATACATCCAGGAAGAATCAACACAATCTTCCTCGCCCACACTGAGAATTTATAACCACACTCACATCATTTTTCTCTGCCAAAGTTTCCATGTTTTCTTGTTTGTCCTAACAATATATAAATCTTATATTTGGGGTTCTTTTCGCCGAGTTTCTTTTTTTATTTGCCTACAATTTTATCAGTTTTTTGTTTGTCTGTTTCTGTTTGTATACTTCACAAATTTTCCTTGGGGCCCATTTGGGCTGAGCCTTCTCTTTTATCTTTCTATCTCTCTCTATTCTTTCTCTTTTCTTTTTTCTCTTGTTTGGGTCGGGAATCCTATTGGTCAAAAGCATCCCAGGGTGTACTTTCACTACAACATGGTCGATACATCCACCTGCATCCGTTCAGTCATCTCTCACAAAAATGACTTGGAGGAGGAATGCACAACAGAAGAAAAATGGATGGGCCTTCTGCAACTGACCTAATGGCTATCAACATATTCAGTATGTCGGAAAGAGTATTCAGGCTCACAATAGCTAGGTTGCAGAAAGCCATGCATGATCAAACAAAATTGATTAGAGCAGAACTGAAAGCCACCAGGGATGACATTCACAATATAAGGGAAGAACTAAAACCACTAGGGATGATGTTCACAATGCTCTCAATCAGTTTCAATCTAATCTAAATTCTCTAAAAGCTAGGGTAACCACAAAATAAGATAGAATTAATGATCTGCAGGAAAAAAAGACAGAGAAAGTATCAGGAGGAAGTCTGGCACAAATTTAGAAGCTACAAAAACAGAATCTGGGAAATAAATGATGCCATCAAATGTACCAATGTCAGAATTATTGGAATTCCTGAAGGGGAGGAAGATATAGTGGAGGAGGAAGATGTAGTGAAAGAAGTCTAGAAGATATAGTGGAACAACATCTTTATAAAAATTTTCCTAATCTCATGAATGGAACCAGTGTTCATGTTCTAGAGGCAGAACAGTCTCCCCCTAAAATTATAGATTCCAAAAAAAAAAAAAATGAAAGGGCACTGATAGTAAAATTGAGAAATCATAAGTATAGATACAATCGCTTTAAAGCTGCTATGACAAAGAGGATTCTTATATACAGAAGAAAGCCAATCAGAATCATGTCAGACCTGTCCGGAGAGACCTGGCAAGCCAGAAAGGGCAGGCAAGATATTTTCAGGGTACTAAATGAGAAGAATATGCAACCAAGAATACTTTATCCAGCAAGACTGACATTCAAAATCGATGGAGAAATAGTTTTCAAGAACGGCAAGGCTTAAGGGACTATGCAACCACCAAACCGACACTGCAGGAAATATTAAGGGGAGTTCTATAAAAGTGGAAAAATCCTAAGAATAGCATTGAACAGAAATATAGAAAAAATCTACAGAATAAAAGGTTTCAAAGAAACGTGATGTCAATAAAAAACATATCTATCAATAAACACTCTCAATGTGAAGGGCATACATGCGCCCATAAAATGACACAGGGTTGCAGATTGGATTAAACGACAGGACCTATCCATATGGTGTCTACTAGAGACCCATTATGAACCTAAAGATAAACCCAGACTGAAAGTGGCCTCAAAAGATGTCCGGGGTAGCGATTCTCATATCAGATAATTTAGATTTTAAACTAAAGGCAGTAGTCAGAGATACAGAAAGACACTACATCATTCTTAAGGAGACTATCCACCAAGATGATCTAACAATTGTAAATATCTGTGTACCCGATATGGGAGCAACCAATTACATGAGAAAAAAGGTTAGTCAAAATAAAGAGTCATATTGATATGAATAGATTAATAGTAGGAGATCTTTACATGTTTCTCTCAGAAATTGACAGAGCATCCATGCAGAAAATTCATAAAGAAACAAAATCATTGAATGACACATTGGACCAGATGGACCTCATAGACATATACAGAACACTCCTCCCTAAAAGAGCAGAACACTCGTTCTTCTCAAGTGCACATGGAACCTTCTCAAAACTAGACCATATACTGGGTCACAAATCAGGACCCCACTGATACTAATCAAAACCACAACGAGATACCACCTCACACCAGTCAGAATGGCTAAAATTAACAAGTCAAGAAATGACAGATGGTGGCGAGGATGCAGAGATAAGGGAACTCTCCTGCAGTCTTTGTGGGAATTCAAGCTTGTGCAGCCACTCTGGAAAACAGTGTGGAGGTTCTTCAGAAAACTGAAAATAGAGCTAACCTATGGCACAGCAATTGCACTATTGGGTATATATCCTAAAGACAGAAATGTGGTACTCCAAAGAGGCAAGGGACGGTAAGTCCCCTTTCGAGAGTGTCATTCTGCACTCTCCTCTAAGACTTTGCAAAGGTGTGTAAGGGAAAGCCAGGTAGACAGAGCCTTAAACCATTAGCCGTGTGTTTCAGAAAACTAAGAAATGAGACCACAGACAGCACCATATATCTATGCCCTCACCTTTTTCATCGAAAGGGGACTTTCTGTCCCTTAGTCATCACTGAGCCATAGGCAAAAGAAGCTGAGAAAGGACGCTCTCACACACAGGATTTCCAAACCCATGGAGAGTTGTTGATACCCATGAGGCCTCACCGTTTCTTGAGATCTCTAGAAATTGTAGTGGAAATAGGACACCTTGCCGTCTCTGGGAAAATGTTGGCCTACAGGAAGGTATACTAAACATCATTTTCTTTCCGCTTTTTCCAGAATGGGGAAGTGGGACACTAACCCACAAGACAACCTGAGTTCTTGATCAGAATCAGAGGGCTCTTGTTCTGTCCTTTGGGGGCTTCCTACCTAAAGCCTTAGGACACCAAGGTCATGGGAGAAGGACAGCTGCTTCAGTGAAGCCAGCAATTGTGATGTCACAATGCTTTGAGTTCATAGCAAACACTCCTCATTACATCATGCCTGATCACTACAATTGGCTAGAGTAGTCGTGGGTGGGCCAAGAGCACCCCAGGCCGTCCCGAACCGCCAGAGCTCTCTGGGTCTCTCACCAAGGCAGTTTGCGAAGCGAGTCGGTGTCACCTTCCACATGGCCCAATTCATAGTGTTTGGTCCTGATTATCAGCACCAGCCCTCTGGATTCCAGAGAAAGACAAGCATCCACCATTCCATCTTAACCACGACATGCCAAGAAACAATCAGGCCTCAAGCAAAGCCTCAGGGGAGGAAATCTGAGCCCTGCACAAGGATAAGGCCCTCCCACACAATCACGGAGCTTCTGAACAGGAAAAGGCCCACCCAAGCAAAGAAAACTGAACACCCGCAACCGTGCAAAAGACATGTCTGGCGTCTTCAAAGGGACAACACAAGTACCTCGAGCCTCTCCAGGAATGCTGCCAACAAGGTCTCCCCATCTTCAAAAATGACCATGCATCAAAGGCAGTCTCTACACCTTAGGTGTAGAACCTTAGGTCCAGGATGGACTCATGTACTTGGAGTCCACAGGAGCAAATGGAAAGCATTTTGGAAGAGACCCATAGCCCAAGTGAAGCCATCTGAAAGACTTCTGTGCCTGATTCAGGTAGACAACTTATATGTACAAAAGGATGCATTGAAGAGGATTCTAATGTGGAAGAACCTTGAGAACACCCTCAGGGTGGAGCAGCTACCCCTGTGGAAATGCATGGAGATGTGGCAGCACAAGCCTGCCTTCTACCTCTCAAGACCCTCAGCCAAATGATGTCATGTGAGAAGCAAAGAGTGCCTGTAGTAGAAGATGAGCATGTTATAATGGAGCCAGAAGAGAAAGAACATGTGTCAACAAGGGGTCAGTACAGCGTGACACACAGCGGATGCTTCAGGTTGGTGAGGAGATCCAGGAAGATAAAGAACAGGAGAATGAACATTGGAGCTCCGAGCAAAGGTATGGTATTTTAGGATGGTGGGAGGTTCTCTGTACCTAGCTGCCCTCCATAGGAACCTTGGTCCAAATTCAATAAATTATTCTCTGCCCCCAGTCAATTATTGTGTCTGGTTTTGTTTTTGTTATCTTGTCAAACGATGCGCTTGCACTTATTAGACAGAGAGACCGAGAGTTCACAATCAAGGGATAGAGCTGGCGAGGGATAAGGTTACTTTCCCCTGAGCAGAGAACCTGAGACCACAGTCATTGCCAAGACTGTGAAATCATGAGTTGATCTGAAGGGTGCCTCTGAACTGATTGACACATCCTGGGGCCCAACCGTTGACTTCTGAGAACCTCCTGGTTCTAGACAAGAACCGCTGCTCAGTCATTGTTCAGAAATGCAGGGGATAAGGGTTTTGTCCTGGGCTGGTGTTGCTTGAGCTATCTGGCTTTCTTCGAGAGCTGGTATAGCATTTCCTCTTGAAGTCAGTGACTGGGCTATGGACAAACTATTCTCCCATACCTATTTGCTAAAGTGAATTCCTCCATGCCTAGATTTTCCAGGGGTAAATGGCACTATGTCTTTTGGTGCTCTGCTTCTGTGGAAGGTGATGGGAGTCCTCTGTGCCTCTGATTCTGGACCTCTGTTTCAGCTCCCAGATGAGGGTCATTGACAGCCCTGATTCTCAAATCCATGTTCAGCCCTCTTTTCTTTCTCTCACTCTTACTTATCCTACAATAGGCACCTATTACCTTTCTTTTTGGATGGTGATTCCCTAAGCTCATTGTCATGTTCCATCATTCTTCCTTCTCCTTTAGAATTTGCTTCCTTATTTTCTAGGCTTGTTCTTCAGGGTCACTAATTGGATCCTCTACTTCTGCCATGTTCCCAGTCTTTGCATCCAGTCTCCTACCAATCTTTTCTTCAGGAGCTCTTTAGGTTCTTTTATCTTTATCAGTTTTATCTCTGTGGTTTGATACTCTCTGATATTTTCTATGTTTTCTGATGTATAGGGAGGATCCATGCCGCTGCTATCAAACCCACATCGGGCGTGTTTTATGTAGAAGCTTCACTCTGATTTCCTAGCCGTGATCCTTTCTTGTTCTTTTTCCTTAGCATCTATTGATTCTTCCATCTTGTATTAGCTCTAGATCTCAGTCTCCTCTCTGTATTCGAAATACTTATTCTGTTTTCTATCCTGTGGGTAATTTATTTAAATAGAAGAGATCATTAAGTGACCAAGGGCGGGCCCTTAAGGTTTGTCTAGTGTGTGTGTGCTTGTGTGTGTGTGTGTGTGTGTGTGTGTGTGTGTGTGTGGCATGCATGCCATCTGATGTTTGTTTTGTGGCTGACACTGTCCTTGAGACCAGCCATCTGCAGTGGATCTCCTTGCCTGCCGTTTGGTGTGTTTGGGGCCTGGGCTGAATATGCTGAGGTTTACCTTGGTGGGCTCTGGTGTGCCTGTGAAAGGAGACATTCCACAAAATCATCAGAACGCAGACCTACAGAATGCTGTGTTCAGAAGAGATCATGTGTTCAAGGCATTCTTCTCATCCCCTTTGGGATAGTCTGATCTCCTTGGAGTAAACAACTTGGATTGAGGAAGGCTGTCCCTCAAGTGTTCCACGGTTGGGATTTCGTGTGGGCAGAGTAGGCAGTCTCTTGGTTCTCTGAATGAGGTGAGGATGCTCCTCACCATCCTCTATTGTCCAGTAGCTCGGTCTTGATGCTCCTCGTGTGGGAGCCCAATATTCCTTATGCCCCCTTTGAGACAACTCCACGAAAACTGCCTCTCACGGATGCACTGCCAGGACCCACCATCATCCCACTGTGTGTCCTGGTATTGTCGCTGATCATGGTCTCCAGGTTGTCTGCACATGGTTGCTTGTTGGTGACCTATGCAGGAAAAACACGGAGTTCTTTCGACGTTATATCTGCCAAGCCTGCTAATCTGAAAACTCCAGCACTCAACACTTGTGTTGTCAAGAACTCGTGCCCTTCAGACCCTCTTCTCGTCACAGCCAATGGCACTGGGAAACAGGTGCCTTGTGGTTTTCCAGCATGCCCTGCTTCCTGTGCCTTTGTCCTTTGCAAGGGATCACTGCCATCTGATGCATGAACCAACGAAATCTCCTATAAGCCATGTCTCCAACCTTCTCCCTTAGTCTCTGCGACTACCTTTCTTCTTGTTGAGTTTCCCTTGTAGGCTTCCGGTCAATGTCCACTCCGTTGCAGTTGTTGTGGTCATCTTCCTGTTGCCTTCTTGGCTGAATACAAGCACGAGGTTATTAGATACTACTACCATCTCACTGTCCTCCATGTCATCACAAATTCTTACTGAAACATAAGAAAGAATGAATTCTTCCACTTGCCTCATGTGGCAGTGTTGCGGAGAGTATTAGGCTTCGTCACATCTATCTTTCTCAGAAAGACAACAAACAGATGATTTCACTCCGTCATGACAGTCAATAAACATATGAAAAAGGAAGGGGTATAGGGACAAACAATATGACACTAATGAGGCACCCAATCGTGGTGATTGAGTGAAGGCAGTTTTATGAGAATACGTGTTTATTGAAGAGGACAAAGCGCCAAGGTATTCCTAATGAGGCACATATTGTGGGAAGCCATATGATATTTCCCTTTTTCTGCTTGCCTTTTCATTTCACATCAGCCAGGCATGGGACATTCATGTCAAGGCAAGGTCCAGGGCGTTCATTCTCTTCAACGGCCGAGGAATACTGTCTTGCCAAAATGGACCAAGCCTTCCTTATCCACTAGTCCTTGCAAGGGCATTGCAGCTCACTGCAAAGGTCTGCTCGAATGGGCCTTGCAAGCCTTCGATATTAGCCGTACCTATCCTTCTGACTAAAGAGACATGGTCAACATGATTATACCCGTTACCGCAACAAGGACAACTAATGATGACAACGGGCGCTGTCCAGGCCTCTTCCTTAGGTTTAGCCCTGATGCAGAATGACACTCTCCTCTAAGACTTTGCAAAGGTGTGTAAGGGAAAGCCAGGTAGTCAGAGCCTTAAACCATTAGCCCTGTTTTCAGAAAACTAAGAGATGAGACCACAGATAGCACCATATATCTATGCCCTCACCTTTTTCCTCGAAAGGGGACTTTCTGTCCCTTAGTCATCACTGAGCCATAGGCAAAAGAAGCTGAGAAAGGACGCTCTCACACACAGGATTTCCAAACCCATGGAGAGTTGTTGATACCCATGAGGCCTCACCGTTTTTTGAGATCTCTAGAAATTATAGTGGAAATAGGACACCTTGCCGTCTCTGGGAAAATGTTGGCCTACAGGAAGGTATACTAAACATCATTTTCTTTCCGCTTTTTCCAGAATGGGGAAGTGGGACACTAACACACAAGACAACCTGAGTTCTTGATCAGAATCAGAGGGCTCTTGTTCTGTCCTTTGGGGGCTTCCTACCTAAAGCCTTAGGACACCAAGGTCATGGGAGAAGGACAGCTGCTTCAGTGAAGCCAGCAATTGTGATGTCACAATGCTTTGAGTTCATAGCAAACACTCCTCATTACATCACGCCTGATCACTACAATTGGCTAGAGTAGTCGTGGGTGGGCCAAGAGCACCCCAGGCCGTCCCGAACCGCCAGAGCTCTCTGGGTCTCTCACCAAGGCAGTTTGCGAAGCGAGTCGGTGTCACCTACTACATGACCCAATTCATAGTGTTTGGTCCTGATAATCAGCACCAGCCCTCTGGATTCCAGAGAAAGACAAGTATCCACCATTCCATCTTAACCACAACAGGCCAAGAAACAATCAGGCCTCAAGCAAAGCCTCAGGGGAGGAAATCTGAGCCCGGCACAAGGGTCAGGCCCTCCCACCCTATCACAGTGCTTCTGAACAGAAAAATGGCCACTCAAGGAGAGTTCAAAATGAACCCCCACAACCGTGCCAAAGACATGTCTGGAGTCTTCCACAGCGAGGACATGAGTACCTCGAGCATCTCCAGAAACCGTGCCAACAATGCCTCCCAATCTTCAAAAATGACCATGGATCAAGGCAGACTCTACACCCTTAACCTTAGGTCCAGGTTGGACTCATGTACTTGGAGTCCATAGGAGCAAACGGAGAGCATGTTGGAAGAGACCCATAGCCCAAGTGAAGCCATCTGAAAGTCTTCCCTGCCCGTTTCAGGAAGACAACTTTTATGTCCAAAAGGACGCATTGAAGAGGATTCGAATGTGGAAGAATCTTGAGTACTCCCTCAGGGTGGAGCAGCTACCCCTGTGGAACTGCATGGAGATTTGGCAGCACAAGCCTGCCTTCTAACTCTCATGACCCCAGCCAAATGATGTCATGTGATAAGCAAACAGTGCCTGTAGTAGAAGATGGGCATGTTATAATGGAGCCAGAAGAGAATGAACATGTGTCAACAAGGGGTCAGTAGAGCGTGACACACAGCGGATGCTTCAGGTTGGTGAGGAGACCCAGGAAGAGAAAGAACAGCAGAATGAACATTGGAGCTCCGAGCAAAGGTATGGTATTTTAGGATGGTGGGAGGTTCTCTGTACCTAGCTGCCCTCCATAGGAACCTTGGTCCAAATTCAATAAATCATCCTCTGCCCCCAGTCAATTATTGTGCCTGGTTTTGTTTTTGTTATCTTGTCAAATGATGCGCTTGCACTTATTAGACAGAGAGACCGAGAGTTCACAATCAAGGGGTAGAGCTGGCGAGGGAGAAGCTTACTTTCCCCTGAGCAGAGAATCTGAGACCACAGTCATTGCCAAGACCGTGGAATCATGAGTTGATCTGAAGGGTGCCTCTGAACTGATTGACACATCCTGGGGCCCAACCATTGACTTCTGAGAACCTCGTAGTTCTAGACAAGACCTGCTGCTCAGTCATTGTTCAGAAATGCAGGGGATAAGGGTTTTGGCCTGGGCTGGTGTTGCTTGAGCTATCCGGATTTTTTTGAGAGCTGGTATAGCATTTCCTCTTGAAGTCAGTGACTGGGCTATGGACAAACTATTCTCCCATACCTATTTGCTAAAGTGAATTCCTCCATGCCTAGATTTTCCAGGGGTAAATGGCACTATGTCTTTTGGTGCTCTGCTTCTGTGGAAGGTGATGGGAGTCCTCTGTGCCTCTGATTGTGGACCTCTGTTTGTGCTACCAGATGAGGGTCATTTTCAGCCCCGATATCTCAAATCCATGTTCAGCCCTCTTTTTTTCACTCACTCTTACTTCTCCTACAAGAGGCACCTCTTTCAATTCCTGGAGATGATGATTCTCTAAGCTCATTGTCATGTCCCGTCATTCTTCCTTCTCTTTTAGAATTTGCTTTCTTATTGTCTAGACTTGTTCTTCCAGGTCACTCATTGGATCCTCTACTTCTGCCATGTTCCCAGACTTTGCATCCAGTCTCCTACCAATCTTCTCTTCAGGAGCTATTTATGTTCATTTATCTTTATCAGTTTATCTCTGTGGTTCAAGACTCTCTGATATCTTCCATGTTTTCTGATGTACAGGAAGTATCCAGGCCGCTGCTTTTATACCCCATCGGGCGTGTTCTATGTAGTAGGTTCTCTCTGATTGCCTAGCCGTGATCATTTCTTGTTCTTTTACCTTGGCGTCAGTGGATTCTTCCATCTTTGCCTTGGATATAAGTCTCTGTCTACCTCTCCATATTCTGAATGCTCATTCTTTTTCCATCCTGAGGTTAATGTCTTTAAGAAGAGGAAATCAGGTGTGACCAAGTGCTGGCATTTAAGGGATGATGGGTGTGTGTGTGTGAGTGTGTGTGTGTGTGGGTGTGATGCATGCCATCTGCTGTTGTGTTATGGCTGACCCTGTCCTTGAGACCAGTCAACTGTAAAGGCCCTCCTTGCCGGGCGTTTGGTGTGTTAGGGCCCGGGCTAAATATGCTGAGGTTTCACTTAGTAGGGTCTAGTGTGAGTGTGAAAGGAGACCTTCCACAACCGAATAGAATGCAGGCCTGCAGAATGCTGTGTTCAAAAGAGAGCATGTGGTCAAGGCATTCTTCTTGTCCCCTATGGGAGAATGTGTTCTCCTTGGACTAAGCATCTTGGACTGAGGAAGGCAGTCCTCCAAGTGTTCCACGGTTGGGTTTTTGTGTCGGCAGGGTAGGCAGCAAATGTCTCACCATCCTGTCTTGGCCAGTGCTCAGTCCTGTTGCTACTGGTTTGAGAGCCGATCATTTCTTGTGCACCCATTGAATCATTTCCACAAACACTGCCTCTCACGGATGCACTGCCAGGACCCACTCTCCTCCAACTACATCTCCTGGTATTATTTCTGATCATAGTCTCCAGGCTGTCTTCACCTGGTTGCTTGTTCGTGTCCCCTACAAGAAAACACGGTGTTCTTTTGAGTCAATTTCTGCCAAGCCCGCTGATCTAAAAACTCCACCCCTCAAGAATTGTGTTGTCAAGAACTCAGACCCTCTGTTCATCACAGCCAATTGCACTGGAAAACAGGTTCCTTGTCGGTTCCCAGTGGGCCCTGTTCTCCTGTGCCTTTGTCCTTTGCATGATATCACTGCCCTCTGATGCACGAACCACCCAAATCTCCCATGAGCCATGTCTCCAAACTTCTCCCATAGTTTCTGCGACCTCCGATCTCTTACTCTGTGGAGTTTACTGTGTAGGCTTCAGGTCAATTTCCACCCCGCCCCCATTATTTTTGTCATCTTCCTTTTGCTTTCATGGCTGAAGACAAGCATGAGGTTATTAGACACTACTACCATCTCACTGTCCTCCATGTCACCGAAAATTCTTACTGAGACTTAAGCAAGAATGAATTATTCCATATGTCTCATGTGACAGGCTTGCAGAGAGCTTTGGGCTCTGTCATATCTATCATTCTCAGAAAGAAAACAAACAGACGATTTCACTCCCTCAAGACAGTCAAGAAACATATGAAAAATCAAGGGGTATAGGGACAAACAATACGATTCTAATGAGGCACACAAAATGTGGTGTTTGTTTGAAGGCAGTTTTGTGAGAATACGTGTTTATGGAAGAGTACAAATGATGACATTGCTTGCAGAAGATGTTCTTGAAACGGATGGAATGTGAGTTTCTAAGGCATGTCACATTGAATTGCTAACCTTAAGAGACCCAATTCCTACCTCTGGAATTTAATTATAAGTTTTTTGTGAAACACACACAGACCACGCACACATTAAGACATGCACATGCACACATAGACGAACACACACACAGAGAAGACACGAGAAAGAGGGGGAGGAAGTGAGAAATCGCACTAATGAAGCATCCCCAAAGAAAATACCATAAAAGGGAAAGGCACAGAGAATTCAAGTCAGAATTCAACCGAAATGAGAAAGTGAACTTCTTAACTAACAATAATTCATTCAGCATTCAGGACGAAAGTCTCCCGTCAATACAAACATTTTGTAGGTGTGGTTGAAATTAGAAAAAATAAAATAAAATAAAATAAAACAAACAAACAAACAAAAAAACCCCAGAAAGGATCCATCAAAAAACAACAAATATTAAACAAGCTCGACCCCTGTTGCCCATAGGAGATTTCCTTTGACTATAAAATACACATAGCTTGAAAGTGAAGAAATTTGGAAACGTACGTTATGCTCTTGCCAAGGAGAAGAGAGCCAAAGTGATTGTGCCTAAGTCATCTAGATTGATTTTATGCCTTTCAGAGACAAAAGAGAGCGGAAGGTGTTTTGTCATAATGGAGCATCAAAACATCAGAAACCTGGAAGAACTGCCAACATATATACCAGAACATGGCTGTATCTAAACGTTGGAAGCATATGATCAGAGAGGAAGGGAGATGGGGACTTTAATCCAATATTGTTGGGGACTATGATATCCACGTTAAGCACAGCACAGATCATTTGGTGGAATGGTGGTAAGGAATAACAGATGTCCACATGGGCTCTGGAGACCACCTGAACTTTGGGGATCCATGAGTAAGATTGCGTCTCTGAGGACAATAAGATATGTTCTTCCCAGCGGCGGACCTAACTTTGTCTATCGCAGGTCATGAGCTCGAGTCCAAATCCAGTCGTAATTCATGGAAGAGAAGTCAAAACCTATCCTGGGCTCTTATGATCATGAAGGTATGAAAACGGGAAGATATCACTTTCAAATTGGAAATACAGCCATACCCTAAAGGTTGGAAAACACAACACACTCACGACCTAGCAATGAATCAACAAAGAAAATCCAAAGGAAATGCAGAAATAGCCATGAGCAAAGGAATGTCAAGAAACTTATGGGGTGATGCAAAAACATTTTATTGGGAAACCATAAAGGGTTAAACGCATGCATGTCCAAAATTTAAAAAAAACGAAAAAAAAAAAAAAAAAAGGAACCTAACTGGATGCCTGAAGGAGCAAGTAGAAGAAGAGCCTAACTCCAAAGTTAACAGAAAAAATGAAATCATATATATGATTATCAAAATAAAGGAAATACAAACAAACCAATAGAAAAAAAAATCCGGAGATCTCACACTTCAGTTCTGAAAACATGAACAAACTGCAGAAGCCATTACTGGGATACAGCAGGGAGACAAGCTCACAGCTGAAAGTATGAAACCACATGACAACTGGTAGAAAGGAAAAAAGAATAACCTAAGAGGCACATACACACATTTATGCTAGCAAATCCAAGACCGGAGAGAAAAGGTTAAATTCCCAGACACATAGAAACTCCCACGATTAGGTCAGGAAACCTACAAAATCTCAGCTCTCTAGTAGTGACTGAAGCGTTTGAAGCAGTAATCAAACACCTGCCAGCACACAGAAGGCCAGGTCCAAGTCATTTTCCTGAGCCACTCTTCTAGGTATTTAGAGAAGGCAATGTCATGTCTTCTCATCAATTTCAGAAATGGAAGAGGTGGGTAGACTCTAATTTACAAGGATAAAGACCCAATTCAGATAAGGATATTTTAGGAAACAAATCCCATGCCATTTCAATAAGGAAAGATAATAAAAATTATAATTCTTTCCTTTTCTCCCTGTGCCTTCTTTAGGTTTTGAAAGGGTCACATTGTTTTTCTCTGAATTTTTTTGTTGAAAATCTTAGAATTCTTCTTGGAATTTTTTTGTCATTTTTTTTGACACAGTATTTACGGATCTTTTAGTTTCATATGCGACCTAGTGCTTTTCCTAATATATGCCACAGCTCCTGAACACCCATTAAGCATTTCACTTATTCCCTGAATGTGTCTCTTCTCTGTAACACTCAAGCTTGGTTCTCAGAGTCCTGAGTCACTCTTGGTGGGTCTCCTTCTCTGCATTCTTCCCATTCAATTTTTCTTTCCTTTACTAAGAGCCAAGGTATTCCTCCTGAGGAACATATTGTGGAAAGCTATATGATATTTCCATTGTTCTGCCTGTCTTTTCCATTTCCCATCACCCAGACATGGGAAGTTCATGTCAATGTAAGGTCCAGGGGTTTATCCTCCCCGATGGCTGAGGAATACTCTGTTACCAAGATGGACCACACCTTCTTCATCACTAGTCTGCAAGGACCTTGAGGCTCAGTCCACAGTTCTGCTCAAGTTGGCTTTGCAAGCCGTCGATATAGGCCATCCCTTTCCTTTTGACTAAAGAGACTTGGTCAACATGTCTATACCCGTTCCATTACAAGTACAGTTAACTAATGATGACAACAGGTGCGGTCCAGGCCTCTTCCTGAAGAGTTAGCTCTGATCAGAACGTCACTTTCCTCGAAGACTTTGTAAAGTTATGGGAAAACCAGGTAGACAGAGCCCTAATCCCTTAACCTTGTGTTTCAGAACTCTAGGAGATGAGGACAAAGGCAGTACCATATATCCATGCCCTCACCTTTTTCCTCAAAAAGGGACTTTCTGTCCGTTAGTCATCACTGACCCGTTGGGAAAAGACACTGACAATGGACTTGCTCACCCACAGGATGACAAACCCCATGGAGAGCTGTTGGTACCCAAGATGCCTCACTGTTTCTTGAGATCTAGAAATTGTAGTGGAAATAGGACACCTTGCTGTCTCTGGAGAATTGTTGGCCTAAAGGAAGGTATAATGAACATCATTTTTTTCCTATTTATCTAGAAAGGGGAAATGGGACATTAACCCACAAGACAACCTGAGATCCTGATCAGGCTCAGAGGGCTCTTGTTCTATCCTTCCCGGGGCTTCCTACCTAAAGCCATAGGATACCAAGGTCATGGGAGAGGGACAGCTGCTTCAGTGAAGCCAGCATCTGTGATGTCACAACGCTTTGAGGTCATAGCAACCAATCCTCATAAACCCATGCCTGATCACTACACTTGGTTGGAGTATTCATAGGTGTGCCAATAGGACCCCTAGCCATCCCAAACCGCTGGAGCCGCCTGGGTCTCTCACCAAGGCAATTTGTGAAGCGAGTCGGTATCACCATCTCCATGGCCCAATTCGTAGTGTTTGGTCCTGACTGTCAGCACCAGCCCTCTGGATTTCGGAGAAAGGCAAGAATCCACCATTCCATCTTAGCCAGGAAAGGTCAAGTAACAATCAGGCCTCAAGCAAACCTCAGGGGAGGGAATCTGAGCCCTGCACCATGGTTAGGCCCTCCCACCCATTCACCAATCGTCTGAACAGGAGAAGGGCCACCCAAGGAAAGCTCAAAGGGAACACCCCCAATCATGACATAGACATGTCTGGAGTCTTCCACAGTGCAGACACAAGTGTTAGGGTTTTTAATCAAAGGAGCAAGACTGATACAAAGCGAAGGTCAAGCAAAGCTTAATTTCATTCCAAACATCGAGAATCATACTGACTGGTCAGGGCCTTCTCTTCCAAATTCGACCCCCTCCAGCATCACAGACTAACATGTATAGATGTAGTTTAGCTGGGCTATACACAGGTGGCCTTGAGATTACAATACACAGAGAAAACTGCACAGTGGTGCTAGGTCTGCCAGACATAGAAAAAAACTGCTAGTAACACACGGATGGACAATTGAATCTCAATTTACCTAGTAGATATAAGCTCCCCACTGACTAGATATCTTCATCTGCCCTGACCTGCCCTTATATCTAGGCTTTGAGAGTAAATACCTTTGGAAGGGGCAGTATCAATCTAAATTTACTGCATGAGGTCAATCTATGTATACTGCATAAACACAAAATGATTCCCTCTGGCCACCCAGGCTCTTACATTCCTCCCTATTCTTTGGAGATTAGTCCAATCCTTGACTTTTCATCCAGTTCTACATTCTCTGGTTATAAAGGGTTTATTGAGCATGTAATTCTAACATTTTTATCGCTCTCATTTTCTTTTGTACATGACACTAGTGCACAGTCGGCTGATGACTTACCAATTTACCGCTTCATAGAACCCTTTCCATTTTTTTTCTAATTTCCTTTATCTAATTAACTACCTATACTTTACATAAACAGGTAAAAATAGGAGCAACAACAAACTCATAGTCTTTTCAGTCTTAGATTTAGTCCACAGTGAACGGGATCTTTGGCTGTGGCTTCCACCTTTTGGGGTCATCTTCATCCTTGGCTCGTTTGATGTGACATGCGTGAATCCAGGCCCTGATGCGTTCTCCTTTTACTGCTGTGGTGTGGTCAGGGTAACAGTAAAAGGTCCCATCCAGCGAGGCTCCAAGCTTCCCACTTGATAATGTCATATCCAAACCAAGTGATTGGGTTGGAAAGGAAGTGGTTCCACCTCCGTCTCCATACCAGTGTGGGCAGTCTGGATCCCTGCATTTTTTTTTTTTAATACAGACTGTAATGCCTGCAGTGACTGGAGTACAGACTGATCAGTCATTTCTGCTAGGGCAACCTTTTGTAGCCGAAAACAGAGCGGGAGCAGGGGTTCTCCCAAACATTTCAAATGGGGTCACCCTGTTTAAATAGTGTGTACATCTTGCCCTGAGTAGGGTGAAAGAAAGCAGATCCACCCATCCACTGCCCGTCTCCAGGGTTAGTTTTGTCAAGGTCTCTTTAAGAGTCTGGTTCAATCTCTCTACATGCCCAGAACTCTAGGTCTGATAGGCACAATGTAGTTTCCAATTTGTGCCCAGGGCCTTGGCCAATTCCTGTGAAACTGAACTCAAAATGCAAGGCCATTGTCTGACTCAACCGTGAGAGGCAGCCCAGACCTAGGAATTATTTTTCTTGTAGCTTTCTGGCTATCACTCCTGCCGTCTCATGTTTCTCGGAAAAAGCCTCAACCTGGCCTGAAATGATATCTACAAAAACTAACATATACTTGTCCCCATATTTTCCGGGTTTTATTTCTGTAATATCTATTTTCCAATAAATTCCTGGTACCCTACCTCTTTCTCTTTTCCCTCTTCCAATTCTAGTTCCTCCCACATTAACTGCCTGGCACTGAGCACATCTATCAACTATATCCTGAACCATACACCGTAATTTAGAAGCCTGGAAGTTCCTTGAGTTTGAGTGACCCCAGGTGAGTACCCTGATGTATCTGGTCTACTAATTTCTTGCCTAGTCTTCGAAGAAGAATTAAATTTCCTCTTTTAGTCTTAGCCCAGTCTCCTTTATAATATAATTTAGCCATTTTTGTAAATACTTTAAATCTTCCTCTGAATACTCCAGTTTATTTGGTAGGGATAGATCCAGGTGTGTAACCAGCTCTTGCATTGTTTCTCAGGCTGCTTGCTTTAAATCTCGATCTGATAATTGGTTTCCTTTTGAAATCAGATCAGTCCCCTTTTGGTGTCGCAAGACATGCATAACAGCCACCTCTTTTGGGTCCCAATATTTCTCTTCTGTTTTAATTCCTTTTCCTTCTGCTGTTAATAGGCTCCTTACTTTGTAAGTAGCTCCATGTATATGGAGAGTAGCAAAGACATACCTGTGGTCCGTATTGATGTTGGTGGTTTTACCTTTAGCCATCTGCAGTGCCTTAGTGATTTCAATCAGTTCTGCTTGTTGTGCCGAAGTTCCATGTGGCAGGGTGCTGCCCAGAATTCCTGCTCAGGATAAACTACCACAGCCCTCACATACCTCACATACCTCTTTCCATGAACAGAGTCATGTCTGCATCTGGGAAGGGCATGTCTCTGAGATCCAGTCTTATTCCTGTGACTTGGTTTAGGACCTCCGCACAGTTGTGTGGATGTTCGGCCAGCTCCTCTGGGAGCAGTGTGGCTGGATTTAGCACCACTTGTGGCTGTGAGATCACTCTTGGTTTGTTGAGGAGGAGGGCCTGATACCCTGTCACTCGGGTGTTCACCATCCATCAGTCAGTTGGAGTCTACGAAGGTCCGTGATAGCGTGTGTGGTGGTCAAGTTGAGATTTTGACCTAATGGTCTAGCATTATATCTCATTTGGTTAAGTACTACATGTCCAACAAATTTAATTCCATTTGTCATTCAAGCAACCCTTCACAGTTTCAGGTTACCAAAGACTTTGGAAGCCACTTTAACAATTGCCCATTAAAACCTTGAGACAGACAAATAACTATCTCCACTTCAGATGCCATGCTCTCCCGCCAACAAGGGGGAGGGGCTAGGCAGTCCACATCAGGCCAGAGAAGGCAAAGAATTCCCCAAAACAAAGGGGGTTTCGGCAGCTGCTGGGGAATATTTTTTAAAGTCTTTGGCTCAAGGTCGGTTCATCCCACAGTGCCAGTTCTGCTTACCAAAAGTGGTCCATTAGGCACTCATATTCCATGCTCAGCTCCAATGAGCATCAGCATGGGCACCTTAACTCATTCTTAGACTAACCCCAGTTGGCTACAGTCATAGCCCTTAACACACGAAATGAGTGAGTGAGAAGCCTCACATCTATTATGAAGAACAGAGAGATGAAAGTCAGAGTCCCTTTACTCTCTGCTTGCCCCACTCCTTCAATCATAACAAACAATACAACAGACAACAAAAGGACCAGGCAAAGACAACCGTAGGCCAAACGATTCTTACCCATAACCTGCCACTGGTGGGGGCTTTCTTTATCCCCTGATCGCCTAGGAGGACTCGAACCCCCAAACCGCCCAGGGGGACTTGAACCCCCTGAATGTCTAGGGGTACTCGAACCCCCCTGACTATCCAGGGGGACTCGAACCCCCTGTAGTTTACCTAGGGGTATTTGAACCCCCTCTAACCGCAAAGGGGAACTCGAGCCCCCTGACCATCTAGGGGGACTCGAACCCCCTGACCACCCAGGGGGACTTGAACCCCCATACGATCTACCAGCAGAGGATGGGGCATCTCCGCATCCACACCAGCTCTGGGGAGCATGGCTGCTGCCAACTTCTACCAGTGGGCCATACCCTGCAGCTCCATGCAGGATCCCATGATCTTACCTCCAGAGGCTTTTCCAAAAATTCCAATGCTGTTTCAGTTCTCATCATTTGAATTCGGGTGGCCCTCCAAAGATAGGGTCCTTATTCAAAGGAGCGAGACTGATACAAAGTGAAGTTCAAGCAAACGTTAATTTTGCACAAAGCATCGAGAATCATATTGACCGGTCAGGGCCTTCTCTTGCAAAGAGGCGACCACTCCCAGCCTCACAGACTAACATTTATAGCGGTAGTTTAGCCAGGCTATACAGACGTGGCCAATGAGATAACAATACAGAAAAAAACTGCACAGTCGTGCTAAGTCTGCTACACCACATAAACAAAAATGCTAGGTAACACATGGGTGGACAATTGGATCTCAATTTACCCTAGTAGATATATGCGTGCCCCTCTAATGGGATGTCTTCTCCTGGCCTGATTCACCCTTGTATCTAGGCTTTGAGAGTAAGCTCCTCTGGGAGGAGTAGGGTCAATTTAGTTTACTGCATGGGTTCAATATAAGTTTACTGCTGAAACACAAAATGACTCCCTCTGGCCTAGCAGCCCTTATAACGAGTACTTGTAGCGTCTCTAGAAATCGAGCCAAAATGTCTTCCAAATCTTCAAAACTGACGATGTACCAAAGGCAGATTCTACATCCTAGAACCTTAGGTCCAGAATGGACTCATGTACTTGGAGTCCACAGGAGCAAGCATGGAGCATGTTGGAAAAGACCCATAGCCCAAGTGAAGCCATCTGAAAGACTTCCGTGCCCGTTTCAGGAAGACAACTTGTATCTTCAAAAGGACGCATTGAAGAGGATTCAAATGTCAAAGAACCTGGAGCATTCCCACAGGGTCCTGCAGATACCCTCTGGAGGAGTACATGTAGATGTGACAGCACAAGCCTGCCTTCACCCTCTCATGAACATCCCCCAAATGGTTTCATGGGATAAGCAAACAGTGCCTCTTGTGGAAGATGGGCGTGTTCTAATGGAGGCAGCAGAAGATGAACAGTGGGACAACAAAGGTCCATTAGAGAGCCACAGACAGCGTATGCTACAGGTTGGTGAGGATATTCAGGAAGACAAGGAACTGGAGAATGAACATTGGAGCTCTGAGCGAAGGTCTGGCATTTGAGGATGGTGGGAGGTTCTCTGAACCTGGCTGCCTTCCATAGAGATCTAGGTCCAAATTAAAGAAAACATCCTCTGGCCACAGTCAATCCTTGTACCCCGGTTATGTTTTTGTCTTTTTGTCAAACAATGCACATGCACATATTTGACAGAGAGACAGAGAGATCACAATCAGGGTGTAGAGCTGGAGAGGGAAAAGCTGACTTACCCCTGAGCAGGGAACCTGAGAACAGAGTCGATGCCAAGACCCTGGGATCATGAGTTGAGCTGAAGGCCGCCTCTGAACTGATAGGCACAATCCATGACACAATCTTTGACTTCTGAATACGTCCTAGTTCTAGACGTGAACCACTGCTCTGTCATTGTTCACAAATGCAGGGGAAATGGATTTTGGCTTGGGCTGGTGTTGCTTGAGCTATCTGGCCTGCTTCGAGAGCTGGTATAGTTTGTCCTCTTGAGGTAAGTGACTTGGCTATGTACAAACTACACTCCCACGCATATTTAGGTGAAGAGAATTCCTCCATTGATAGCTTTTGCAGAGGGAATGAAACTATGTCTTGTTGTTCTATGCTTCTGTGGATGGTGATGTGAGTCCTCCTTGCCTCTGAATCTGGATCTCTGTTTCTGCTCCCAGATGAGGGACAGTTTTAGCTCTGAATTCTCAAATCCATGTTCAGCCCTCTTTTTTTTCTCTCACTCCTACTTCTCCTACAATAAGCACCTCTTTCTATTCCTTGGAGTCAATGACTTTCCTAAGCTCATTGTCATGTTTCATCATTCTTCCTTTTTTCTTTGGATTTGTTTCCTTATTTACCAATCCTTTTCTGCCAGGTCAAAAATTTGGTCCTTTGCTTCTGCCAGCTTCTTGGACTTTTCCTTCAGTCTGCTACCAATCTTTTAATGATGATTCTAAATGTTATTTAGAGAGACATTCTGTTCTTAATATATTTCAAATATTCTACACAAGGCAAAGTGGATCCAAGTAATCTGTAGGCAAAATAAGATTTTAGAGAAGTATATATTTCCAACAGTATTTATAAAATATTACCTTTATGTAAGGCATCATCCTGGACTTTGTGGAAAACACACAAAGGAGTAAGAAGTGGCCCTTCAAGAAACATATACAATATCAAGGTTTAACATGAAGCAGCATGTCTTCTCTAAGTAAAAAAACATTGTACCAACTGACTTTACTGAAACTTTATATTTATTGCTCTCGTTTTAGGTCATAGTGTCCTTCTGCATGCAGGCTGCTATAACGGACATGATATAGACTGAATAGCTTATAAAGAACAGGAATTTATTTCTCACAGTTCTAGAACTGAGAAGTTCAAGATTAAGGAATGGGCAGATCCAGGGAGAGCCCACTTCCTCATAGATGGCTATCTTCTCACTGTAAACGTACATGATGAATGAATCAAGAGAACTCTCTGGGGTCTCCTTTAAAAGGACTGTAATCCCACTTATAACCTAATCACCTCCCAAAGGCCCCTATGTTTTAATACTATCACTTCCACAGTTAGATTTTGTAATATGATTTTGGGAGACATAAACATTCACACCATAGTATATATAAACAAAAGAGACACAAAAACAACAAACAACAAAAATTATTTTAACTACCTATTATTTTCAACTACATAAAATTTTAATTTGTTTCTCTATAATATTAAATAACTCATTTGAGTGATTCACTTATATCCAATGCATCTGAGTGCAATTAAATCTGCTTACCCAACATATCCAGCAGCATATTTCTTCAGACTATCCCATTCCCCACCTTACAGGATTTACCACAATTAGAAGACAGGGGATAGAGGATAGATAGATAGATGTATACATAAACACACTTGTACATACACATATGCATATTTTTTCCTGTTAATGATACTCATGCAAATAAAATTTAAGCTCAAGGAAACCTGTCTTGTGTGTTACTTAATATCCAGTTTTTAGTCAACATCCAAAAACAAATAATCCAATAAAAACATGGATAGAAGACATGAACAAGTGTTTCCCCAAAGAACACATTCAAATGTTCAGTAGATACATGAAAAGATGTCCATCATCATGTATCATCAGGAAATTGCAAAGCAAAACTAGAAAGAGATACCACCTCACACCTGTCAGAATGGCTAACATCAACACTACAAGAAACAAAAGGGGTTGGAGAGGATGTGAAAAAGTAACACTTGTGGGGGCTGCCTGGGTGGCTCAGTGGGTTAAGCCTCTGCCTTCAGCTCAGGTCATGATCTCAGGGTCCTGGGATCAAGTCCCACATTGGGCTCTCTGCCAGGCATGGAGCCTGCTCCCTCCTCTCTCTCTCTACTTGTGATCTCTCTCTGTCAAATGAATAAAATCTTAAAAAAAAGAAAAAGTAACAATTGTGAACTGTTGGTGGTGATGCAAACTGATACAGCCATATTTGAAAACAGTGTGGAATTTCCATAAAATTTAAAAATAGAAGTCCTTTGTGATCCAACAATCCTGTTGGTGTGTATTTACCAAATGAATTTAAGAAAACTTATTCAAAGGGATTCTAGCACCCCTATGTTTATAGCAGCATTATTTGTAAAGCTAAGATATGGAAAGAACCCAAGTATCCATCAATTGATGAATAAATAAAGAATAAGTGGTATGTATATACAATGGAATATTATTCTGCCATAAAAAAGACTGAAATCTTGCCATTTGCAATAACATGGCTGGAACTAGACAGTATAATGCTAAAAGTGAAATAAGTCAGTCAGAGAAAGACAATTACCTTTACTCATATATGGAATAAAAGTAACAAAACAAACAAGCAAAGGGGAAAATAATAACACATAGAAAGAGAAACAAAGCTAGAAACAGACATTTCATAACGGAGAACAAACTGATGGTTACTTGAGGGGATCTGAAAGGAGTGATGGATTAAATAAGTGATGGGGGTTAATTAGAGCACTTGTCATGATGAGCACCGAGTGCTAGATGTTATATTGTACACATGAAACTAATACAACCATATATGTTAACTAACTGGATTTCAAATGAAAATTTTTTAAAAATCCCAGTTTTTAGCTCACATTCTGGCTTACAAAAGGGATTTAGTCAGGAATTTGGAGATTAGTTAATGAACAAATAAGGGGTGAACAGGCAGTTGTTAGATAAAATTACTATCCTTTCTGGCATGACTTATACCTTTTATCTAGAATTAATTTTAGCACTTTAGACTCTTCCTATTTTATTTTGAGTCATTAAACAAAAATTTCCTCAAAGGACCTTAGACTCCATCCAATTTGAGCAACAGTGTGAGAGAGGAAATGGTGTCCAGGAGGAAAAAAAAAAGATAAAACTACTTTTGTTTACTAGTGAATGCATAGTTCTTCCACAGAAGAAGCTCTAAATGGTCATGGCTCCAGCTTTATATGTGCTCAGTCATATGTTCAGAAGTAGGTAACACTATCAAAAAATATAAAGCATCTGAGATTATTTTCCCTTATTTGAAAGCTGGTGTATGAGTCTGCCGTGGTTTCTTGGGTGTTGATAGAAGACGCAGACTCATGGTTCAGAAATAATATAGTTTATTATTCACAGCATTAGAGGTAGCCAGAATATTAACAGTATTTGTGTGTGTGTGTGTTTCTGTGTTTGTGTGTGTGTGTGTGTGTGTGTGTGTGTGTGTGTGTGTGTGTGTAGGGGTGGGAGTTATATATCAGTTCTGAGCCTCAGTTCCCACAAGAAGAATCAAAACAGAGGCAGATAATATTTGCAAACACAACAGGTTAAGTTAAAAAAAAAGATACTATTTCTGTCCTCCAAGTCTATTCAATACAACCATCTTCAAAGGATGGTCTAGAACAAATAATAAATGCAGAAATGTAAGCAACCAATTGAAAAGTGTCTCCCAAGAAACACACTTTGCGAGTCTTCCTTTGACAAAAATACTATAGGATATTACATGAATCAGGTGCATTGAATACTGGAAGGTTAAAATTACAAGGGACCAAATATTTTTAAGCAGTCTGGCATCCAGTAGAGTTCAAATAGGTTTTATAAGATTGAGGAAAGAAGCCATCAAAACCTGGGCCCAGGGGCGCCTGGGTAGCTCAGTGGGTTAAGCCTCTGCCTTTGGCTCAGGCCATGATCTCAGGGTCCTGGGATCGAGCTCTGCATCAGGCTCTCTGTTCAGCAGGGAGCCTGCTCCCCTCCCCCCCCGCCCTCTGCCTCTCTGCCTACTTGTGGTCTCTGTCTGTCAAATAAATAAATAAAATCTTAAAACAAAACAAAACAAAAAACCTGGGCCCAATTTTCCCAAAAGTATGATTCTGATTCTAGTCTCTATGATGTTATCCCTTGAAGACATTGTCTCTAATTGAGTTGAATTAGTTTACTAAAGAGCATACCCCCATTTGTTGTAGGAGATGAACAATATGCAAGAGGCAAAATGCCACATGGAAGCCACCTGGTCTTCAGTGGAATATAGAATCAGTTCCTTTGGGATGAATTTGTTCCACATTTGACTTCACACTTAAGGGAAAATAAGAGTGCCTTCCAATAGATTTTAAATAGGAAATGACAACGGAAGCTTATACAAGATTATAAAATGGGAAATTTCATTTAGATAAGCAATACTTTCAAAGTCATCTTCTTAATATTACAGACTCTTCACATAATCATAATTTTATTTTGGTATTATATGGTAATTTCAAATATAGTAAATATAAAGAATTTACCTCTGTAATTATAGCGATTCTGGTCGTAGTTTAATGGCAACAAAACTTCAAGTTAGAAGTATGGTCTACCAATTATGAATACATTTGGAAATGGTGTGTCATCTTCACTCCACTTGTCTCACTAAAACAGTGAGCCAAAAAAAGTAGGTCCAAGCTGTTTACTATGGTCAAAATGAGTTGCTTTTGCACTTGGTAAAGAAGCAGTCATATTTTGGAAGAAGAAACTGAGGCTATTAATATTTTCAACTTATTTTCAGAAAAGGAAAGAAAGGATAATCTAAGCTAAAGCCAAAATCTTACACAAGGTGGCAGGAGAATGATCTTTTCCCAGATAAAGGGTTTTTCAACTTAGCCATGTTAGGAGGAAGAAGAGATGAGACATTGTGGACTTGACTAACGTTTGTACACTGTTCAAAAAGTTTTCAAAATAATGTGTATTATTTTTCTTCTTTTAGTTGAGACAAAAACAAACAAACAAACAAAAAACCACTAATGAGCTTACTCTTAAAAGGAGGTATACAAGAAACTAGCAAAGATTGAGTGTTAAGTATTGTCCCCCTCTCCTTTTCTTTAAAATTATGTTATGTTAGTTACCATACAATACATCATTAGTTTTTGAAGTAGTGTTCCATGATTCATTGTTTGTGTAAAACACCCAGTGCCCCATGCAATATGTGCCCTCCTTAATACCCATCACCAGGCTCACCCATCCCCACATCCTTCTCATCTTTAAAACCCTCAGTTTGTTTCTTGGAGTCCATAGTTTTTCATGTTTCATTTCCCCCTCCAATGCCCCCACTTCATTTTTCCTTTCCTTCTCCTAATGTCCTCCATGCTATTCCTTAGGTTCCACAAATAAGTGAAACCATATGATGATTGACTTTCTCTGCTTGACTTATTTCACTTAACATAATCTCCTCCAGTCCCATCCATGTTGATGCAAAAGTTGGGTATTCATCCTTTCTGATGGCTGAGTGATATTCCATTGTATCCATAGATCACATCTTCTTTATCCGTTTGTCTGTTGAAGGGGATCTTGGCTCTTTCAACAGAATGGCTATTGTGGACATTGCTGCTATGAACACTGGGGTGCATATGGCCCTTCTTTCCAGTAAAATAGAGCTAGCCTATGACCCAGCGATTGCACTACTGAGTATTGACCTCAAAGATACAGATGTAGTGAAAAGAATTAGGTATTGTTAAAGCACAAATGCAGGGGATAGAAGTTATGGTACAGAAGAGGGAAGGGCAACCATATGGCAGAGTAGAATAAAGTAGCTCAGGAAGAAATTAGTCATATCCAGATATTGTAAGGCATGTGGGGTTGGCAGGGAGAGCATGAGAAATCATGAGAGAAGAGAGAGAAAATGGACCAGGCAGGAGGGTTTATAACATTTTAACATCTAAGGTAAGCATATGCAAAGCAGAATAGGGAAAGAAATAAAAGTTTTTATAAGACTCAATACATAAGGAATAACGTGGAGGACACTGGGAGATGGAGAGAAGTGTGCTGGGGGAAATCGGAGGGAGAGACAAACCATGAGAGACTGTGGACTCTGAGAAACAAACTGAGGGTTTTGAAGAGGAGGGTGGCAGGTGGTTGGGTGAGCCCAGTGGTGGGTATTAAGGAGGGAATTTATTACATGAAGCACTGGGTGTGGTGCATAAACAATGAATTTTGGATCACTGAAAATAAATTAAAAGAAAAAAAAAGACTGACTACAGACATGGACCTCAGTGTAACACAGATATGGAACTCACTGGAATACCAGCCACTTCCCACCGACACACACAGACTATGATAATAATAAATAATAATGCAATTAAGAAAATTGCCTGCCAAATAATTTTTCCTCTTTTTTATTTTTATGATTATTATTTTTATTTTATTTTTAAAGTTTTTATTTAAATTCCAGTTAGTTAAAATAAGGTTAATATTAGTTTCAGGTGTACAATAGAGTGATCAACACTGCCATACAACGGCTTAAATAAAAAAATGAAAAAAAAAATTTAAAGATTTTATTTTTAAAAAGCTCTACACCCAAGGTGAATTTCAAACGTACAACCCCAAGATCAAGAGTTACATATTTTACTGACTGATCCAGCCAGGCACCCCAACAAATAAAAATTTTATAAAATTGTTGAGTTTGTGGGAGTCTCATTTGCTCAGTCAGTTAAGTGTCTGCCTTTGGCTCAGATCATGATCTCAAGAGTCCTGGGATCGAGCCCCATATTGCTCATGCGCTCTCTCTCTCTTTCTCTGGCTTTTGCTCTTAAATAAATAAATAAAATATTTTTTAAAAAAATTGTTGAGTTTGTTTAACTAGTTTTAAACTAGTAGACAGAGATGAAGATAAAGTATGATGTCATGGCAGGGAAAAATACAACTTACACGTTTTAAAAATAAAATGTGCAATGCAAGTTACATCACTTCTTTTATCACCACACAGGGACTTTCCCTACTGAGTTGTTGTAATGTAAGGACCTATTTTATATTTTTATATTTCAGCAAGAGGCTTCCATTGAGGTTAACCCTGAAACTGTCCTTGCTCCCCTTCCCCCAGGGGATTCACTTAAAAACAAGACCTGGAAATCAGCTCCAGGTAACAAAGCCCATATACAAGGGTGGGTCAGGCCAGGTGGATACATCAATCAGCGGGAGGGGGGGGCGGTGTTTGCATATTGTCTCCCTAGATACTAATGAGTATGCCCCACTCCTCTGCCCTTTGGGAACCGTTTTGGCACCAATCCTAATCAAGGTGTAATAGGCTGGGTCAAATGTCTATACTAGGGTAAATTGAACCTCAATTGGTCACCTAGCCTCACTGTGGAGTTTCCTGTGTGTGTTAAAATCTCATTGGTCACCTGTGCGTGGCCAGGCCTGACTGCATGGCCTTTGCCCTTAAAAGCTAGACTGTGAAACAGTGAAGGGTTGCCTTCTCTCATAAGAGGTGTGGCTCTGAACGTTCGGTTAGATTCTTGATGCTTGGCATGAAATAAGGCTTTGCTTGACCTTCGCTTTACATCAGTCTCGCTCCTTTAATCATAGACCCATTATTGGGGCATAACAGTATTAATCTTATAGTTATAAGTCCACAATGCATCCATCATCCATTCTACCCCTTAACATTCCCCTTTGGACAGACCCATGATCTAGAACAAGCCTTATTTTATAGTGCCTTGTAGGAGATTTTTGCTGCTGCCTAAATTGCCTACTTTCCTCTCACCATTACCACAGAAATTGGGTCCACTGAAACAAAGGGGTAGTGTAAGAAATTAACAACTTCCATAAATCTCTTTAAATCATAAAGTATAAGATAGTGATACCTTTTTTTCTGCCACATAACCAATTCTTGCAAGAATAAGGTCATATAAGAGAATTTACAACACATGCTAGCATTATCCTACTGGACCCAGATCATTTGTATGTTTCTCTGTCTCTGAGAAATGTAGTTATTTACATGACTGAAACCTACAAATTGTTTGATATGACTACTAATATCACCTACATTATTTTAAAGCCTGTTTAAGGCTTCTGAAATACATAGGTTTTGTAAACACTTATTAAGCATCTT
The DNA here is from genome assembly GCF_964662115.1 of Mustela nivalis. Taxonomy (NCBI): domain Eukaryota; kingdom Metazoa; phylum Chordata; class Mammalia; order Carnivora; family Mustelidae; genus Mustela; species Mustela nivalis. Next base: position 61,834 of record NW_028135944.1, read on the forward strand.
GTAGATATCAAACACTTAAAAAATCTCTGCTTTAAAAACAGGACAAAAAAACTCTACCTCAATGGAACTTTGAGTCTGAAAAAGATACAGGCAATATACAAGGCAACAGATAGAATAATTACATATTTGATTATATACTCCGAGGATGTCACATTAAATTGATATGAAAATGATGAGAAGGATCTGGATTTCTTGTCAAAATTTTTTGCCTTAAAAAGAAATTGATATTTAGGGAAAGTTGTTACTGAAAGAGGTCCTGTGTCAACCAAAAATGTTAAACCATGATCTGAATAAATTTTCCAGTTGTGATCATTGCTTTGTTTAGCTGTCTTATATTAAGACTGAATTTAGTAATTCAGTCTCAGATTTCAGTAAGTCTTTTTTTTAATGATTTTATTTATTTATTAGAGAGAGAGAGAGGGAGGGGCAGAGGGAGAGGAAGAACCAGACTCCTTGCTGAGCAGGCAGCTGATGCAGGACTGGATCCTAGTACCCTGGCATCATGGCCTAAGCTGAAGGAAGACACTTAACCAACTGAGCCACCCAGGCACTCTAGACTGTAAACTTCTTAAAGGTAAAAAAGTTTATTCTTCTAGAAGTTCCACAGACATTTCTAACATCCATAAGAAAGCATGTACTGATGTAAAATGCCAGCAAATCAAATTATTTAGAAAAGAAAGAAAGAAAGAAAAGATATATCTGGATAAAGAGAAAAACAGAAAATCTAATAATACATTGAATTATTAGAGCAAAGAGTGGAGGAAGAGAAAATAAATATGAAATAGAGATTTCCACTAAAAGAAAAAAATTGAATAAGGCAGGAGATTTAGAAAATTATTATGACAGACGAGAAAAAATAAAATAGGAGTTTTTAGAAAGTAGCAATGAATGAAAAGGTAAATTGTTCCTACCTCTATAATATTAGCTGTTTGTTGTTGTTGTTGTTGCTAATTTACCTATTTAAGCTAATAAACAAAGAAAGGTTTCATTTAGGGATAAGGTTTCTATATATATATATATATTTTCCAATATATATACATAAATTTTCATTGTTATAAAATGTGTCACAGAAAGTGTTTAAACTTTAAGATACAGATGCAACATGTAAAAAACTACATTGTTTGAACGTCTAATTTGTAAATGCTGTTAGAGGAAACTTGGTGGAAATGTCCTTATGTGGTTGTGTTTCTGGAACTAAGTATATTTATTAATAAGGAATAGTTTAAAATTATGAAATGACCAGGAGTGGACAATTTTCCTAATCCTATCAGCTCTTTGCAGCTCTTTTATTAGCCCCCTTCAGGAATACCAGCTTTATTTATCTAATTAAATTTTATATTAATATGCTTTTGACTTTTGGCCTTTCTCTTCATTCTGTTCTTTTTTTTTCCCGTAAATTACATGTTTCTGGGGGCACCTGGGTGGCTCAGTGGGTTTAAGCCTCTGCCTTCAGCTCAGGGCATGATCCCAGGGTCCTGGGATCGAGCCCCATGTTGGGCTCTCTGCTCCGCGGGGAGCCTTCTTCCTCCTTTCTCTGCCTGCCTCTCTGCCTACTTGTGATTTCTCTCTCTCTGTCAAATAAATAAAATCTTTAAAAAAAAAATTACATGTTTCTGCTTAACAGCTACTATCAATTCTTTGATATGAATTCTCAGCATCAATTTACTAACTCCAGAGATGAAGCAGCATCAATATTTAGAAGCGAAGAATACAAAGCCTTGGGCATCTGGATGGCTCAGTCAGTTAAGCATCTGCCTTTGACTCAGGTGGTGATCCCAGGGTCGTGGGATGGAACCCCAGTTTGAACTTTCTGCTCAGCTGGGAGCCTACTTCTCCCTCTCCCTCTGCCTGCAGCTCCCTTTGCTTGCGTTCTCCCTCTCTTTGTCAACTAAATAAAATAAAGTAAAATAAAATAATGTAAAAAATACATTTATTTATTTATTAAAATGCAATTATTACACAATACATAATGTATTGCATAATTATAATAATGATTAAATGATTTATTAAATATTTATATTAAATATATCGATTTAATTAAATAACTATTTTTTAGAATTTAAAATATTTCAAATTTAGATTGTTAAATATTAAATCATTAATTTAATAAATAAATATCTAAACATAATTAAATAAAATAATTTATTTATTAAAATGAATAAAATAATGTTGTCATTATCTGAGCATGTATTTTTAAATAGTCTAAAAACAACCATATAATAAAGTCTAAATACATTGAGATCAGATATTTATACAAGTTCACCCAGACACTCAACCCACAGACAGTTTCAAAACATTTGTTTTTTTTAAAGATTTTATTTTTTTATTTGACAGAGAGAGATTACAAGTAGGCAGAGAGGCAGGCAGAGAGAGAGGAGGAAGCAGGCTCCCTGTGGAGCAGAGAGCCTGATGCGGGACTCGATCCCAGGACCCTGAGATCATGACCTGAGCCGAAGGCAGTGGCTTAACCCACTGAGCCACCCAGGCGCCCCTCAAAACATTTGTTTTTATCTACTACTCAAAATACGATTGTAATGTATTTATTTATAACTTTGACATAGCAAGGAAACTTGGAGGAAAAGGAGACATTTGCTTTTAATATTTGAAAATTATTTTGTTGATTTTAAAAAAATAAAAACCTTAACACATGAGCATTTCTTCTTAAATAACACTGTGAAGTTTCTGAGTCGCATTCTATTAAAAGTGCTGATAAAATGGCCTCAGTTACTCATTTAAATTATCAGCTGAATGGGTAACAAATGAAGTAGAGAGCTTTTTAATTATTTATGAATGTATTGCTTGTGGATGGAGTGCCACAGAGTCACCTCTCTTTTTGGCTTTGTTTTGTGAGCAGCAGTGGAATCTATGAATGAGATTAAACATAAGGACATTCACAGAAATTCTTAATGAACTTCTGGGGAAGGGCAATAAGTGCAAGGAAAAACTGCAGCAAGACTAATTACAAATTTCAAGTGGTCATTGCTTAATTATAGAAGCTTTTAAGTTCAAGTAATATATCTTTTTTATGAGCCTATCATATTGTATTAATTACCACAAACTGCACTCTTGAACACTTATCTTTTCACATATTTCTTATTCTTAGTACTTAAAATTACCCTTATGATTGATAAGTAAATGGATTTTACTGACAATGCATTTATTTACATAAATAAATAATGCTGTTTATATATATAAAAACAATTGAATATGTGTATGTGTTCAATGAAATTTTTTTTTCAAATTAACATCTTAATTCTACCACATTGGTTACAAATAGATATAGACTTTATAGATTCATCAAATATTTTATTCTCAAATTTATATCTCCTTTGTGAAGTAAATGAAACTGTATATATTAAATATAATCCTATCACATGTAACAGTTACTAGTGCATCCCAGGACATACATAGGTCAGGTCCTACTCAAGGCATCACGGATAACTGGATTTAACTTTCTATCCTGGGAGTCTTCTGTATATTTCTGTGGCTTTTATACTACAATCAGGAGGAAGAATTCTTTTGCTAAAGGCTTCCAAATCACTATGTGAGTAGATTATTTGTAGACTAGTGATATAATATTATAGTTTAATATGTAAAGCATGATAAAATAAAATGCTATTGCCATATTTAATTTATTCAGAAAAGCATTCATTTAGTTATCAAGCATTCATTTGCTTTTTTTTTTAAAGATTTTATTTATTTATTTGACAGACAGCACAAGTAGACAGAGAGGCAGGCAGAGAGAAAGGAAGGGAAGCAGGGTCCCTGCTGAGCAGAGAGCCTGATGTGGGGCTCTATCCCAGGACTCTGGGATCATGACCTGAGCAGAAGGCAGAGGCTTTAACGCACTGAGCCACCCAAGAGCCCCAAGCATTCATTTTCTTTATACAGAAGAGATAGAACAATATTATATATTAGAAAATACAGTAAATAATCTAGAAACCTTGATCATTGTGTTTTGGCAATTTTAGAACCTAAAATTAGCTAAAGCTCAAGTGCAAGTTATATTTGTATCCTAGGAGGAAAAGTTAATTAAAAGTTTGTTTATTACCATAGTTTAACACTTCAACAAAATGATAATGAGTCAAAAATTAATGAATATATGAAGTATACAATAAAAACAATAATCTTGAGTGTATGTGACTGACTGTAGGTATTGATAGGCTAGAAATCAAAGGGAAAGTATCTATAGGGTTTGTTCAGTTCCATGCTCATCAGATTAATAGGCTTTCTCATATTGCTTCCTTCATCACATTAATTTGTCTAATGAAGTTTTCAAGAGTTAAAGACAGTGATAGGTTCATGGCTGGAGAGAAGGTACAGAATCTAAGATAGTTCAGCAGTGCTTATTATTTAAGAGAAAGACAGCATGGGAGGTGAGGGGTGGAAGGAAAGGGATAAGAAGAGAGAATCTTAAGCAACCTCCTTGCCCAGCACAGAGCCTAAAGGGGCTTCATCTCATCGCCCTGAGATAACAACCTGAGCTGAAATCAAGAGTCAGATGCTTATCTAATTGAGTCACCCAAGTGCACCATTTTTTTCCCTGTATCTTTATTTTCATCTCTTTCTGTAACTGAGTTTCCCTTCAAAATCAGGACTTGCATATACAACCTAAATAATTATTTTGGGATTTGATCACGTGGAAGAGGAGAGAATGAGAAGAGCTAAGTGGTCCAGGAGAAACATATAGGAGTTCAGACTGAGTGGATTATGATTGTGGACAACTGAGCATCAATCCTAATGCACAGAATACATCTCAGAATTATTTTCCTGAAACAAGAAAGAATCTGTTTAACCCACTGGCTTCTGCATCCTATCCACAGTGGTTAAAATTCATCCCAGAAGTAATTAATGTCCCTGACTTTTCTATTACTGGGCATGAGAGAGGAGCTGAGTGGGCTTGGTCAGTGTCCCACCTAATGAAAGGCAGAGCAGATTCAGGCAAAAAAAAAAAAAAATATATATATATTAGTTCTTTCCAAATTAGATTTAATGGGATTCTGTTTTTCATTCATGAATTCATTTTACATTTTATATTTTATCGATTTTTCTAAGCTTTGGCCAATATTCACTGCATTTTTGAATAGCTTTTATCTATTATTGTAAATCATTTTTCTGCTACATTTGTTTAGTCATGATTATCCATTTCTTCTTCCAAGTTTTTCAGATATGTGATATCAATTTCCAAATAAATTATTTAAAATGTTTATTTTTTATACTAAACTTCTATGAAAAACATTGATATATGTATTATGGCATATTGTTCCCCTTTCAACTTATTTTTTAAAATGTGAATGTGCCTTGGCTAATATATATTGTTTCATTTTATGTTTATGTAGATTCTTCATAATTTTCCCAAGTTCATTGGCTTATGGTTTATATTTTTTTAATAATTTTCCTACTGCCAATTAATAGATTTTTTTCCATTACCTTGTCTAAGTTGCTATTGCCATTATAAGTAAAAAGCATCTGGAAATTTATATCCCTGTCCAGTTTCCTCAAATCACTCATTATTTTCAGGATCTAGTTGGATTTTCTTACAGGTTCCAGGTGGACAAGCTTTTGAACTGGTGCTAATTATTATTTGTTTGTTTCTGGCTTCCTGCATTTACCAGCTTAGGGATCATTTTTAACAATTATGATGAAATGAGGCATCATATTCTTATTCTCAACTTCATTAATAATGATATTAGTGTAACATGTCCTACAAGATAATAATAGATACATGTAAAATAATTTCATTGACCAAAAAAGTGGTGGAAAATGTAAATAAAACACAGTGGCAGCCAACTAGTCATTTCAAGTTGAGCTATTTTTTCCCCCTTTATCTCCCTGTCTCCTTAATTTCCTGTAGCACATTCCTACAAAGTATTTTAAGGTGTATTATATGCACATACATAGAGATCATCATGGAGTCTAAATCTAATAATTCCTTGTCAGTTTTAAATATTTTAAGTATTGTTCATTCCTATGTCAGTTGTCTAGTAACTTTTTCTCCACACTGCACTTAATTGCAAGGAAATATTTAATTTTAATATAAATTAATTAATCACTTTAATAAATATTTTTACCTTATGGATTAATCTTTGATGCTTATTTCTTAATTTTTTTTAACTTTTAAAATTTTATTTATTGAGAGAGAGACTGAGAGAGAGAGAGAACAAGCACAAGCAGGGGAAGCTGCAGAGGGAGAGGGAAAAGAAGAAGCAGGTTCCCCACCAAGCAGGGAGTCAAGCTCAGTCTCAGGGCCTTGGGATCATGATCTGAGGTGAAGGCAGAGGCTTAGCTGACTGAGCCACTGAGTCTAATTGTTATCTTTGATATTTAAGGAAATACTTTATCATCTCTAATTGATCCTCTATGTCACAAATACAGTTTTCTCTATGGTGCTATTAATTTTATTGTCTTCAAATGAGATTCTTTTTCTAGAAGCATTTTTAATCAGTCTCTTAGGTCTATAATTTAGTTTTTATACATTTCACTTAGTATTTTATTTTATCTTCATCATCTCTGAGTATTCCTGACCAGTACTCATTGGTCAAATCTTTCTTATTAATCTATTCCAAAAATTTGTTTGTTTCTATAATATTTTGTTATGACTGCTGTCGTTCTTAGGTTTTGCCTTTATATTCTTTTTGTTTTGTTTTGTTGTTTTATGCTTTGGTGTTTTTGTTGTATTGTTTTGTTTTTCTTTTGAATTAATACAATTAAACCTTTAGATTTCTTTCATACCTTTAATTATTGTCACTTATTTTCACAAATGATATTACCGTAGTACAGTAATTCTAAATATTTCTGAATTAGCTGTATTATTTCTTTTTAGGTATAAAGTTAACTTCCAGTTACATGGACTTAATATTTTGGTCATTCTATTCTAGTTTTATTGCCTTATCATTGGAAAATATAGCCTGATACTTAACTCTAGGGAATGATGTGGGAGAGCTAGGTTCTTGTCTCTTGGAGTCAAAGAAGGAATCTCGTGGGCAATGGAGAGTGAGGAAGTGACAGAAGTTCATCAAGTGAATATATAGAAAAAGCTCTCACAACTAAGAGGGGTCCCCACACAGTTAACAATGAGTGCCTTCAGGGTTTATTTTTTATAAAAAGGTAACCAGGCAACTTTAATCCTTTTAACATCTCTATCAATAACTCCTGCAATGGCTTACCTCCTTTTGAGGGTCTGATTATTCTTTTTTGGTTACAGGTGTTTATCATAAAGACACCCACCCCACATGACCCACTCCATACACCTAGGGCAGGGTGGTCCTCCATCCCACATGCCTAGATCAGGGTGCTCTTCCCGGGGTAGGGTGGTCCAATTTATCTCTTTACCACATCACATTTTGGGGATTTCTGAGAGCCTGTTCACAAAGTTCCCTATGGATCTCTTCCTCCCTAGCCCCACCTGTCCGTTACTCATTTTGAGAGTTGATATTACCAAAGTACTGTAATTCTAAAAATTTCTGAATTAGCAGTATTATGTCTTTTTAGGTATGAAGTTAACTTCCAATTATATGAATTTAATATTTTGGTCATTGTTTTCTAATTTTATTGCCTTATTCTTGGAAAATATAGCCTGATATTTAACTCTAGGAATTTATTGGCATATACTTCTGGCCTAAATAATGGCCTGTTTGTGTAAATGTTCAACTTATGCTTATATACTTATTGAAGACTATTGTTTTGGGGTCAGGATGGCTACATTTATTAATAGATCAGGACTATTAGATTCTCTAAATTTTGATGTCTCTTAATTTAATCTAATTAAATTATCAGTTAATGAAAGAAGTTAAATTTTTTATGTACTACTGCATCTAAACTTATCAAAGTCTTTTGCTATTATTAGACAAGTATGTCATCCTGTTTTTATACCAAGTCTTACATTAAAAAAAATCATACTATATGAAATATTACTTATTATTATTATTATTTTTAAAGATTGTATTGATTGGGGTACCTGAGTGGTTCAGTCAGTTAAGTGTCTACCTATAGCTCAGGTCATAATACCCGGGTCCTGGGATAGAGCCCCGCAGGGGGTTCCCTGCTCAGTGGGGTGCTTCTCCCTCTCCCTCTGTTATTCCCCCTCCTGTGTGCATGTTTTTCTTTTCTCACTCTCTCTCAAATAAATAAGTAAAATTTAAAGATTATCTCTCTCAAATAAATAAGTCAAATTATTTTTCTCAATGGGAGGGAGAAGCAGACTCTCCACTGAGCAGGGAGCCTGATGCAGGGCTCAATACCAGGACCCTGGGATCATCACCTGAGCTGAAGGCAGACAACTTGAACCGACTAAGTCACCCAGGCACTCCAGTTGTTTATTTATTTATTTATTTTTATTATGCATATGTTTTATCACTCTTTTCTTCAAGTCTTTTTTTCGATCGTTTTACTTTTTTACTTTTTTCATAAAACTGAATTATTTCAAGATGACTTGGTCATCCTCTTTTACCCCACCCCATAGGTCATAGAGTACATTTTAACTGTTAAAATATTAGTATTTAAGTGCTGCCTACACAAATTAAGGCAAATTATCTGTGGTCTGTATTCCTGAAAATATTTTTTTTTTATTATGCCTTCCTATTCCAATGACATTTTATAAGGATCTAAATGTTTACATTTGTGATTATTTTTTTCAAAATAATAAAGCTATTACTTCATTCTTTTTTATATCTGATGTTATTTAAAAAATTTCTGTCAGTCGGATTTTTGTTTCTTTATTAAGGAATTATTTTTTTTCTCTCTAACACTTATGATTTTTTTTTTTTGTCTTTGGTATGTATGCCCTAGTTTGGGATTCATAGAGTCAACTATAGTTATGAATATTTTCTTTCTTTTTTTGTATGTAAGTTTTAATCCAGTGTCTTGACTATTTTATGCTTGAGAAATAGATGTACATTAATATTCAAATATTTCTTTCCTTTTTCTTCTTTCATTTAAAAAAAAGTCATTTATTTTATTTTATTTAAAAAATATGTATTCATTTATTTGGAGTAGAGAGAGAGGATCATGAAGAGTGGCTGATTATATACTTTCAAGTTGGGAGGAGGTTAGGGATAGCACAAGCCTCCAAGGTATTTTATAAACAAGGTTTCCAGGACCTTGAGGGGGCTAGCTATTGTTAGGGAAAGGTCATTTATTACTATTTAGTAAAAACTCAGGGAAGAGACTCTTCTGATGTGTATCAGTGGGTATATGCTTGGCAGATGATTGCCAATGTATATCTTGAGGGCAGGGGTGGGGAATAGAGATAAAGAAGTTTCCAAAGTAATTTTTACATGTGAAAGTAGATTTTCAGTATCCTGGGGGGTGGACTAAGAATGCTTTTTGCCCTGAGTAGATGTGTCCACATGGAAGCAGCTGAGTCCCCAGAGGAACTTCAAGGACTTGTCAACAGGCTATGAGTAGTAAGGAAATCTAATTTTTTCTCTAGCTTTTGTTCCACACGTATCACCTACATCTTACACCTCTTTTATATTGATAATTTTAATGCTTTGCTGGTATCCAGATGACTATATCCTTAAGTGACTTCTTATCTCTATTGAATCCATTACGTATTCTATCCATTGTATTCTTAATTCAACTAGATTACATATATTTAATCTATTAGTACCAGTAGGTTCTTATTCTTGTTATTATTTCAAAATCTTTCCTTAACTCCTTACATTATTTATTGGGTATATTTTAAATCCCTGATATACTCACTTATTATATATAAGCTGTCAACCTTATTCTTATTTTGAGGTAGCTATATCTTTTTGGGTTTTAGGATGAAAGAACCGCGGATCCCCTTACCCAAGAATCCAACACTGCTACTGGATGCAAACAGCAAGAGGTTTATTGTCACGCAGGTACCGGCGGGTGGTCGGCAGCTCCAGCTAACTGAGCACACCGACCAGAGTGAAGCGGGGTCTTTTATAGGAAGGTACAAACAAGTTTTGGGTGGGGCGCAACTGATTGGTGGACAGTTCGAACTTTAGAAAAAGGCATACTTGGTGTTAGTGGATTGGCCCTGGAAGACCCCCCTCGCGGGAAGAGAAAAGCGGGAAGGGGAAACAAAGAGGGAAAGTTTGACCTTATTACTGGGCAGAAAGGCATCCTGTCTACGTGACCTATGTGACCATGCAGCCCCCTTGCCTACGTGATCTAGGGGACCATGCAGCCCCCTTGCCTACGTGACCTACGGGACCATGCCCTGGCTATTAGGAGAGGGTATCTTGTTCAAACAGGAGTCAAGTGTCATGCCCTAAAAGCCAAGCGGTTACAGAAAGGCAAAAGAGCAGTTACATTGAATTCAACCCTGGGGGAAGGGTCTTTTCATTGCAAGGGGTGGAGGGGTACTTTTACACAACAAAAGAGCAGTTAATTACTTAACGACGGTGGGGGGGGGTCTTTCAAGGACATCATACCAACAATGCCAAATAATTTTCAGACAACAGCAGGATCTCCAAGAATTCAACTAAATTCTGACACTATCTACCTGAACATAGCGTAAGATTTCATCAGTTAAGGGATCAGTCCTCCAAGACTATCTCCAACCCCATCTCAGATGCCAGTCTCACTGTAGGCCCCAGGTTATTACCTGTGCTTGTGACTGAGCAACTACAGGTTGGAGGTCCCAATGGCCTACTTCTTACGTTCTTTTAATTTGCTACAGGGGCTCACAAAACTCAGAAAAATACTTACTTTATGTTTGCCAGCTTATTAAAAGATATAATAGAAGATTTAAATCAATAGATAGATAAAGAAGTGCACAGGGCAAGGTATGGAGAATGGGCACAGAGCTTCTATTACCTTCTGTAAGACTGCCACTCTTCCTGCCTTTTTATACATTTAACAAACTAAAAGCTTTCTGAACCCAGTCCTTTCAGGTTTTCTTTGGAGGCTTCATGACATAGTCATGACTGACTAAATCATTGTCATTTGCTGATCTAATCTCCAGCTCCTCTTCCCTATCCAAATAATCCTGAATTGGGAGGAAGGGGAGGCATGTTGGGCAAAAAGTTATGAAGGCTTTCACCAAGTGGTTGGTCCTTCAGGCAAACAGCCCTTGCCTTGAATGAGGTCTGAAGGTCACTTCATTAACATAACAAAACACACCTCTCTCACCCTTATCACAGGAAATTCCAAGAGTTTTAGGAGCTGTGAGTCAGTAGCCATGGTTGAAAACCAAATATTCAGATGACCAAAATATATTTCTTGTAAACCACTATATTACCCTACATGCTTAAGTATTTAATTATGTGATCTTTTAAACTAATATTTTTCTAAGAGTCTAAACTGTTCTGTCAGTAATCTGGATTGGGGAGTGATGTATTGCCAAATTTCTATCGTTTCAGTCCAGGAAGTCAAAGAGAAACAACAGGAGAGCCCCTTAGGGCAGGATGTTCAAAGTAACAATGTTGACTACTACTCCCTTTTCTTGATTTTTTTTTAAAACAAGCAAAGCATCTCTTCAGAGTTGCAGTTTAAAGCCAAGAACATGCGGAATTGGGAGAAAAAAATAGTTAAATTTGGAGACTTGCAGAGGTAGAATCAGAGTAGTGAAAGCCATTACAGTAACGGAACTAACTGAGGTCAGTCTTTGGTGAATCACAGAAACAGGTGGAGTTGTCAAACAAAGGAATCTTTGTTTACAACATACAAGGAGATCACAGGGAATAAGTTCCAAAGCCTTGACTGTTTGAACAGGAGAGAGATTTTTATTTAGTATTTAAGATGAATACTCAGAAGGGAGAGTTTTAGTATCCCGTGTATGGTTGGTCATAAGGTTGTGGATGCATGCACATCCACATATGTATTTGTGCAATATGTATTGCATGTTCACCTGAATGAAGCTTGTATTCCACCGAGGGCAGAAACTTCAACGTTAGAATAAAGCAGAGGTAACTGTTGGACAAGGGAAAGGGACTCTGCAGGCTTCAAGAGCAGATATAAACTAGATGGGGTCTTGGACTCATTTTCTGGGACAAGGAATGCAAGGCCTTGATTACTTTTGAAATAGCACTAGGAGTTTTACCACTGATTTATTGTCTCAATAGCTTAGGCTATTTCCTGGTCTGGTGGTGACTGTTAGTTTTCCCATTGCCTTGTTCCCTCAAAATCCTTAACTAGTGAGGTTTTTGCATTTCTTTGTAAGAGCCTCCCAGGAAATTTTGGAAGAAGTGTGCTTGGGCAAGTACACAGGTGGGGTATAGATCATTGAAAATAGCTGGGGACAAAAAATGACTTTTCTTATGTCAGGAAAACTATATCTCATCTTTAATTTTCTGGGAACCTCTAACTCTTTCTGCTGATGTTACCAGCAGGCATCTGAGATATTACTGATTGTTCTCTTGAACCTAAGGAAAAGGAAATGTAGAAAGCAAAAGACAAAACTTTAAAATCTATCCTGCAACTCATAATTCACTGCAGCCACCTCTCTGTCTTTCCCTTTCTCTTTTTCTCTCTTTCTATTTCTCTCTCACTTTCTCTCTCACATACGCACAACACACGCAAATCAACTTAAAACAATTTTTAATTTTCCCTATTCCATTTTAATATACTTGAGGCATGATCATTTTCTTAGTAAATACAAGAAAAAAAATCTAGGATTCCATCATTCTGTGTGATTAAAGTATTGAGGAATTTACTTCCAATAGCACTTATAAAAACATATTTTATTTAAGGAATATTATATAATCAGGTGCCTGCATTTTTCTTATTCTCCAACTAGTGTTATTTGGCAATTAATATTTTGTCAATCAATATTCCCCTATATCTGAATGTGTGGGCAGTGAGAGATGAGTTAGAGGCAAGGATGGTGAACACTCCCAACAACCGCAGACTACATATATCTTAAGCCATGATTTTCTTTGCAAAGGTCAACATTGATTATGTTCTAGTCATACCTCCGTGTACCAGGAAAGAAGTAGCATATTTCTTGAAAGACACAGCTATCAAAGCTCCATTGAGAAACCGTAAAGATGGAGAAGGGATTTGCAAATTATATATCTGATAATGGACATCTACTCTGATTATTAAAAAATGAATAAAAATAAAAAACCTTACTAATAACCAAACTGAGTATCCAATTTTACATGTGAAGGAAATAATGGAAGAGACATGTCACCAAAAGGATATGGATGGCTTATAAGCACATGACAAATTTCTCAACATTTAGACATTAAAGAAATACAAATTAAAATCATAATGAGACATGCTTACATATCTATTAGAATGGCTAAAATTATAAAGGCTAATTGTACTTGGTCTGAGCTAGATTGAGAAGCAACAAAAAATCTAAACTGTTGTTGGCATATATCATGATACAACCCCTTTGGAAAATAGTCTGAAAATTTTTTTAAATGCAAAATATGTTGCAGTTACACAAATAGCCATTTTACTTCTAGGCATTTAACCAAGAGAAACAAACCCTATGTTCATACAAGGACTTGTATATGAATTTCATAGCAGCTTTATTTTTAAGAATTGAAAACAATGGAAATGTTCATCAATGTCCATCAATAGAGCAAAGACAAATTATGATCTATTCATTAAAGAGATTACTATTCAACATCAAAATGAACTATTTACAGTTGGAGATTCTCAAAATAATGATGCTGAGAAAAGAAAAGCCAGGCAACGAATAATATATACTGTGTGATTCCATGACTATAAAAAATCTAGAAAATACAAATTTATATATAGTCACAGTCACCAAATATATTGGTGAGATTTTAGTGCCTTCTTCTGTGCTCCCATAGCTTCCTACACTTGGATCTCCGAGCATTTGTTACACCATGTGAAAATATGAACTCTTTTTCTTTATTCTGTCTTACTACAATAAGAATCCTTGAAATTTTATGGACATTTGAACTCTCAGTTATTAGCAGAAATTCTATCACACAGTAAGTTTCCAAATATAAAAGCCAGAGTTTTACAATGACTTCTAAGCTTTTACATGATCTAGCCACTCATTTAACCTCTGTGACCTCTTTCCCTGCTACTCTTCAGTCACTCACAGTGGCCTCCTTGCTATTCCTCAGATATGCCAGGCATGATCCAACCTTATGGCCTTCAAGATAGCCAATTCCTTTGTCTGGAGTGACCTTATTGCTGATAGTTCTGGGCAAATTCATCACCTTTCCATACCTTTGTTCAATTGTCAGCTTCATTGTAACTACCCTGATCTTCCTATTAAAAATTTTAACTCCCCATCCCCTGCCTAGCAACCTTGATTTTTCTCACCCTGATCGAATTTTTCTTTTTCCCCATTATACTCATCAATTTTGAATGCACTATGCAATTTTTATTAAGGTTTATAGCTTTTAATTGTCTCACCCATGAAAATAAAAGTTCTACAAAGCCAAGTATTTCATTTACCAGTGTAGTCTGAAGTAATATCTGCCATATAATATAGGTTCAATAGACAATTGGTAAATTTCAGAATAAATTAATGTTGAGAGTATACTGAATTTCATAAGTCATTTCAATAATTTTTTCCCAAAATATAAACTATGTAAAACATACCTTAAATTTACTTTCAAAATATTTTATAGCATATAATGGACAATATACATAAGCCTTAAAGAAACAATCATATAAATAACCATTTCATACCTACTTAAAAACTGCATAATACCGCACTCCTAGATCCTCTCTGAACGTTCTAAATTAACCCTTCAAAGGAAATACATTTTTAAAAATAACAGATTTTTTGTCAAATAATTTAATAAAATAAAAGTTTCATTCATCTATGTAGATCATAATAAATGTTTTTAATAAGCATGAAATTATAACTCTGAAGTGTGCTAAAATGAAACCACCTGCGAAGGGTGAGAGAACAAAAATAAACATCATTTTTCCAAATAAGAGGAATTTATTACTTTTGAATCCAAGCATGTGGATTTGTTCAAACTGGCAATAAAGGAATATGGAAACACAAACCATAGAAAGTCATATTTTAGATTTCTAAAAGACTTCGAAGTGAAGAGTATACATTTTTTAAATGCTACATAATGCTACATAACAAGATGACAGGTTGTGACAAATAGCATTTTAAAAGCTCTACTCATAATGGAACGGAAGGTGTCATTTCCCTATAATTTTATATATATCATTAATTTACTATATCTGGATACAACATATTACCAAACAGATGTTCATCAAAGACTAAATCATTTTTAATGGAACATAATAATTTGAACCTACATGTATTAATCATTTTTTTCGATCTAACATTTATAGTCTCGCTAAACATTTTATCAGTTGTCGACAAAATTCAAAAAAAATAGGATAAAAATTCGAGTTTGGAAAAGTAGATTTTTTTTTCAAATTTGCATTTAAATGAAAATATTTGATGATATTTTTAAACTTTAAATGTAATTTTATATATATCTGACCTATCAGATGATATAAAATTTTTGGAGAAAATATGACATATTTTTTGATCTTGGTTGAAGGTATTAATAAAGAGCAACTGTTTGTATTATTTGTATTGTGATATCTTAGTTAATAAACATGAATAACTGGTATAAAATATGGGTTTTTTTTAAGAATTTATTTATTTATTTGACAGAGAGAGATCACAAGTAGGCAGAGAGGCAGGCAGAGAGAGAGAGGAGGAAGCAGGCTCCCCGCTGAGCAGAGAGCCCGATGCGGGACTCGATCCCAGGACCCTGGGATCATGACCCGAGCCGAAGGCAGTGGCCTAACCCACTGAGCCACCCAGGCGCCCCATAAAATATGTTTTTTAAAAAATTTTATTTATTTACTTGACAGAGATCACAGGAAGGCAGAGGCAGCCAGAGAGAGAGAAATGGAAGCAGGCTCCCTGCTGAGAAGAGAGCCCACTGTTGGACTCAATCCCAGGAACCTGGAATCATGACCTGAGTCGAAGGCAGAGATTTTAACCCACTGAGCCACCCAGGCGCCCTAAAATATGTATATGTATGTATGTATATATATAGAATTATAGTTCTTGCCAAAATATGGAACTAGCTGGAACTGAATGCCTCCTTCAAAGTCAGCTCTGGAGAAATTATGCAAGTGTAATATGGAACTATTTCAGATATTAACCAAAAACAAAGAAATGATGATAAATTCCTTAAAAGACTCAAAGTTGCTCTTGACTGGTATGTTTCAAGCTCTATTCCTGGTTTGAAGACAGGTTTTAACAGGCCTGTCACTGTAGAAATCAGCTGGATGTTTAGAGGCTATCAGAACTGTACAAAAACCTTGAAGGGGTAAAGACTTGAAAATTCTTTAGAGAGATTAGCTCCCTAAGGCATTATTCCTACACACATTTTCCTCCAATCAATTAAGACTGATGGATGAGGGGCACCTGAGTGGCTCTCTCATCACGTGGGCGGTGGGTTAAGCCTCTGCCTTCATCTCAAGTCATGGTCTCTGGGTCCTGGGATCCAGCCCCACATCGGGCTCTGCTCAAAAGGAAGCCTGCTTCCCTGCCTCTCTGCTTACTTGTGATCTCTCTCTCTCTCTCTCTCTTTATCTCTCTCTGTGTCCAATAAATAAATAAAATCTTTAAAAAAAAGGCTGATGGATGATAAATTATGAAAACTGCTCCCTCCAAATGATGCTTCTTCATAAGGATTTAAGAATTTAAAATTGTAAGAATTTAAAATTGAAACTTGATCGTAGGATTTATCTTATAGAATAACATCAAGTGAAGGCAGTTATTATTAGTTTTGAAGTATTTGTGATTCTGAATTCTTGGCCTCATTAGTAAATTTATTTTTAAATTCTCCCATGGAGTGGTGATTGGCCTTCAGTCTTTCATTGATGTACATCATTGGGTCAAATGAGATGTGTGTGCCCAGAACTATATATAATCTTCTTTGTATTTCGCTGGAGATGGCATTTCTGAGTTTTGTTCAATTGAATTTGGACAGCTGTTTTAATAGTCACTTCTAGAGTTGGCCCTGGAGAATATCTTCCTTTTTTTCTCTTCCCGATTCTCTGAAAAACCCTGACTAATTCACATTATCACAGTGATATCACAATTCAAGTTTTTCCAAACACTATAGCTGCAAAATAGAAGGAAGCTACTCAGAATGTAATACTATTGTGAATGATTGAGAAAGAAAACATTATTATAATTAAGCTACCAGGTTTCAATGTATTTTATTGTTGCTTAGAAAATCCTAGCATACCCAGACTTTACAGAGATTTGATGATCCGAAGAGGAGCTGAACTCATGGACCAAAATAACTATGCATATAAAAAGTACAATTACTTACCTAAAAAAGATGATGTGGTTAACTTTATATGGCAATCCAAGTGTTATTGGAACAGGAATTAAAAAAATAGCTTAGGGGCGCCTAGGTGGCGCAGTGGATTAAGCCGCTGCCTTCTGTTCAGGTCATGATCTCAGGGTCCTGGAATCAAGCCCCACATCGGGCTTTCTGCTCAGCAGGTAGCCTGCTTCCCTTCCTCTCTCTCTGCTCGCCTCTCTGCCTACTTGTGATCTCTCACTGTCAAATAAATAAGTAAAATATTTTTAAAAATAGCTTAAAAGTATATGATAAAATAATGATATACATATACAAAGAAAAGATACTATACTGTGAATATAAATTAAGTGAAAATTGTTGAAATAAAGAATACAATAAATGGAGACTAAGATGAATATAGCTGTAAAATGAATAAATGAGTTGGGAAAAACAAACAAACAAACAAACAAACAAATTAATGACTTCTGCCCAAATGCAGCAGAAAAGAAAAAAAAATAAAGAAAATATTTAAATAAGTACTGAGATAAATTTTGGAGAATTAAAGAAAGATAAAAATTACCAGACTTAAAATGATGCCAAACATGAGAAATCAGAAACAAAACAAAACAAAATCCACACACACACAAAACCACTCATATACATTATGGTGAGTTTTAAGAATATCAAAAACAGAGAAGAGCATAAATGATGCCCAAGAGAAGAACAGATCACCTAAAATGTACAAGAATAATACTGACAGCAGAATTCTCAATAGTAATAGCATATAAAGGAGACAGCTGGGGGTTTGTATAGATGGAAAAGATAGTTGAAACTAGATATTATACATCAAGCCAAATTATTGATTAAATTTGAGAGTACAGTAAAAATACAATGAAGCATGTTAGGTCTTAGAACATTTATCACACAGAGACACACATTTTAGAAAACTTCCTTGGAGGACAGCTCAATTTAGATAGAGAAAACAGAATTATGTACTCAAAGGCACATTTTGAAGGAAGGATTGAATATAGTCTGCACTGCAAATATTCTTTAATCGTATGTTCTGAATTTCCTAAATTTAAGAAGTATTTGTTCAAATATTTATCTTTAAATAAACCCTAGGAGACTTTTTCTTGGATTCTGGAAAATCAGTCCATTTGGATACAAATCTTTTTGTCACTGATGGAAATTTTGATAGCCCTTAACAGTGGAATGCCTAATGTATTGTTACAGCAATTGTAATTTGCCAATACATGGGTGATGTGTGTGTGTTGTGTGTGTTTATTATTATTTTTGATGGTTTTACTCTTCTATGAGATTTTTAGGTAGACATAATTTTAATAAATTATGATTTGTTGAAATTTATCTGAGGTTATATATAATAAAATGAAATTTGTGTGAACTAAAGAAGTGCGTCTCCATTTTTTTGTTTTAAGAGTAGACTGGTCTTTAAAAATTGTCCAAAGAAGTACATTATATTCATTATTAAATTTGATAATATACAATAAAGTATTTATGGGCATATGGAACCATATCAAATTCTACTATTAATTCATATTAATAATTACCATAAGAGGAAAAAGGGATATTTTTCAAAATGAAAATTAGCGTATTTTTCAGAATATGATATAGTGTTATTCACTGAACAGAGGGAACAAATGTCAAAGTTTAACACAGTTTACAGAATGTTTTAACATAAATTGAAATTTAAATCTGACCCAATTTCACAGTTTTAAGTAAAATGGTAGCACTTATAGTTGGGGATGCCCAGCTTGCTCGGGGCGGAACACCGCCCCTTCACAGAAGCTGGGCAGCGGGGGATACCTCGCTTGCTCATGGCGGAATGCAGCCCCCTCACAGAAGCTTCGCTGGCTGGAAGCCCAGCCGGCCCAGGGTGGAATGCCGCCTGCTTCAGGAAAGTGGAGCACCCGGGAATGACAGGTTAGCTCAGGGTGGAATGAAAACCGCCTGCCTCCCTTATCTGCCATAGAGCCTTTCTCTTCCCAGAAGTGCCTGTTGCTAGTTAGAAGAGTTCTTTCAATGTGCTTGTTTAACTATAAACTTTATCCTCCTTCTTGCTTGTCAGCAAGATGGGATTAACATTTGACCTTCCTCAATCCTTCTATTGGCTATTGTTTTCTATCCAATAAAAGTGAGACTGTCGGGAAGCCTGGGTGGCTCAGTTGGTTGGACGACTGCCTTCGGCTCAGGTCATGATCCCGGAATCCCGGGATCGAGTCCCGCATCAGGCTCCCAGCTCCATGGGGAGTCTGCTTCTCCCTCTGACCTTCTCCTCGCTCATGCTCTCTCTCACTGTCTCTCTCTTAAATAAATAAAATCTTAAAAAAAAAAAATTAAAAAAAAAAAGTGAGACTGTCGAGTTGCTCTTGGCAGACGTCCTTTTTGACTGTTTTCCCCTGCTCCCAGTCTTTTCCAGCTGACTGGTTCATGCCTAATTCTTCTCTCGTCACCATCTGGAAGCGGCACCCAAGCTTTCTTGGGCTTCCTGTTTTTGGTGTTCTGTTCCACTCATCTCTGCCACCGCCCCCAGGTCCTCAAAATGGTTTTCTATGGTATCTTCCAGAAAACTTCTGATGACCTCTTTAGTATGTAGGCTACATCAGTAGGGAATAGCGTTAAAACCTCTTCTGTTCCATGTGGATATTCACGTCGTTGAGCACCGCTTGGTCAAAGTCTGCCCTTTTCTGTTGGTCTGTTTTCTCTGGTCACTTCAGGAGTCCTTTTGTAAGAAATCATATCCCATCAGATGCTCCTCTCACTCTCTTTCTCCCTTACTCTTGCTCTGGCTTCTTTCTTCAGATTTGCCGGGGAATGACGAGTCCTTTTCATTCCTATGAAGATAGAAGAATTGGTATCCACAGATACCATTTTTAGTGATATACAAGTGTATATATAATAACTGATATGGAGATGTACATGTGCACCTACGTATATATTCTATAATCTATAAAGTATGGAGGTTGGATTAAGTCTGAAGTCTCTCATACAGCTTGATAACCTGTGACTCTTTGAGCAATAACTTCCATTTTCCCACAGGTCAGAGAAATGGGAAAAAATGCACATATGAACATATGTAGCACGTTAAAAAATGATCACAAATCCTATGACTCCCCATTCCCTTTGATTCACATGGGCTATGTGACTGTGTTAAACAGTGAAATAAACGTGTCAGTTTCAGGCCCAAGTCCAAAAGGAACCCCTCTCTTGGAACATTTGCTATTGGAGCTCTGAGTGGACAGGAAATAAGTCCAACAACCTTGTTACAAAGACTGCACGCAAGTGGAGGGCCATCTGAGCCTCATCTCCCAACTGTACCCATCAAAGTGACAGGCATGTGCATAAAGTCATCCTGAATCCTCTAGACCAAGCAGCCGCCTGCTGAAGGCCACCACCCACTGACCTCAGTTAATGCCGTATTAAGCATAAAAATTGCCCCATGAGATCCTGCCCTAATTTCTGACCCCCAAAACATATGTAATATGACAAAAGGGTTGTTTTAAGCCCCCAAATTTTGAAGTCATTACATAACTAATTGGGTCACATGGCAAATACGTATCCAAACTAATGGAAATCAAGGAATATGTTTAAAGGCACCAAGTTATCTTAAAAAGTTCTCTGAACACACAGAAAAACAGAAAGAGACCCATAACTACAGAGAACAAATTGATCGTTTCCAAAGAGGAGGCAGCGGGTGGACAGGCAAAATGCGTGAAATACAGTGGGAGATAACAGGCTTCCAGTTACAAAATTAATAAGTTGCAGGACGAAAGGCACAGCATAGGGAATATGGTTGGTGGTACAGTACGGCGAGCACAGCATAACATACAGACTTGTCAAATCTTGTTGTTTTATATCTGAAACGAATGCAACATTGTGGGTCAGCTATAATTCAATTAAAAAATCAAAGGAAGTTTAAAAAAATTAAGAGTGAGCTCTGTTATCCAAATAGGACATACGAGATGGATTTCCCATCATACCATAAATTGAAAACGACTTCTCTTGATAGAACAATGCTTTCCTTAGTCTTAGTCCCTACTCCCTCCACAAAAACAAAACAAAACAAAACAAAACAAAAAAACAACTACTTTTGAAAAACATCTTGGTATTTTGAAAATTATAACTGCAGTGAGTGATGAGAGTGAAAACAAACTGATAATCCACGTTTCCTCATTTCTTATCCCTTTTATGAAGATGAACAGTAAAATCATAGTGTAAGAATTAACCAGAGAGAGATCCATTTTCCACTCACTATAATCAAGCTGGAATTCTCAACTATTATTTAGTATTAGTTGATTCTGGTGGCAAATGCAAATATGGTTTCACTTCTTGGGCACATGAGGAAGATTTGGTTGGTGAAACAGACATACCAGGTTGGCCCAGGCCTGCACTGCCAGGGTTCAGAAAATTGCAAGATACAACCTGACACTTAAAACTTCCCATCAACAACTACCGCTGCCCCCCCCCAACATCTTGTTTCTTCCCACAGACAGCTCATACTGAGACCTGTCCACTGTCAGGGTCAAGCTAAAGGGGGATGCCCACAAACTAGGTGGGAAATGAGAGGATGCAACTGCAGCTCTCTGGGGATGCCTAAGGCCACTGAATGCCCCGTCATGATTCTCCAGCACAGATGGGGGCAGCCTGCACCACGTGGGTGGAGCTCGAGGACACAGAAAGTACTGGAGTGGCAGTCAACAAACAAATGTGTTTGTGTAATATATAAACCCCCATAGGGTTGTCAATTGGTGGGATTCACTTTTTCTAACTGTTCACCCCATGACATACAACTTCAGGAAACCCAGAGCCCATGGATTATTGTTGAAGGGCACATTCGGACTCAATCAAAGTGTAACTAAGCGTAATCATACAAATGAATACAAATATCATTAAAAAATCAATACCACCTCAAACTTTCTTTTTCATTCCCAAATGAGCTTTTATGGGTTTTAATATCAATTAATGTGCTTATAGAACTGGTAAAAAAAAAACAGTCAATGATGAAATTTTAAAATTACCACTCTGCTTTCCCTAATTTCTGTTGATGTACTTTTATCTCACACAAAAATGAATTACTAAGGAATAAATCATACTTCACTGAACACGTTTCAGCTGAAATGATGCACCAAGATGTACAGCTTTGGTCAGGCTTATACTGTTGTTGTCAACATAGTATATGGGGTGTAAGAGCTACTGTCTTTTCCTTCTCCCATGAATATTAGTCCTAACAGATTCTTCACGTGGAAAGAAAACTTAGTCTAGAAGATACACTAATTCCTCTCCTCCCTGGTGAAAAATACTGTTAGAGGTATTAGTTTTAGATAGAGAAGCAAGTTCACTTTGGAGAAAAGCACACACACACAAAACCCTCCAACATGACCTTTAATACAGTGATAAGGGTGAAAGTGTAAACTTCATTTGGAAACAGCACTCAAAATACTGTTTTGAAGGGCCTTTACAACAGCGGTATACTCTTTGAAAAGATTTTTCAGATCAACTGATTGAATCATATTTAATTTACCTAGGGACAATTAGATAAAATTTAAAATTCCAAACAAAAACTTTTAGGACACAAATAAAATTATATGTGCTTTTATTCCTGCAACTATCTCCAAAATCTAATATTCAATGGTTTAAATTGCTGCATTTCTCATTTGCAATGCAGATGAAGAGGAGAACACAGCAGACACATGTGAGATGAGGTGTGAGGCATAAAAGGGAGCACAGGAGGCAACTGACCAACTGAATAGCGACTGCCCCAAAGATGACCCTATCCTGAGCCCAAGAAGCTCTGAGTACTTTACCTTACCTGGCAAATGGGATTTAGCAAGCATGATTAAATTAAGGTGTGAGGGGGGAGAGATTATCCTGGATTACCTCGGTGGTCCCAATGTAATCATGAGGATCCATAAGGAGACAGGAGGATCAGAATCAGAAGGCAATGTGAAGTTGGAAACAGAGGGATAAAAGGTGGTGCAATGAAGGGCCACAAGTCAGGGAATGCAGGCAGCTTTAGAAGCAGGACAAGGCAAGAAAGTGGATTCTCCTCTAGAGCCTCCAGAAGGAACACAGGCTGCTAACACCCCGATTTTACCACACTGAGACTGATTTTTGAACTTCTGACCTCCAGAACTGCAAGATAATCAATTTGTGTTGTTTCAAGCCACTGAGAATTTGTCATTTGCTACAGTGGCACTAAAAACTACTAGAAGAACTCACTGAGACATATTGAGTCTGTACAATGGCAGGGACCATTTCTAGGTAGGACTATCTTCAAGGTGTGGTAGTGAAAGACCCGCGGATCCCCTTACCCAAGAATCCAACACTGCCACTGGATGCAACCAGCAAGAGGTTCTTGTGGTATTGTTACGCAGGCGCCTGCGGGTGGTCAGCGCGCGCCTGCCGGTGGTCAGCAGCTCCTGCTAGCTGAGCACACCCGGCTGGGGTGGTGCCGGGTTTTTATAGACAGGTACAAACAAGTTTTGGGTGGGGCACAACTGATTGGTTGACAGAACTTTTGAAAAAGGCATACTTGGTGTTAGTGGATTGGCCCTGGAAGACCCCCCTCGCGCGGAAGAGAAAGGCGGGAAGGGGAAACAAAGAGGGGAAGTTTGACCTTAATACTCAGCAGAAAGACATCCTGTCTATGTGACCATGCAGCCCCCTTGCCCTTGTCTATGTGACCATGCCCCGGCTATTAGGAGAGGGTATCTTGTTCAAACAGGAGTCAAGTGTCATGCCCTAAAAGCCAAGCGGGTTACAGAAAGGCAAAAGAGCAGTTACATTGAATTCAACCCTGGGGGAAGGGTCTTTTCATTGCAAGGGGAGGAGGGGGACTTTTACACAACAAAAGAGCAGTCAATTAGTTAACGACTGGGGGGGGGTCTTTCAGTAGTACTGGATCTGGAGAGTTGACTGCCAGCATCCTTCCTCCCTCCCCCTCCCTGAACCCCAGTGCACTGTGTGCCTCCTCCACTGCAGCCCAGGTGACTCACAGGAAGCTGGCCCCATCCACACTACAGGGAAGGGGTCTGTCATGGAAGCCAGTCATGTTCCTCCTGGGCCATTCACACAGCCAGCTGCACGAAAGTCAGTGCCTTGTTACTGTTCTATGAGAGACAGTAACCTAGGTTGTCCCACACACACAAACGGGAAGGGCTTTACAGAAATATCTGGGTTGTCTCTGAATGGGAACAAGAAAAGCAGTGCCCCCACTGCGGGCAGCCATCACACAGTCAGCAGGGGGTGGAAGACAAACTGGCCAGAGGGAAAGGGCACAGTAGGGAAAAATGGAGAAAATCATGGAGACAGTGTGAATAAAACACATTCTCTGCAAGCACTGCCATGAGCTGCTTCTTCATGAGATTGAATTTTTGTTTTGTTTTGTTTTTTTTTTTTAATCTTTAAGACAGTTTGAGTTAGGATGAGACAACCATCCAAACTGATTCAGGAGGTCAGACTTTACGGAAACTAAGAAATCCAGATAATAAAAGTAGATGACTCACATGTGTGAAAAGTTTCCTTTCCCACTAAGGGCGGGGGGAAAACTAGAACCTTGAATTTGTGGCTATTCCATTATTCTTGCTATTTTTCATCACTCAAATGTATTTTTCAAGAATGAGGAGATTATTCTCAATAAATACAGTGATGGTTCCCTGAAATTTTGTAACCAAGTAGGGAACAGTCAGAGTCTCTAAACAGATTGTTTTGAATTGACTTAACAATCACACAAAATAGACTGTAAAATTTATCAAAGAGTGGGGCTGAGTTTCTTATATATGATTTCATGCAAATTTTTGTCTACCTGATGATTTTTAGTTTTTGTCTACAGGGTGAGTGAATAAAGGTGTCTCAACATGGTCCAGAACTAATGGTGTTCCCTGGCTCACTATGAAATCCAGGGTCATTTCTGTTTCCTTTTCCATGAACTTCTCCTTCCTCTCATTTGGTCTGTTTTTCAATCGGACTGTTTGTCTTCTTCTCAATTTGTAGGCACGTCAGAGACATGAACTCCTTGAACAGCTGATGTTACAGATGCTTTTCACAGCCTGTTGCCCACATGCAGCTTTACTCTTTTTTGATATACAAATCTTTTTCAAATTTTTAAAATAAAGTGGCATGTCATTTCTTCTATGGTCTGTGGGTCTTATCTCTACCTAAGGTAGTCTACCACTTCCCAAATTTTTACATGCCCCTAGATTGTCTCCAAATTCTTTATCATTTTGTTTGTAGAGTTAGAACTTAAACCAATTTACAAGGTTAATCAATCTGACATCTGCTTACATATGTGATAGGAAGCAAGAGTTCTAAGAAAGAGAGTTCTTTCAGCTCTGAGGGATAGAGCTTAAAGTCAATATTCAATGATACTCTGTCTCATTTTCTAGAAGGAACTGGTGGTTTCTGTTTGGAACTCTGACAATTTTTTCTTAGTCCCTGAAAGTCAAATAGGTTTACGTCTGTTTTGGTTTGAGTCTGTTCAGCTAATTCTCCCTGGGACTTGAAGGCTTTATGAACTGAAGGCATGACTGTTTTTCAGCTCAAGTAAATGCTGCATTAGTTCAGTTATAACTTCTGTTATTTTCTCCTTTTGTCCTCAGGGTACTTGCAAGGTAGATTTGGACCTGACCTCAGATCTTACTTATTCGTTTCTCATTTCCATCTCTTTGAAATTTTCCTCAGTGTTCTGGGATATTCCTTTGGAAAATCAATTTTGTGGGGCACCTGGGTGGCTCAGTGGGTTAAGCCACTGCCTTCAGCTCAGGTCATGATCTCAGGGTCCTGGGATCGAGTCCTGCATTGGGCTCACTGCTCGGTGGGGAGCCTGCTTCCTCCTCTCTCTCTGCTTGCCTTTCTGCCTACTTGGGATCTCTCTCTGCCAAATAAATAAAATCTTTAAAAAAATCAATTTTGTTCTCAGCAGTGATCATTACTGTTTACAGGGTTCCTATTACATGGTACAACTAGTGAATTTAAGTTTCAAATCTTTCTTGTATTTTTATGTTTTAAAAGACTTATAAAATTTATTTGACACAGAGAGACAGAGAGAAAGTGAGCACAGACAGGGAGAGTGGCAGAGGGAAAGGGAGAGGGAGAAGCAGACTCCTCACTTAGCAGGGACTCCCCACCCCCAACCACAGGGTTTGATCTCTGGCAGACATTTAACCAACTGAGCCATCCACGCACCCCAAAGCTCCCTTTCAAAATCTTCAGTAAGTATTTTGCTGCTCTTTACTGTAACTGTATCCCCCTCAGACTTCTTGACAATAAGTTTGTCTAGCTCTGTAGTCAGTTCTTAATCAATGAGGACACGTGCTCTGGACCTCAGTTTGGTGCTCCTCCACCAAGATGCTACCTGCCACTCAGGTGTGTGAACTCTTGCAGCTCAGGCCTAGTCACACTTTTGGCAACTCTGGGGCATCAGCGAAGCTACTCTAAGGGGACCATGCTTTGTGCATAAAAGCAGGCCCCTGCCATGAAGCAGCCCCTCTCAAACCTCCCCAAGTTGTCCTTCCTTACACAGCACAAAGTCTCTAAGAAACTCAACCTGCTGGGAAAGCCCATTTCTCTATGACCAAGGACCACAAGAGAGGGAAGGTATACCATGGGCCCCACACAGAAAGAGGTCTTCACTGAAAGCCTTCTAAAGAGAGTCTGCCTTTTCTTCCAGGCATTCCATCATGGCACCTCAAAATCCTGAGATCTCTTCCACTGCTCCCTCTGAGATGCCAAGAGGCACTTGGCAGTCAAATAGGTCCTTCCCACAGCCCACCTACATGATTATTGAGGGCCTGCCTGGTGCTGGGGATGGGTGAAGGCAACACAGGCCCCTGGTCTTATGCTCTGATGTCACTGGCTCTTGAGCAAAGGAAGGAAAATGAGAGGGTCCAGGAGACTGCACACAACATCATGTTTTCAGAACATCTCCCTGGCCCCCAAGATCACCTTGTCATGGCAATGTCAGCAGGGCATGGCAAGTGCTATCTCAGAAGCACTTCTGACACCTCAGCAACAGAGAGAGAGCCCACCCATAAACATAATCCCTAGAACCAGCATCCTTTAGGAACCAAAAACCCCTATGAGTCAATTACTTTGGTATGTGTTAGTGTATTTTTACCTATGTAAAATATAAGAAAAAGAGGAATGACATACCTGTATGATTTGGGGCAGTACAGCAACTCGATTTTGAGTGTTTTGGATTATAGCTAGATACTTTTTTCCAAAAAGAAATTTATAATCCATTTAATAAAAACAATGTGAATTGCCATGTATGGAATTTTTATACTATAAATGTTTTCATTGTCTTGAGTTGTAGTAATGTACATACACTGGCGCTGGTCTCAAATGGGGGATGTCTGGAAGGAAACAGAATACATGATTAGGGGAGTGAGTGTAAGCCACCACCCTAAACAGTTCAATTTCTCACAAACATATACCTCAGCTCTATATTTGATTGGATGAATATCAACTAAAACTTTAAAATTAAAGTACCAGAAATTATTAGGGATGACATTTTTTGGTAGACTTGTTTCTGATTCTGCCTTGTGACCTGACAAAGGTGGGATGGTGACTCCTGTTACTGCTTGCTTATTATAGCTATGGCATACAGTGGTGGAAGTACTAAGTACTAAGCCACTAGAAAATTTGAGAAAGGATAAGCAATTCTAATAGTAAGGATATTTTCACATACATTATAACTAATTTAATATTTTAGGACTGAAACAAATCTAGAAGAATGTACAGACATTCTTCATCATTTCAGGTACTTTAACATCCAATACTACCCTAATCAAATCCACGAGACTTTAGTTTTATAGCCTTTTCCTTGTAGATGAATCTGAAGAATAGAATCAGTATAAACTACTTTATGTCTGAAAAAATTCATCTTTGAATTTTGACTTGACCAGCTCCACAGAATTAATAACAAGTCCCTTTCTTGGTGCAGCCACATTGGGAAACAGTGTGGAAATTCCTCAAAAAAATTAAAATGGAGCTGCCCTATGACCCTGCAACTGCACTCGGTATATACCAAGAAGATACAGATGTAGTGAAAAGAAGGGCCATCTGTACACCAATGTTCATAGCAGCAATGGCCAAAGTCACTAAAGTGTGGAAATAACCAAGATGCCCTTCAATGGATGAATGGATAAAGATGTGGTCCATATACAATATGGATTATTATGCCTCCATCAGAAAGAATGAATACCCAACTTTTGTATCAACATGAACTGGTCTGGAAGAGATTATGCTGAGTGAAATAAGTCAAGCAGAGTCAATTATCATATGGTTTCTTACTTCTGGAGCATAAGGAATAACACAGATGGAGGGGAGAAGTGAGTTGAGGGAAATTGGTGGGGGAGACAAACCATGAGAGACTGTGGACTCTGAGAAGCAAACTGAGGGCTTTAGAAGGGAGGCAGGTAGGGGGTTGGGTGAGCCTGGTGATGGGTATTATGGAGGGCACATATTGCATGAAGCACTGGGTGTGGTGCATAAACAATGAATTCTGGAACACTGAAAAGAAATAGAATAATAAAAAAAAGTCCCTTTCTCCTTTAAATTTCATAATCAATACAAAAAGTTACATGGTATTGGACTTGAGCTACTACTTGCTGTATGTCCAGCTCTCTTACTTTCTTTTTTTTTTTATTTTCAGCATAACAGTATTCATTGTTTTTGTACCACACCCAGTGCTCCATGCAATCCATGCCCTCTATATTACCCACCACCTGGTACCCCGACCTCCCACCTTTTATATACCTGGAGGCACTTGCATGAGGCAGACAAGTTCTCAATAAAGAACTTTAATTCAATATATTAAAGTATACTATGTTTTCCACAGTGAATATAGACTATTTATCAAATCAGAATCAAGTTCTGAAAAAAAATACCCATATACAGATAGCTAACAAATACACAGCCCGGTACCTCTAAAGGTTAGTACTTCTACATATTTCAAAAGGCATCAAGTTTTTGCTGCTTTCCCCTGATCCAAGCATGCACATTTGTGTGTATGTAAGTAAACACCCAAAGACAACTGAATTAGTAGTCCACATTCACCACATGGATTAATGCCTGTTGTGATCTCTTTCCCTCCCAAATTGTTTCTGATTATTCACTTTAACTAATTTTGCCTGCTTTCCAATAATAGGGAGAAGAAAATTTGCTTCCCCACCCAGCACCAATCAAAGGGATACTTATGTCCTGTGAGCCTTCATTTTTCATAGGGGAAAACAAACAAACAAACAAACAAAAACCCAAAAAACCCTGAGCAGTGAAACTAGAAATTCCCTCATGTTTCCTTCCTTTCTGGAGCTTACTGCCCTTAGGTTGCACAGTTGCCCAAATATTGGCCCCTCCATAAGAAGCTGTAAGTAGCACGAGCGTAGTGGATGAAAGATCCAGGATATAAGGAAGGGCTACTCTGGGCAGTTGCATGGCCTGGGATGGTCTGCCTCACCACTGGGCAAGGTCTGGGGCCTGGGGTCACCGTACCTCAACACCGTTAAGAGAAGACTTCAACGAGAATGTTTATTTCAACATCTTTGCATGAGAAAATAAACACTGCCTTCAATAAACAGTTTCAATTAAAAATTAATATTTTAAAACTTAATTTTAAATATAATTATACCAAGAAGAATCATGACACATGTTGAATTATTTTAGGAGCCACAGTCTTCCTGAGGTACAAATAAATAGTTTGTACAAATAGGTAAAATCATTTATTAGGAAACTTTAAACCTCTTACAATAAAGTTACCATTAAATATAAGAATAAAGTGACTATTTTGCTTAAAAATAAACAAAGGTCACTTTGAAAGAGAATGGCAGCTTCCCTGTGGACGTCCTCTATACCCAGCCCAATCAGTACTTACCAAGTACAAGTTTGTAGATTTTGCTAACATGGTAAATGATGGAAATAAATGAGGAAGACAATATTTTCAAAACAGTGTAAAAAGAACTTTAAAACAAGTATCTTGAGTCTCCTTATTCTTCCACTCTAATTTGTAGCCTTTGGATAATATGTGGGAAAGAACATATATACATTTAAATTTTAACTTAAATGTCTACTGAAATAAAATGCTATCTTATTAAAATTCCTATCCGAAATTAAAAAAAAAGTCATGGTGACAAATAATGTTGACAATCATGTAATGTACTCCTATCTTAAAACTCAAATTATGCTAAGAATGAATATTTCAAAACTAAATGGTTCACTTTGTTAAAAATATTCTTACTGAGTATTAAAAAAATCACCCAATGGTATCATGTTTTTAAACTCATTCTACTCATCATGCCTGTATTTTATCCTACCAGTTCTCTCTAATGACTTAGCATTCTTTCTTGTCTGCTCTCCTCTCTCATTTCCTTTCACCAGCACCAAAAACACAAAGACTCCAAAGTCCTGAGAGCAGACTGGAGTATCCCTTTGCCTTCTAGAAGCTGTGAATTTTGACCCTACTGGTCCATTCCACCTGCCCAATAGGCAAGATTGCCCAATAGGACAGTGCAGTCAGGAAGGGAGGCAAGGACAGAATCTTGAGGGATAGCAGAGAGAATCACCTTAAGAAAACTGGCAAGAATTCCTATCTTACATTGAGGTCTTCCATCCATTTTGAGTTTAATATTTTGTTCTGATAACACAACTCTGGGTGGACTCCGAGATGGCTCCTCAGTGGGGACACATCACCAGGAAGACCACACCATGATTAGAATTTAGAATCTTCGGCACCCCCACCCCAACCCCTACATTCCCCCAGAGAGGGGAGGGGGCTAAAAGCAGAGCACATCTATGTAAGGAAGCCTCCATAAAAATCCTCATAGCAGGGACGCCTGGGTGGCTCAGTTGGTTAAGCAGCTGCCTTCAGCTCAGGTCATGATCCCAGCGTCCTGGGATCGAGTCCCACATCGGGCTCCTTGCTCAGCAGGGAGCCTGCTTCTCCCTCTGCCTCTGCCTGCCATTCTCTCTGCCTGTGCTCGCTCTCTCCCCCTCTCTCTCTTTGATAAATAAATAAAATCTTTTAAAAAAAAATCCTCATAGCAGGGGTTTCAGGAAACTTCCAGGTAAGTCAACATATCCAGGTACCAGGAGGGGGATAAAACCCAGCTCCACAGGAATAGACATTCCTGTGCTTGGGACCCTCCCAGACTGTGCCCTTTGTGTCTCTGCATCTGACTGTTCATCTGTATCCTTTATCATATCTTTCATAAATTGCAAATGAAAACAAATGTTTCCCAGAGTTCTGTGAGCCACTCAGTTGAACCGGAGGAGGAGTTGAAGGAACCTCTGATTTGTAGCCAAGTTGTAGAGAAGTTGTGGGTAACCTGGGATCCTCCTACTTATGACTGGCACCTGAATGTGATGGAACAGTCTCACAGGACTGAGCCCTTAACCTGTGGGATCAGATGCCATATCAAGGCAGACAGTGTCAAAGCTGAGTAAAACTACAGGACACCCAGCTGGTGTTGCAGAGTTGCCTGGTGAGGGAAAAATCCACAGCCTCAGCCACAGTGTTAGAAGTGAAGTGTTCTGTGTGAATATGGTAATATAAAAGCAGATGGGAGAACAGAAATGTTTGCTTGACATACACTCTCACACAAAATATTATGTATGCCAGGTCTTTAGCACATATTCAAGTTCTAGTGAAATATCATAAAGAGTCAACTCAAAAAACAAACAAACAAACAAGCAAACATACAAAATATGGATGAGCTGGGAGAAAATAAGCAATGTTTCCTCTTTCCTATCAAGAGAAAGACCATTCCTGAATTATCCAAGATTTTGCTTTTACCTGAATAACCATACAGTTCAATAGGACTTGAAGGAAAAAGCATGTTTGGTCCTCAGCGATCCTTTCCCCTGATATGGCCGGCAAGAGTGGAGTGATTCTTGTGGATATATCTTTGCTCCAGAGTGGGGAAAAAAAGGAGTTCTTTCACCAACGTTCAAAGGGTTTTCAAAAAATGGCCTTCATTAAAATACATCTGCCCCTCCTTTGGAACCTGCTCACGCTACACTCCAGGCCAGCGAGCATCAAGGGGTTGGAAATACGGTACAAACTCCCATGAAGCCACCTCTCCCTCTAAACTATTCTTCTCTCTGCCAAATTCTGCTTCGGTCAGCCTAAGGATCAAATACCTGTCTTTGGGCAATAAAGTGATGTGCATTAATCAATCATTGGCCCTAACTGGCAAGTTCCTTAAAAACTCATGGGACACAGATGGTTGCCATAACTTTCCCAGGAAGCAGCTACTGTCTTTCCATGAATGCGGCATGAAAATACAGGGCTGGGTGAGCAGATGAATGTCCACTCGTGAAACAATCATGCTGAGGACAATAAACAGTAGTTTTGAATGGCAGATTTAAATTTCATTCACAGCCAAGAAAACACTCCACTTCCTGTTGTTTCCAACATCTGAGTCCTCCCTTCCATTCCTGTTTCCACCACTTCAGTAAATGTCTCCCATCCTCATTGCATATAAAAAAGGCTCTGATTCTTTCTATTCTAATGTCTGTAAGACATTACTGTGAACAAGAGCAGGGGATAATTCCTCCTCCAAACCCATCTACGAAATAAAGGGTTCTATTCAGGATCATGACAAGCTGAGGAATCCCTCAAGAGAACTTCCAGAGTCATTTCAACCTGTAAGGCTGGCTAAAATGTTCCTCACCATCCGCCACACCAGGGCTAGGACTGATGAGTGTCTCCAGCATGCAGGTCCCTAAGGATGACATGATCGCTGGGAAACCAGGCACGAGGCAAGCAAAAATCAGCACCTGCTCTTCTGCAAAGTTTGTCTGAAGTGCTTGAAGCCACAGAAGAAACAGATTGACTCCTTCAGATCTTACCTAAAAACAAAATTAAAGGTGACAAAATTAAACACATGTTTATGCAGAGATGCACTGCAATGCAGATTCAGTTCTGAGAAAGAAAAACTAGAAGTTAAAGGTACCGTTAAACTCCTGCACCAAGTTCTTAGTGACAAGAAATCAGGCGTGCTGCAAGAAGCCCAAGGGTGAAGAGTTGGGGTCTGGAGCCACAGTGCCTGGTTCCAATGCAGGCTCTGCTTTTTGCTTTTTGCTTGCTTAGCTGTGGCCAGTGGAGAACCACCAAACTTCTCCCTTTGCATCAGTCTCTACCTCTGAAAAATAAGGATGATAAAAGAATTTACCACAAAGTGTTTGCACAGGGATAAGTGACTTACAACAGTGCCTGTATCATCAACTGTCATTTAATCACAAAAATAATGCAAAGACAATCATCCTCCAAATTTACAGTGTGCTTTGAATAGGGTTTTTTCTATAATATGCTTATGTATCATGGAAAGTTCTTGAAAAATCTCCGAGCTAAATAAGACCTTAAAGACCTGGCTCAGTTATTTGACCTTGAAGCCCATTCATCAGGCATTTCTACACCAGCCCTCCTTTTTTTTTTTTTTTTTTTTTTTTTTTTTTTTTTTTTTGCCTGTGCAGGTAGCTACCTTGAGGGCTGCCGCCAAATCATCACTTCCACAAAGAACCATTCAGAAATTTCTGGAACTCATATCATTGCTGGACTTCTGGCATAAGTCCATTGTTCCTGGTGGATGCTTCCAGTAGTAGGAAATGGAACATGCTCAATGAGGGCAGGGGGTTGTGTTTGACTTGCCCACTGCCATATCTCCAGCACCTAGAAAGGTGCCTGAAACACATAGCTGGCATCCAGTAAATGTGTGCAATGAATGAGTGAACTAGACAAAAATAGATATGCACTGGTAGACGCGGCCTGTGGAGTACAGCTTCAAAAGCAGGAGAGTATTGAGAGTCCTACATGGTAGGTTGCATGGCACTGAGTTAAAGAAAATGGGTCCTACAATCAGACCAAAGGTTAAACCTCGAAAGTTGTGCGATCTTGGACAAGTCACCTACAAGAACAAAGACCCCTGTCTTCTATGGATAACAGCTGGGAAGAGAGAATCCATTTCAGAACGAAAGGGGACACAGGATGGCTGTGTACGACACTTATATTGTGGTCAAGATGGCAGTGTAAATTCACTTCATGGGGTCCCACACCATCATCCCTCACTACCATTTGAAATACATGGTAATAAGAGATGAAATATATATATATATATATTTTTTCAGTGTAACAGTATTCGTTGTTTTTGCACCACACCCAGTGCTCCATGCAATCCGTGCCCTCTCTAATACCCACCACCTGGTTCCCCCAACCTCCCACCCCCTACCCCTTCAAAACCCTCAGATTGTTTTTCAGAGTCCATAGTCTGTCATGGTTCACCTCCCCTTCCAGTTTCCCTCAACTCCCTTCTCTCCATCTCCCCTTGTCCACCATGCTATTTGTAATGCTCCACAAATAAGTGAAACCATATGATAATTGACTCTCTCTGCTTGACTTTTTTCACTCAGCATAATCTCTTCCTGGAAGAGATTATATATATATTTTTAAAAGATTTATTTACTTACTTATTTATTTGACAGAGAGAGATCAAAAGTAGGCAGAGAGGCAGAGAGAGAGAGGAGGAGGAAGAGGGCTCCCTGCTGATGCAGGACTCAATCCCAGGACCCTGAGATCATAACCTGAGCTGAAGAAACAGGCTTAACCCACCCACTTAGCCACCCAGGTGCCCCTAGATTAAACACATATATTTTTTAAAGATTTTATTTATTTATTTGGCAGACAGAGATCACAAATAGGCAGAGAGGCAGGCAGAGAGAGAGGAAGGGAAGCAGGCTCCCTGCTGAACAGAGAGCCTGATGTGGGGCTCAATCCCAGGACCCTGGGATCATGCCTTCAAGCCGAGCCAAAGGCAGAGGCTTTAACCCACTGAGCCACCCAGGCACCCCTAGATTAAATATATTTTTTTTAAGAGAAGAGAAAAGTTAGCAAGAGAACCTCAGTAAAAAACAAAACAAAACAAACAAAACCCAAAACTGACAAACATCTCCATGAAGCAGCAACCGCAGAAATTCTCAGTGATGCACAGATGTGTAG
Organism: Mustela nivalis; assembly: GCF_964662115.1. Taxonomy (NCBI): domain Eukaryota; kingdom Metazoa; phylum Chordata; class Mammalia; order Carnivora; family Mustelidae; genus Mustela; species Mustela nivalis. Next base: position 97,051 of record NW_028135944.1, read on the forward strand.
CGACAGGAAAAGATGTCTGGAGGCTGACTTCAAGGAGGACAAGTCGCTCCCACTGGAGATAAAAGCAGACAGAAAGGCCTGCTCGCTTGCTGCCTGAAGCCACAACTTCAACTGGGCTGCGGACTTGATTGCACACCACTTGCTTCACCAGAACACTGTGAGGTTTCCAGTAGCTCATTACATCTAAACACTACTGCCTCCTTTAACAAGGTTTCCCTTCCGGATTGCCCCTGACTTACAGGGATAGGCAGTAGGTGTCCCTCCACATGCTCCTTCCAAATTCTCTCCTCTCTCTGCTTTCTTCTGATCCACTTTTTATTTATGGGCTAGCTTTACAGGATATCCCTTCTGTGATTAAACAGGTCTTAATAATTCTACCTTTTGTAAAGGAAGCCTTCCCCAATTATTTAGATGTTGATAAATATTTACCTCTGAATCTCCATAAATCATCACTTTATATGGCACCAACATGTAGAAAATAAGAATGAAGTTACCCAATTTTCAGAATGAACCATACAAATGACAATCTACCATCTAAAGCCAGAGACAGAAAGAGAACATCTGCATAAACTAAAGTAATGCGGGTTCCTTATTCATTCATATTTATTATGCAAAATGGAAGTTTTAGGAAGATTAGAATAATGCATACTTGTTCTATTATATAGGCAACTAATCCTCTGTAGATGGTAATGTATCCATAACTCCATCTCCAATCTAGAATTTCTGAACACGAGGAGAGGGTATTAAAATCTCCTCTGTGGGAGGCAGAGCATTACAGTGTCTGGCTCTGGCCTTCCTGCTGCAGGATGAGACTTGCAATTAGTGATGGCAAATGGAATTCACAAAACATTTCTGGGCTTTAGAAGACATCGGAAAACTAGCAAAGGACTTAGAAAATGGTAGGAAAGGAAGCAGGAAGAGGGAGGTGGCAGAAACAAGTGAGCCAAAACCTGATCTGTAAGCAACAAGCTCAAGAGAAACAAATCAGGGTGCCAGAGAACAAATGCCATTTTCACTGCAGGATCTCTACAGGCCTGTGCCCTCCAGACCCCGTTCCCACCACACGGTAAGTTGGGGGAACTGAACCTGAGATTTCCTTAATAAACCAGGACCCTCAAATGGAACCAAAGTGATCCCAACCAAGAACACTCCCAGCCTCCTGGCAAAGGAAAGACAAACCCTCCAGGAAAAAACAGACAAACAAACAAACAAACAAACAAAAAAAAAAACACACCAAAAAACAGAATTAAAAGAGATTACATCTATGTTCCAATAAATCTGGTCTCAAAATCCCTTCACAGAGCATGCAAGAAATGAGGCCACTGTGAGAGACAGAAGACTGAGGGAAAATGAAGACTTTAGACACTGGAATGATCAGATACAGAATAGAAAATATTACATGTTAATTGTTTAAGCACACAAAAGAGGTTTAAAAATGAAGAAGGATCAAGAGCCTATCAAAAGCAACAGGCCAAGTGTGAACATGGAACTGAAGGAAGTTAAACAGGGACCCAAAATCACTGAGACGTAAAACACAACAGAAAACACACCAGAATGGTGGGGCAGTAGATGAGCCCCGAATGAAGGACTTCACAACACTGCACCAAGAAGTGAAGACATTCCCCAGAATGCAACACAAGGAGGCAGGAGAAGAGGATGAACGCCAGCTTGAGAGACACGAACAACAGACGGGAGGTTTAAATAAGAATCCTGGGAAGTACAGCAGAAGGACAGAGTCAAAATTTCAGAAGAAAACAGCTGAGGATATTACAGAAATGATAAATCCAGAAATACAGGAAATGCACAGATACCAAGCAAGATGAGAAATTAAACATTTTGTGGTAAAGCTATAGAACACCAAAAACTAAGAAAAGGTTTTAAGGAAAAGGCATTTAAAGGAATGAACAGGGTGGAAACAGGGTTTAAAGCTGCTACAGTGGTAAGGAGATGCTAGTAAAATGGTACCTGTAAAGGGTGACAGGAGTATTTTTACTGCCACTACTGCTAATACTGTGTCTAATGCACATAACAACTGAAGACTGCGAAGGTTAAGCTGGAGCAGAAAAAAATTAAACAAATTATGACCCTCAAAAGAAGGATCATGTCGGGGCGCTTGGGTGGCTCAGTGGGTTAAGCCTCTGCCCTCAGCTCAGGTCATGATCCCAGGGTCCTGGGATCGAGCCCCGCATCGGGCTTTCTGCTCTGCAGGGAGCCTGCTTTCTCCTCTCTCTGCCTGCCTCTCTGCCTACTTGTGATCTCTGTCTGTCAAATAAATAAATAAAATCTTTTAAAAAAAAAAAAGAAGGATCATGCCAATGAATTTCACAACTCTGGTGATCACTTTAAAAGCATCTCTTCTTTTTATCATAGCATTTGTATCATGTCCAGGATGAGATATTACAGCACACATGATAGAATATTTTAAAACAATAGTCCATTTTGCTCAAACTCCATGTTGAAAGCAAACGACTCTGTCAAACACTTTGAAGAAGGTAAAAGTAGTGGAACCATGTTTTGTCAAGAAAGCCCAGTGAGAAAAGCAGGTAGTAAAACCAAGTAGCAGTATCGAGGAAGGGCAGCCTCAGGAAGAAAATGAACACCGTTTTCTTCTGCTTTGTTCTCTTTTTTGTTTTCTTGTTGTTGGTATCTTTTTTTTTTTTTTTTTTTTGGTCTTTCCCAGAAATCACTTCATATATATACATTTATCTGTTCAACTTCAGTGAAAGTTGGGAGGAAAAGGTGCCAGAACTTTTGAATGGTTGTCTTCAGCTGAGTGCTTATTTTCTTCCTTCAGTTTCTCTGGGGTTTCCCACTATTCTTCAATAAACATGTGTTGCTTTCTGGCAGGGTAAAGCCAAATGCATTTTTAAAAGAAGTAATGGCAGGTCATCCGTCCATCCAGATCAGGAGAGAGCCCATACCAGAAAAGGCAGAGAGGGTAGTAGACTCCCCTCTGTGAGTTCCTGCCCTCTTGGTCTTTCCTCAGCCCTTGTTCTCTGCTATGTCTCTCCAGTCACACCCCAAACCCAGAGAAACAAAAGGACTCTTCAAAACTTAAACCCTGTGAGAAGGGCCACGCGGAGGCAAGGAGAGCCCTGTAAGACTCTGAGCCATGTGGTCTGTATCTGAGACTGCACATCTCCTTGAGCCACGTTCCATTCCCTCCATGCCTAATGTTGGCCTTGTGTTCTACAGAAGCAGTCAGGGCATCCATACACTCCTCTCTGTGTGCTTTTCTGTATACCTGATCCCATCTCAACCCACAACATCCAGCAGCATGCACCATCTGTCATCTCCCTTCAGTCAACCTGAAAATAGGTAAACACAGCCTGTAAAACCCACCCTTGTCCAAGCTATGTCTGGAGTTATGATCGTCTGTGTCTTTACCATCAAACTTTCTAAAAGGCTATTCTTGTGTGTGACCTCCATGGTATCACGCCCAGGCACTCTATCTCTATGTCTGGCTTAGGACTCCACTACTCACCTCCCATTTTCTTTCAGTACTCAGTGACAACCTTCTCGATCTACCCCCACCCCCTAATCAAGCTGCTTTGCAACTTTTCACATCATCGAACATTGCTGACATTTCATTCCTTGAAATCTCTCTTCTCTAGACATCTGTGCAAAAATGCCTTCCTGGCATCAAAGCCACGTCCCTCCCCTTCCATCCACTACTCCTTTATTCTTCCCCTTTATCTGCCCAAGAAAAGAAGGAATTACCCTAAATCCTTAACTGTCACTCTCTCTACAAGGAATATATCCCTTGGCAACAGCATGATTGCATCTCTCTTCCCCCAAGCACCCATTCCTACATTTTGACTGTCCAACCAGAACCTACACCTGCACGTCCAACAGACACCTCAACTCAGATTGCCTAAAGCTGCACTCCTCCTCTTACCTCCTGCACCTGGCTCCCTTCCTGAGTTGCCACGACTGTTGTGGCAGTTGACACATCAGACTCAACATTCTGAAAGCACAGAGGCACCCCTAAGCCTACTGCAGCATTTTTTTTCCCATAGCCGAGATATGGAAGCAGCCCAAGTGTCCAGCAACAGAAGACAAAGTGGTACATACACACAATGGTATATTACTCAGCCATCAAAAAGGATGAGATCCTGATATAGTATGGATGTACCTAGAGGGTATTGTGCTAAGCAAAATAAGTCAGACAGAGAAAAACAAATACTGTATCTCCAGGGATGAATCCTTAAAAAATGCCCTACATATTCAAGTTTTAAGGCAGGACCAGAAGCAACAGTTTTAGCATATATCACCACGATATAAAATAAAATCTTAAAAAAAAAAAAGGAAATAATAGGACAACAGCAATTAGGGTAAAAAGACTTAACAACTGTCTTGCTCAACATCACCAGCACCACACCAGCTACACGTCTGACCCCCAGACCAGCATAGCAGGTGTGAGGACAGGTCCAAGCAGAAAAAGTGTTACTTGTCACATTTTTTGAAAAATGATAAACAGAATGGATGCCTGGGTGACTAGGCTGGTTGAGCGGCCAACTCTTGATCTCAGCTCGGATCTTGATCTCACGGTGGTGAGTTTGAGTTCCACACTGGGCTCTGCACTGGGTGTGGAGCCTGCTTTAAACTAAACTAAACTAAAATAAACTAAAATAACACCTCTGTCAAAAGTACGTGAATTCACAACTTACATGTAAGTCAAGTTCTACTTGTTCTAAGACAGCATGAAAACCAAGATGTCGTTATCAAGACAGGAAGCAAGATAAATTGTGTATTCCATGTGCCGTGAGATGACTCCAACTGCATCCAAGTCAGCCATGGCCCTCCACACATCTGCAAGAGAGGGTATATTATCCACATTAGCACAGAGGAAACCAAGGCTCAGAGAGGTTAAAAAAAAAAAAAAAGAGTCCAAGATCATAGCATCATTTAGCAGCATAGCCAGAATGTATAGGAATTACCTCAAAACAGGCCACACTAGTGGAAGAATACCTTAGTGTGGAGTTATGAAAACCCAGGTAGAACGCTGCCTCAGAAAGGCAGATAATCAATAAAGGAAAAATAAAGAGGCGCCTGGGTGGCTCAGTCAGTTAAGCATCTGCATTGGGCTCAGGTCATAAATAATCCTGGGATCTTGCCCTATGTCAGACTTCCTGCTCAGCAGGGAGTCTGCTTCTCCCTCTGCCTCTGCTCCCCATTCATTCTCATAAACAAACAAATCAATAAAATCTAACCCCCCAAAAAAAGAAAAAAATAAAGATTATAAGCTTACAATAAAGATATGAATGATGAGTCAAAGCTTTCAGTGACACACCCACACCTGCTTACAGTTCTCTGGCTAAAACATGGGTGGAATTGATGGGGTTAGAAGAACAGGAGGCACATAGGCCCGGACAGCACAGCCCCAGCAGATGCAGAATCCTGGTGTAGGTTTAGCTAGCTTTCATTGTCCTTTAAAATGTCAAAGCTAAAGAAATCTGGTAGGGTTATTGAAGTCTGATCCTGGGGGATGCCTGGTTGGCTCAGTCTGTTAGGCAGCAGCCTAACATGACTCAGGTCATGATCACAGGGTCCTGGGATCAAGTCCGACATCAGACCCCTTACCCAACCAGAAGCCTGCCTCTCCCTCTGCCTGTTGCTCCCCCTGCTTGTGCTCTCTCAATGACAAATAAATAATCTTTAAAAAGAAAGAAGAAAGAAAAAAAAGAAAAGAAAAATAAAATCTGATGCACAGTATAGAACAACACAAAGGATGGTACTTTCTTGGGCTGATTTCTGTTTGTTTGATTTTAAGTAGATTCCACAGCCAGCACGGACACTAGTGCAGGGTTTGATCTCAGGACCCTAAGACCATGAACTGAGCCAAAGGCAGACAATCGATTAAGCCACCCAGGCACCCCACTTTCTTGGGTTCTAATGGGACTTTTCCTAGGTTCTAATCCTAGCTGTACTGGCTGCCAGGGGGAATGAAGTCCAGCACCACAAGAAAAGCATCCCAAGGCAGCAGTCCTCTGCAGAAGATTTGCTGGTGGCTGCCATCATCAAAGAGTCAGTGGGTGAAGTTGTTGAATCACAGTGGGAACAATGATAGCCACTGCCTTTTGGGTGTCACTGAATCATCCTACTCATCTTCAGGAAGCCTGGCCCTTCTCCAGTCAACGCAGCAAAAGCAAACTTGTTAGAAGAACAGGGGAGGGGGTCATCTCCCTCCCTCCCAGAAACTGAAGCAACCAGCCAAACAGTGCAGCACTGGAGTAAAAATAAAAATATGAAGGAATGTGGCTGCACCTGGGTAGCTCAGTCTGTTAAGCATCTGCCTTTGGGTCAGGTCCTGATCTCAGAGACCTGGGATCAGAGACCCACATCAGGCTCCATGCTCAGTGAGGAGTCAGTCTCCCTTTCCTTCTCCCTCTGCCCCTGCTCCTAGCTCATTCTCTCTCTCTCTCAAATAAATAAAATCTTTAAAATAAGAAATTTAAAAATGAAGAAATGAATCAAAATGCAGAATTCAGAAACAGAACTACAGATATAAAAACTACATATAAAAACCTGAAATATGACCCGGTGAGTGAGGAAGGATTATTAAATCATGATACTATATGAATTGATTGCCAATTTTTTCTTAGAACATAGAGCACACTGCACTACACGAAAACGAAAACACAAAATTAGGATTGAATACAAAAACAAAATTATCAGTGTTATTCCATCAAGTGTTTCTCTAACCTACTGATCAAAACCTCAGTTCATCCTCCAAAAGAATCTGGGCACCACCTCAGCACACATGAACACATTTTCAGGCCACAGTTCACACTGCTCCAGTCCCCACTCTAAGTCCTGAGCCATGGGCTCCTCCAGGCAAAGCCACCACCAACTAGGCCCCTGCCCTAGAAATCCCCAAACCCAACCACTTCACAACAGGGAGACTCAGGGAGATTCAAATGGGCAGAAACGTGGGACTTTGACTTTTTTTTTTTAATTAAAAGAAAAATACAGCAAGAAACATTTCTAGCACAAAGTGAAGAGCTAATCTTTCACAATGTCGAGAGTATTAGAATTATCAATACACCATCAGTAGTTTGATAGGTCAAACAGGCCAAAAGCTGGAAACACAAGAGGAAATGCTCACAGCAAACAGACCTGAAAGCCAGGGCCTGGACTGGCTGACATGGCTCTGCCGCTTACCACAGCGAGAAAGTGTAACTTTCCTGGGCCTCAACTTCCCTCCTGGCCAGCAGGAAAGTGGCAACACCACAAAATTCATATCTGGTCGGGGATTACGTGAAAGGAGAATGCTCAGTGAGAGCCCCGCCACACCACCCGTCCAGCCACAGTCTGTGCCCAGTGAATGGGAATTTCCTCTACTGCAGCCACACGAAGAGCTGAAGGATCTGCACAGGATGCCTGTTTATTTACCAGTCACAAAACCACGTTCTGCCATAAACAGAGAGGGCAAGAGACCCCAAGAGATGGGAATATCCCTCACCCTTGCCTGGACCAGGCTTTCAAGACAAGTTGGAAAGCCCACAGCAGCTCTGCCACTGACTCTGAATGAGCCTTTGGAAGACAACACCATCCCAAACAACAGTTTAATTTACTTCTCTTTAAAAAACAGTGAGACAAGGTCTTGGCCACATCTTCATAAATTAACAGCTTAGGAGGCTAAACCCCAATGATTTAGTTATGTCCCCAGCAGGCACACCTCCACTCGTGGGCAGCTTCAGGGAGAAAGGGTGCCTCCCCATCCATGAGGACACCCTCTGACATTCATCTGAAGATGCTTCCTACCCATGGGCATTTACTCCCTGGAACCCCCCCATCTAAGTTCCTCTCTGGATGCTGCACGAGGCAACTTCCTCACACCCCCATCACCACTGGTGACACCGCAGCTACCCCCGAGCCTTCAAGCAGGGTGCACCTGTCTTTGCTGCCAAGTGTCCCATCAGCCCAGCTCCATCACTGATTTCTGTACCCATAATTAAATAACTTATGCATGTATGTATTTATTTATTTTTACAGCTTCATTTATTTTAGGGAGATAGACAGAGAGAGAGATACAGAGAGAGCACACACACACACAAATACAGGGAGATAGAACCTCCAGCAGATTCTACACTGAGAGCAGAGCACACCTCAGGGCTCAATCCCACCACCCTGAGATCATGACCTTAGCTGAAACCAAGAGTTGGATGCCTCAATGACTGAGCCACCAGGCACCCCTCTGTACCCTTAATCTTAAAGTTTCCAGAGGGTAGGACCAGGTCTGCAACACCAGTGATGCCAGAGTATCTCCATAAAACTACAATCTAGTGAGTACCAGGCTCTGCTCTAAGCTCCTAATATGGCCTTCTATTTTGTACCCCTCACAGACCTACATGCTAGGTATTATCCACAGTGCACAGAGGAGGACACTGAGGTCCATGGCTTACCCAAGCGATCTACTTTTATGTGGCAGCAGCAGGGGCCTGAACCCAAGTCTGTGACTCCAAGGCCCCTCCGTCAACTCTGTTACTCATGCAGCCCCAACACAGTCATCAAATACCTCCCTAAACCCTCATCCCTCCTGTGAAAAAGCATGATCTTCTGCCATTTCCCAGATGGGAAGAAAGCCGGCGTGAGCCAGATATAGTGACCTGCCCATGATGGTACAGGCGATGTCCCCTCTGTTCTCCCCCCAACACCCATGTCATTCTGCACGAGGCCCCATGGGGTCCTTCATGCTTCCAGTGGAAAACTCTGGTGAGACCACCAGTCTCCTGGCAGGCCTTCAACTTGACCCTGGAGGACAGGACCAGTTAGGAGAAACCGGCTAGTTAAGCCTCTGAAATGGGGTCCTACCACCCAGGAAAACCCCCTTATCTCCAGGGCATCGCCCGTGTGAATTAGCTGGATTTGTAGAGGGCTCCACAAGCACCAGCCTTGCTGAGTCACTTTCTCTAAGGTGGTGGCTGAGACAAAAAGGACCCAGGAAAGAAAGGCATAGGCTGTTGTGGAACTCCAGTGCCTTGGCATCAACAATTAATGTGAGCAGCTGCCTCTGCTCACCAGATCTGCATTTTATGTGGGGCACACTGTTCAAAGTTTACACCCCCCATCTCTGTAACCTTCACGACAACCCCTGGAGCTCCCTGCACCATCATTACCACCTCACAGACAAGGAGACAAGGCATGAGGGGTGTGTAGAATGATGCAGCTCTGTGCTGGGGCCAACCGGGGGAGGACTCCCACAGGCTTGCTCTTCCCACTGCTGCAGAAGCAGCTGAAAACAACGAGTTTTTCAGTTTGCATTATGTAGAGTGGAAAAGTCAACCATAAAGGTCATTCAATTTTTAAATGGGTTATTCCTCAGGATAAAAACAGTTCCAAAAAATAATTTCCGAGAAGTTCAACATATTCCTCCTTCCAGGTGCCTGGAATGTGATGGAATGTTGTTAAAATAAGTTCTGGCCCATCAGTATGCCAGACAGAAACTGGAAGTAAGCTGTTGCAGGTCCCCAAAGGCTCTGTCACAACCCTAAGGAGAAGACATAGAACTTTCACTGTCCCAAAGTGGTTATGTTTAAAAAAAAAAAAAGGCACAGGTGGAACATTTTATATTACAGACTTTCAATGCAGGGGCAGTGGGGGCGGGGGGGGTGTCCCCCAACTACCCCCAAATGTTTCAGCTATATATAGTGATTTACCACAAGTGACTCATCACAAGTACCTACAAGGCGACTGACAGGCAACTGACCGATGAGGAAGGTATTCGGACTGCTTAACAAAACCAACACAACTTAGAATTTTCATTATTAAGAAGAGAAAACCATTTATTAAACACTCGCCAGGCACCAAACCCGCTAGGCACTGTCACACGCTCTACTCATCACAAGGCTGCCAAACTCAGTGCAGAAACTGAGGCTGAGTAAGTCACCTAAGATCATGCAGCACCAGAAACTGGATTCCAACCAGTTCTGACATCAAAGCCCACCCCAGCTTGCTGCAATGCTTCAGAACCTAAGCTTTGTGATGATCAATAAACTACATGCTTAACAATGTTTACACATCTCTGTTAGAATTCAGGGAAAGGTTTTTAAAAATGACATACACAAGGGGAAAAAATAATACAGTTTCTGGAGGCAGGCTGCCCAGGGTTCAAATCTTGGCTCCTCCACTTGCAAGCTGTGTGACCTTGGACTCCTTTAGCTCCCCTGTGCCCATATTTCCATGCATTAAAATGGTAGCCATAACAGACCCTATCTCCTAAGGCAAATAAAGCATTTTGGTGTTGTTGTTCTTGTTTTAAGATTTTATTATTTATTTGACAGAGAGAGAGAGACAGGGTGAGAGGGAACACACACAGGGGGAGTGTGAAAGGGAGAAGCAGGCTTCCCACTGAGCAGGAAGCCTGGTGAGGATTAGATCCCTGCACCCTGGGAGCATAACCTCAGCTGAACAACTGAGCCACCCAGGTGCCCACAAATAAAACATTGAGAATCATTCCTGGCATGAGTTAAACCTCAGAAGGTGTAGGCTGGTGTTACTTCTTGCTGGCCACTAGATAGAGTCAGCAGCCTCAGGCCCACTGTTTTAGCAACTCATTTGCATAAACAAAGCCCAGGCTCAGCCACTTTGTGCTTACCTTATGATTTCTTCCTGTCACTAACATCTCTCCTCACTCCTGCTCTGTGGCACTAAGCTCTGGGCCTCAACTTCCCATCTGTCAAATGAGGTGAGGAGCCCAGCTGATCTATCTGAGGTCCTTCCAGCTGGGCAACCTAGGGTTCTTGGTAACTCAGGGCCCAGAAATTTCAGAACCATCCTAACACAAACATTACCAGATGACACTCACTCAATTTCCTCAAATCTTCTCTTCCGTGTTATGTATAAATGCTTATTTTCATGGCAAATCTTCTCCAAGATCCCAGAGCTCCACGAGCACCCAGAATAGGCTGGGCAGGCATCCCCAGTGCTGAGGCTGGGGACATGATGGTCAGAAGCTCTGACCTCCAGGGGAGATGGATTCCAAATCAAGCTGCTCTGATAAGCAGGTCTTCCCTGTTAGAGAGGATTTCAACAGAGCACAGTTAAGAGGAAGTGCAGGTAAGAAACTCAGAACTTGGCCCACCGGACAGAGGGCAGTAGGACAGTGGGCCGGAGGGGTGACAGAGGGATTGAGAGGAATGGCACGATCAACAGAGGCCAGCCAAGGCAGCACTGATGCTCAATGTGAGAGGGTGGGCTGGGGATACACTGTGAAAATGGCTTCAAAGGCAGGAAGCAAGCCCAGCTCAGCACAAAGCAAAGTCCTGAGCAGGAACCGTCTGGGACCAGGTTGGACACTAAGGTGAGCTAAAAATGGCTGTGGCACCCAGTGCAGTCTGAATCTCACCCATGCCTCTCACAGGCTGGGTGACCCCGGACCAGTTATGCTATGTCCTTTAATGTTTCCTAAAGGGTATATTCACTCCATAACCCTGAGCCATGTTCTCATTTCGGTGAGTGTGGGAGGCCGCAATAAGGCTTGAGACGAGAACCAAACCAGACCCTGACTTGTGCCTCCTTTAAAGTCCAAATAACCTAACAAAAGGTTTAGGACGGGAAAAGTTCAGTAGCACTGGGCAAGAGTCTGTGCTATGTGTTGTGCGCTCGCCTACGTGACTTCCCACACGCTTACTAAACAAATGAGAACAATTCGGTTGGGCTAAAAAGTTCGTTGCTGGTCCTTGCTGCCTTAGTACAACCCATAATTTACTTTCAGGTTTGCTGTATTTGTACTGGCATCAGCCATTTGGCGTCATGAGGAACCATAGTTGCTTAACTAAACACAGATGTAATGTCACTATATATATGGCCTTAAGGCTTTGAATAAACTTAGCACTGTTGGACATCCTCCTCAGTGCTCCTCCTGTCCCCCATCTCTCTGCTTCTCGAGTTCTTTTCTTCATCCTCTTACCCTCATGTTCCTGGTTGATTTGTTGCGCCGGCCACGACAGGTGAGGATCTGATGGTGCCCACTATCTACAGAGATCCAATATATACAACTAGGACAGCCTGGAGGGGGGTGGGCAACCCAGGCTGGACAGGGAGTTAAGAAGGAGTCAAGAAGGGCGCCTGGGTGGCTCAGTGGGTTAAGCCGCTGCCTTCGGCTCAGGTCATGATCTCAGGGTCCTGGGATCGAGTCCCGCATCAGGCTCTCTGTTCAGCAGCGAGCCTGCTTCCTCCTCTCTCTCTCTCCGCCTGCCTCTCTGCCTAGTTGTGATCTCTCTCTGTCAAATAAATAAAATAAAATAAAAAATCTTAAAAAAAAAAAAGGAGTCAGGAAGAAGTCATTCCCACACTTGAGGCATGGGTTGGTACTGACCAGAGACACTGGGCAAGAGACAGTGTCCTAGAACTGCTGTAAGACTAGCCGGGTCCAGGCAAAGCGCCTAACAGTGTGTAGATGTAACCCATCTCTAAAAGGTGGACGGGGGGTGGTGGTTGCAGCTTGTTGAGCATCTGACTCTTTGTTTTGGCACAGGTCCATTCACCTGGCCCATTCACCTGTGCCTGCATGTGTTCTGTGGTGTGCTCTTTATCTCTCTCTCTCTCTCTCTCTCTCTCTCTCAAATAAATAAATCAAAAAAAAAAAAAAAAGGAAGTCAGGAAGGATCAGGAGACCTGCTGTTAAGGTCCCAAAGACTCCACCCTCCTCAACTAGCCTCCGGAAGTAAAGTAAGTGGATGCCCAGGAGCCTCCTGGACACAAAACTTTCCAAAGCAAAGCTTTCAATTTCATACTGGAGAAAAGGTTGCTGTGCAAATTCAAGACAAAAAAGCCGGCCATGGTGGGGTGGGTTTGGACAGGGTTGGTCCTGTAGGGCTCTGGCCACTAAATGCCCACTGCCCAAGCCAGGGGCCTGGAGTCTGTGCAGCCAGTGCTTCCTGAGGCTTCCACATCATAGCCTCACTCTGAAGTTTCCTCCTGGAAGCTCCTTACCCAGGGAGGCCACCTGTGAGCACCCCCTCACACACACCCCAGCTTCTGCCCCTCCATCCTGCTGGAGTGAAGGATCCCCAAGCCTGCTCTCTCTGGTCTCTCCTGCACAGAGAGGAGTATGTGCCCCGGAAAGGAGGGTCCCTGAGGATACCTGAGTCCTTGGCCCAAAGACAGCTGGCTTGAGAATGTGGGGTTTCGGTGCTCTAGGCACAGCAGTTCCTAGAGGAAACAGGGTAGGGAGCTCCAAGGTGGAGGGGAGTCCCGGGAGTCTGGGATCACAGATGCCAGTGGCCCCCAAGTGGAAGGGTTTCAGTAACTCCAGAGGTGAGAGGGGCCAGGGGTCAGGCCTGGAGGTGGACAAGGACCACCAACAAGGGGTAGGGGGCCGGAGATGGAAGTGATCCCAGGGTGGTTGCAGGCCCAAAGTAGAGGTGTGGGGGTGGGGGTGGGGGAAAGGGGTCCATGGGCCAGAAAAAAATGGTATCCTGGGGCTCCTGGGTAAAAGGCACTTGAGGTGGAGGGGGCCCAGTGGGGCCCAGGCTGCGCGGGCAGAGCCAGCGCCTCTGAGGCTGGGGAGCCCGGCGATTCTGAGGGACAAAATTTTCCATCAAGTTCTGGAAAAGAAGCCTGTCAGCACAGGCGTCTCTCCGGGGTCCAGACGAGCCCAGTGGTGCTGGGCCCCTTGATGTCAGTAGGGCCCCACGGGTTCCCTGGATACCGAGAAGTGGAGCGAGGGCTGTGGGGCAAGGGCTATGGGGCGTAGGAGCACCAGGCCGCCAGGAACCTGTCCGCCAGGCCCCCCTCCCGCTCCCTTGGACGAAGCAGCAGGTGGCAGCGGGCAGCAGGGCCCCAGTCTCCCTCTCTGCCTAGCGCCCCTACCCCTCCCCAGCCCCTCAGTACCTGAGTCAGCGGGGCACCGATGCACTCCCCCGCGCCTTGCCCAGCCAGCCCAGAACCCCTGCCTTCCCAGGAGGCGCTACTTGCGCAGGGAGTTTGCTGGGCCCACAGAAGGCGGTGGGCAGGGCAGGCAGGTGCGGGCGAGCTGTGGCGGGTGGGGAGTGGCAAACAGCAGTGCAGGCCTCTCTGCAGGCCCGCGCGCCCTCGCCCAGCCTCCTGTTCTGTCCTGTCCGGTGAGGGGGCTGGCTGTGCCCCCTGCTGGTTCCCGCTGCTCTTCTGCTGACTCCAGGACCCTAGTCCCCGCCCAGTCCCGGCCTCCCTGCCGCTCCCTGCCGCTGCTTGAGCTCCAGGCTAGGCCCGCTGCTGCTCCTGGGCAGCCAAGCTGCGGCCCGGTGTGGCTGGCCCTTTTCTCTCCCCAGGGCACAGTGGAGCCGTGAGGGAAGGCCTGAGGGGATCTTCCCTCTGCTCAGTGCCAGTGGACACTCTCCAGGGCCCTCTCTACCTGGTGGGCTCCACCCATGGCCATCTTGGAACCCGTGGAATCCCCTTCAGAGACCAGGTGAAGCCCTCCTTGGGGAATCCAGGCTCCTGGGACCAAGGCGAGTTGATCTTGTGTACTGCTGGGTTTGTTCCCTGGCCTGGCATGGATTGACAGTTGCTGAATTGATCTATTCTGGGGTCATCAAGGGGAGAGCAAAGAGTTCAGGGCTGGGATCCCCAGGCCTGGGGTCCACACAGGCTTGGAGCCCTCTTGGCTGTCCCTGACAGAATGACCAAAGAGGAACCCTCAGAAACATGGATCTGCCTTGAACTGGCAGAGCATTCAGGGACAGGAAGGGGAATGTCTCCTTCGCAGAGTATCTGGAAGCTTGAAGTGGAAGATGGATTTGTCTGAGCCATGGTCATTAGTGTTGGGCCAAGGAACCCCTGGCTTGCTTCTCCTACCTGCATCCTAGGTCTAAAAGGGTGTCTGGGTGGCTCCCTCAGTGCAGCATCTGTCCAGGGTCCTGGGATCCGGCCCTGCATCTGGCTCCCTGCTCAGTGCAGATCCTGCTTCTCTTTCATCCTCTCCCTCTACTTGTGCTGTCAAATAAAATAAAAAAAAAAAAAAGTGAAGAGGGGGGACAAAATGGCGCGGAAGTAGGAGGCGTCTTTTCAACTTGTACCCCAAAATGAGCTGATTACCTACCAATCACCCATGAACTCCAATCACCCATGAAATCAGCCTGAGATCAGAATTATACACGTGTGGATCTCTACAGGGGGAGAAGAAGCCAGTGGGCAGGTAAAGCGGAGTGGGAACTGTGAACTGATATCAGAAGATAGATAAAAGGGGGAGGGAGCTACCAGAGGCAACCAGTTGGAAAGTAATACCCCAATACAAACGAGAGTGCCCTGCGTCTGGGGACCAGCATTAACTCGGAGACTGGTTGAAAGCACTCCAAAAGAGCAAAGCATCTCTGGGGAAATAGTGGGAATCGGGGCGGCTAGGGACAGGGGCTTAAGTCCCTGGTCCCAGGACAGCCTCCCTTGGCACTGAGTCAGAGAGAGGGCGGCAGAGAAACCAGCTCTTGGTCCCTAAGCTGCCAGCGCAAGGAGAATGCATGGGGTCCATTTCCTGTGAGGGAATGGGAGCCACACCAGGCGGCAGAATGCAAGAGTCCTGCTATAGAGCCTGAGATACTCCCCTGAGAGAGGTATAAAGGCCCAGCCGGTGCCCTTTGATACACGCCCTTGTTTCAGAGCCTGCACCAAACTCTCGCTCCAGAGAGGTGCGGGAAGGCCCAGCCTGGTGCTCTCGGACCTGTGCCCCATTCTCAGAGCCTGAAACCCGCGCGCGAACCTCTGCCTTCCCTGAAATTGGTGCATGTAAGGTGGGCGCTCTTAGACCCAGAAAGACCGGGCACTCCCAGCCCGGGCCAGCGGGAAAATCTCAGTGTGCGATTGCTGCTTGGAACCTCTCTAGCGGTCTAGAGGTGCCCAAAGCTGCTGCTGCCGTGCTTTTGGGTACAAGCAAAAGATCCTCCATCCCCAGGGACAGCGACTTGGAACCTGCTCTGCCAGCGGCCAAGGGGGAACTTATTTGGGCTCTGCAGCCAGACTGAGGCTTCTCTCTGAGAGGGAGATCAGGGTGCGGTTTGTTTTCCTCTAAAACTACAAAAACCATCAAAAGCGGTCAAAGTGAGAAAAAAAAAGTGAACAAACAAAAAACCGCCAGAGAACAAAAGCCTGAAAAAAAAAAAAAAAGTTTCCTCAGAGCCCACCCCCTTGAGGGGGGCGGTAGGACTTAAGTCAGGGAACATCATTGACTGAAAACCCACATGGCAGGCCACTTCCCCAGAAAACAAACCAAGAAACAAAAAAAAAAAGAGAGAGAGAGAAAAAAAGTACTACAAGAGAACTACCACTACTACATAGGAAACTTTTATCTTTCATTCATTCCCACTATTCTGGTCCTTTTGTTTTATATATATAGGTAATTTTTTTAACCCCAGCAGGATGGTGGAAGGGGTACATGGCTGAGTGCCTCCCGGGTCTGACCCTGTGTGATGCCACCCGGTGCCTGCAGCTGCCCTCTGGAAGGTGTTGCTTTAGTGGCAGAGCCGGAGGGCACCAAGCATGTGTGTGTCTCCAAAGTCCTGGGCACCACATCACAATGCCTTCCTGAGAAGCAGAATCAAGGACAGTTGCTGATCTTCATTCCTTCCTACCAAAGGTATCTCATACACCATCTTTGGAAGTTGGAGCCAGGGGGCGCCTGGGTGGCTCAGATGGTTAAGTGTCTTTCTTCAGCTCAGGTCATGATCCCAGGCTCCTGGGATGGAGTCCCACACATTTGCCTCCCTGCTCAGCTCCCCTGAGCCTGCTTCTCCTTCTCCCTCTGCCATTCCCCCAACTTGTGCTTTCTGGCTCTCTGTGTGTCAAATAAGTGAATAAAATCTTTTTAAAAAGTTTGGGCCAGGGGGCGCCTGGGTGGCTCAGTGGGTTAAGCCGCTGCCTTCAGCTCAGGTCATGATCTCAGGGTCCTGGGATCGAGTCCCGCATCGGGCTCTCTGCTCGGCAGGGAGCCTGCTTCCCTCTCTCTCTCTCTCTGACTGCCTCTCCATCTACTTGTGATTTTTCTCTGTCAAATAAATAAATAAAATCTTTAAAAAAAAAAAAAAAGTTTGGGCCAGGGATGCCTTGGTGGCTCAGTTGGTTAAGCCGCTGCCTTCGGCTCGGGTCATGATTCCAAGGTCCTGGGATCGAGTTCCACATCGGGCTCCTTGCTCGGCGGAAAGCCTGCTTCTCTCGCTGCCTCTGCCTGCCTCTCTGCCTGCTTGTGTGTACTCTCTCTCTCTATCTCTGGCAAATAAATAAAATCTTAAAAAAAAAAAAAGTGTGGGCCATACTCTTTAGACATTCTACTTTCCCTGGGGTAATTTGCCACCTCCATGAATTTACCTGAATCTTTTCCAAAATCTACTTATCTTCCTGCCTTCGTGACCATAATGAGTCTATAAATTTTCAATAGACAGTGTGAACTTACACTTGCTAATATTTGCATAACATGCACCTCTTTCGATCTCAAAGAAAAGCTTCACACCCCAATGGTTTCTAATCTCCAATTAGTTTCTGTTCTGGGATCCCACTGGAATTCTATGCGCCTGTCCCCTAAGATCCCATAAATTGTGGTCCAGTTTCCCAGCCAGCCAAGGAAAGCACATGGGAAATCTTGCTGAAGTATGAGTAAGAGCCAACGAAAGGGAACATATTTATCTGCCTCGAATGCTGGGACCTGAGGAAAGCAAGTTTCATTACAGACAAATCAGGAAGGAGGTGCAGATTGCTTTTTATGTCACTCTGGAGTGGAGGTATGCTCACTCACAGAAGCTCAAAATCTTCACAAAGGACAATGCCCCCCACCCCCAAAGTCAGCTGGGGATTCTCAGGAAAACTTTAATTGAAACTATTACGGATTCTCCAACTTCCCAAAATGCAGGAGGAACATCTACAAGCAAGACTGTCACCACTTTTAGGCAATTACACTTATTTACCTTTTTTCTTCCTAGAAAATCATCCTCTCTCCCAATCCATGATCTTCTTTTTGTAACAGTTTCCTAAAGAAGGAAACAGGTGTCCTCCCATTCCAGTTCCATCCAAAATAATAAAATAAAAATCTTTAAAATTTAAAAAAAAAATTGTGATTTGTTGAGACAGAGCACATATGCAGAGGGACAAGCAGACTCTCCCACTGAGCAGGAAGCCCGATTTGGGGCTCGATCCCAGGACCCTGAGACCATGACCTGAACGAAGGCAGATGCTTAACCAACTGAGGCACACAAAATAATTCAATTTTTAATCACTTTGCCATAGACACTTTTGGGTGGCTTTGAAACACCAGAATCTCATGGACTTATCAGTGTCCTCTTCACCATCTCAGAAAAGGACTGGGTGCCTCTCAGAGGCCTCTCTCCCCTCCTGACCCAGGTCCCAGCCAAAGGTCCTTCACATTAGAGTATGAGGAACTGAGCGGGATGGGGTGTGGAAGCACCCTGGGGTGGGGTGGGGGGCTCTGGGGCCCTCCCACTCCCAACTTCAAAGACAGCGCCTGCTTTCCCCTGCCTCATATAGGTACCCTGGGTTTGCCCTCTTTAAGGTTCCTGGTTGCTGCAAAGGTCTGAAAATCTCCTAAGTAGCACAAAAGCCATCATGTGCATTTTGGCCACACGGGACAGAGGGAGTTTAAAAGAAGAAAGATAAAGCTCCCCAGAATGAGCCAGCAGCTCTGGGCTTCCCCGCACATCTTTCCTGACCTTCAGAACCCTGGGAAGGAGCCCCTTGGTGCAAAGTCACAGGGGGAGCCCACGCACAGCCCAGGCCTCCTGCCCCAGGTCCTCTCCAGCCATAAACTGACCCCCTAGCCCCTTCCAAACCATCTACAGCCTCAAACCACTGACGTGCGGTTCAGCACCCATCTCCAGAGCGCAGGATGCACGTGGCTTCCCGGCACCCTTCCGTGGCCGCTCCCAAAATCACCGTGGGAATGTCGCAGCAAGGAGAAAGGGAATCGATTTTTATCCTCTGGGTTGTCTTCCCTCGTAGCCCCTCAGGAGTCCCCACGCAGCAATGCCGCGTGGGCCCTACTGCTCTGAATCCACTTCCCCGGAGGAATCCGCTTTTCTTCAGCGTCTGTGTCTGCAAACCCGGCTCCTCTAACACCCCCCACCAAACGTACCAAGAACCAACGGGGGAAGAAGTTCATTTCTGGCCGACAAGCCTTTAATCCCTGAGAGCTGTGGCTGATGCAGGAGCAGCTTTTCTCCAAATGGTGATTTCGATACGAGGTCGTTTTGCCTGCCGGCCCCCAACATCCCTGACGTGTGGCTCCCAGGGGCCTCCCCGCAGCCAGGCCTGAGAGTGGAGCCCACCCTTGGGCTCCTTTTCCACCGCGCTGAATCCAGGCAGCGGCCCTGTCTCACTACAAAGGGTGCTGAGTAACGAGGTGCCGCCACCAGGAAGAGAGGCAGCAGGTCAGACAGATCTGGAGAATGACACTGGCCTTCAAGGGCCCCTCACAAGGGAAATACCATTAAGTAGCAGATCTGAACAGATATACTGTGTTCCACATTCACGCCGTAGGGATGGGGTTTCCTCGAGCCCTAATCAAAGGAACTCTTTCACCCGAGATCAGTTGACCAATCGGTGACTCAGTTTCCTTATACTAAAAATGAGGATAACAATACATCACAAGATTGTTTTGAGGAGCACACACGTTACAAAGTGTTTAGAGGCACCTGGGTGGCTCAGTGGGTAAGCATCTGACTTCAGCTTAGGTCATGATCTCATGGTCCTGGGAGAGGGCCGTGTCAGGCTCCTTGCTCAGCGAGGAGTCTGCATGTCCCTCTCCCTCCCTCTTCACTTCCTGCCCTCTCTCTCTCTCAAATATATAAATAACATCTTTAAAAAAAACGAAGTTCTTAGAACACTATATGCACATAGTACAGGACACACAAGCACTTGTTAAACAGATAAAAGGGTACAAGAGGCTGGCTTCCCTTCAGATTTCTAACAGGCTCCTGTCTGGGGGTCTCTAGCTCTTAGGAAGGGGGCAGGCCGCAGAAGCCCAAGATTGTAGAGTTCCTCCGAGGCCAAGTTCAGTTTTCTATGCAGGACAGAAAACCTGTAAAACACATCCCAGACTTGCTTCGCTGCCTTCCTAGTAGGGAATCGGTTCCCTCAAGAGTGGTCCAACCTCTCTTCCACTATTTGGGATGTAGAAAACGTTTAGACATTTCTCCATTGGTGCTGATTCCATCCTCATTTTTAACAATCTAGCTGTGTGTTCATCTGGTCTTCTGTTAGTTCCTTTATTCAACAAACATAGAGGACTCACCGTGTCCTAACTGTGACCAAGACATCCAGCATCTCATCCCACAAAGGAAACATATTAGCAAATGTGGCAGCAAAGAGGGATGGGGTAAGGCAGTGACATCTGAATCAAGATCAAACTAACAAGCAGAGCCTGCCATGAAGAACATTCCAGGTACGGGCCCCATAGGCATGAAGGCGGAAATGAATAGATTATGTGCAGACAGCAGGACAGGGGACTAAGGGGACACTGGAAAGGAAGGCTGCGGAGCAGCTGTCGGCATTGGAGGCCTTGCGAAGGACTCTGGAATTCCCTTTGGTTTCAGCCAGAAGCTACATGAAGGTTTAAGCGGGGAATCATCAGATTAGCCTATATTTGTAAAAGATCGCTCCTCTTCCACAGAAGAAATGGGGATGGGGTGGGGGTGTCCACGAGCCTAGAAGCTGGAAATGGAAGCAGATGAAGTTTCCAATATCCTGGCCAAGGAGTGAGTCTGTCGCAGTGAGAGTGTCAAGATTTGCAGTTCTAAACTTTTTAGTAAAGTGGCTTATTAAACACACAGCTAACTATTGCCCGGGGTTCCTACTTTTGTAATAAGTTTTTTCTGAAACTCAAAAAGGGGAGAGGGGCTCTCTGCACCACGTGCCAGTCGGGGCGGAACATCATCGTCACATCACAGGGTGTTTTCAGAGCCTGTTATCCTTTTAGTACGACATCCCTCCCACCCCGAGACAACACCGTGCCTCTTTCCGCCAACAGAAGTTGAGTTTTTCCCTTTCCCTCTTCCTTCTTTCGAGGGCAGAGCTCAGGGCTTCTTCAGAGATTCCATCCTAAGTTCATAGATCTCACCGAGCCGACCACATTCCCCTCCCTGTGGGCGCCAGGAAACGCCGGAAACATCTGTATCTGCACCTGAACATGGGACCTTGGATCCCAGCTACAGTTACTTGTGCTGTGGTAACAAGGACATCATGTCGCGTTTCAGGACATTTTCGTATATAAGGCCTCGGGTCGGGATGCTCAGGGTAGGAAAAGGGTGGGTTCGCCCCTGGGCAGAGTGGCATACCTTCTCTCTCCTCCTGGCCTTTGCCCGAGTTGGAGATGCCCTGTTCCTTCCTCTTCACCTGAGTAATCATTATCTCTGCTTCCAGAAGCAGCTCAGGGGGCCACCTCCATCCGAGGGGCCACCTCCTCCCCAACCCCGCTGGACCAGGTGACCCTCCCCAGAATTCCATATAAATCCCTGTTAACGTTGATCCCACTGCTTCCCAGAGGCTCTTTCTCCTTGTCTTTACTTTGTCTCTCCTGCTGGACCCCAGGAGACAGGTCTCACTCATCATTTTATCCCAGCAGGGTTCAGTATGTTGCTGAATTAACACATGGCATGTCCCGCACATCGCTGGCAGCTGGATGAACTGGAACACAGTGTGGCAGCATGTACTGAAGCAGGGGTTCTCAGAGCACCAGGGGATTCAGTCGGTGAAGCATCTGCCTTCGGCTCAGGTCATGATCCTAAGGTCCTGGGATCCAGGCCTGCACCGGGATCCCTACTCAACAGGGAGTTGGCTTCTCCCTCTCCCTCTGCTTCTCCCCTCCCTCTCAAATAAATACATAAAATCTTTTCAAAAAATAAATTTAAAATAAATTTTTTAAAAATTAAGCAGTTGTTCTCAGCTGCAGGTGATTTGGCTCCCCAGGGGACATATGGCAATGCCTGGAGAAACGTTTGGTTGATGTAATTGGAGGAAAGGGCGCCACTGGGCATTTGGTGGGGAGAGGCCAAATTGGAGGTGGCCAACATCTGGCCATGCACAAGACAGGCCTCAGCAAAACATCACCCAGTCCACGAGGTCGACAGGGGAGACCCGCATCTAATCTAGGACCTGGAAAACCTTTTCCTAGGTTTACATGATCAAGGGAAATGTATCTGTCCATCAAAACCACAAGAATGTCTAAAGCAGCTTATCCTCGGAAGCCCCAAACTGGATGCCATGTAAAAGACCATTAACAGGAGAACGGATAACCGACTACAGTACCTACGTGATGGAAGACAACAGACGATAACGAAATTTAAGATGCCACATACGCGACAACAAGAAGGAATCCACAGATGTCCTGAGGAACCGAACCACCAGAGCAAGGTAACAGGCAAACTTGATCGCTGGTGATGGAAGAAGAGCAGGGGGCAGGGAGTGACTGACTGGGAAGGAGCAGGAGGGAACCTCTGGTGTGCTCACAATGTTCCTGATCCTCATCTGGGTAGTAGTTACACACAGCGTGCCACATGCTAGGACTCATGTGCTGTGTGTGTGTATTACACCTCAGCAAGCTTTACCAAAGGCAACGGTCCTCTAAGAGCCCCGGCGGGCAGGAATCACACACTGGAGCAGGTCCTCCGAGCATGACTTTCTAAGGATTTTGGTGCACAGCCGGCAGGAGCATTGTAGATATGTTTATGGAGACCTATTTCACCACAGACACCAAAAACCTTACAGTGGGTCCTTGATTCAATTCTGCTTCTGTCATTTTCTGCTAAGGATTGTGCTACAGATGTGCACACAGACTTAGGTTTCAAGAATATTTATCACAGCAGAACAAATACAAGAGGGAGGCAGCAACAACACGGACCCAGAGGAAACTGTGTGATACCGCGGACTCATTAAAATCGACATTTAAAAATGTAAATGGAAAACGACTACAATATATTAATTACAATTAAAGAGCAGGTCACCCAACAAGCTGACACCTAAGATATATGAAGAATATACTCAATATGATTAACTATGATTAGCTAAGGTCATGAGGGGTTATGGGATTTCTTAAAATTTTATCATTTTTCCCTAAAATGTACATATATTACTTATTAATAAGAAAAAATACACAATCACACTTCTTAAAAATAAAGGTGAGTTTTCAACTCTAAAACTGAGTACCAGGGGCGCCTGGGTGGTTCAGTGGGTTAAAGCCTCTGCCTTCAGCTCAGGTCATGATCTCAGGGTCCTGGGATCGAGCCCCGCATCCGGCTCTCTGCTCAGCAGGGAGTCTGCTTCCTCGTCCCTCTCTCTGCCTGCCTCTCTGCCTACTTGTGATCTCTATCTGTCAAATAAAATAAATAAAATCTTTAAATAAATAAAATAAAACTGAGTACCAGACCCCACACAACTCCCAGATTCCCCATGGATTCAGAGCCCTGATGCCTGCAGAAGCTATCGACGCTCATCACAGTGGCTGAGACAGATTAAATAAAGAGATAACATTGCAGATTTCCTGTTTCTTATCCGACTGTGCAGATTGGTTACACAAATCCAAATCCATACATGCATTAGATCTCACTGAACTGCGTACGCCCTGAGAAAAAGACCCTGTCAAGCAATTCCCTGTAAAAATACAAAAGTATTTCTGACAGCAAAAGTTTTCAGATGCTGTAAAGAAAAAAAAAAACTAAAAAGGCACGACCTTCCCTGATTAATCAAGTCTCCCTCGAGAGAAGGCTACCACTTCCCCAGGTAATCTCATCGCCTCAGACAAAACCATGTTTCTCTGTGAAGTGGAGGTGATCGCAGCTCTCTCGGAGTACTCGCAAAGGTTTGGTGTGATTATGAAACGGAACACTATGACCGGGGCCCGCTGGTTGTGGTCACCGTCATGCCCACAGCCTGAACACCACCTAACTCCAGGAAGCTCCCTTCTCTGAATTCTGTGTGGTAGGGGCACGTGGCTGACTATTAGGGAGCACTGCATAAGGCGTACCCTGTCGCTTGCCCAGACACCCAGCTCCTCCCAGAGCCACCGAATGCCATACAGAGCTAAATCTGGGAGCACTGGCTCACCGTGGACACCAATGATGAGGGCTCAGGTACCTCAGCTCACAAACCCATTACAAGCATATACATTTAACTCTAGCTTTAAGATGTTTCTCCTCTTCTCAGTCAAAAAAGACTTTAAGCCGAGTAAACCAACAACAAACCCTAAGATAAAACATTTAACCGTGTTAATTTCCTAAGGCCTACGGTCGTCTTCAGCTTCTCAAGCTCACACCTCCCTGCTGAATGATTACCGAGGGTTGCTGACAAGGTACACAGAAAAAAAAAAAAAAAAAACTCTTAGGATGTCCAGCCTCTAAGAGAAAAAACAAACAGCTCAGAATGCAGCCAGCCACGGCAAAGGAACCACCGACAAAGCCAAACACAGAGGGGCCCCTGAGCATCTGGGAATCTGCCTGTTCCTTTGCCTCCTCAGAGGAAACGAGTCACAAGACTGCTCAGAATGGGAAATGAGAAGGGCAGAAGCCCGGAAACCAGCGCGTCCTGAATTTCGTGCTGCTTCCAAGGAGTGAGCCCGCCTGCTGTGCTGCTGTGTCAGTTATTTACAAAGTGGGCAGGTGAGGCTGACAGCTTGAAGGGGTTATTTTAGAGGGAGAGCTGTAAGTCTGATCAGGAGAAGGTTCTGGACCCTGGGGTCCCAGCACGCATCTCCAGCTTCCAAGCTGACCCTCCCTTCAACAGGGTTTAGGAGGCAGCAGGGCAAGCATGGTCTTTGTATTTAAATCACCTCAAGGGGGCCCATATCTCCAGGCACAACCAGAAGCCAGGGAGGAGAGTGAAGGGGGAGAGGGAGAGGGTACCTCCACTCCTATCTGCTGGCTGCACTTCTGGAGCGCCTGATCCAGGAAGCTAAATGTGTGGACAGAACAGAAGGAAGAATCTGGGAAGACTGGAAGACTAGAAGAGCTGTTCGTGGACTAGTCTCAACCTGAACCACAGAAACACCTCTGCCTCCCTGCCCTCCTCCCCTCGGCTGGGCACCAGGTGCCTCCCTACTGCACTCCAGATGCAGATCCAAGCTCAGGGGTGCCCAGTGCCGATGCCTCTCTCTGGCGCAGGGACTCTAGGGCATCAGCGGGACTCCTAGACAGCACCTGTGATCTCTAATTTAAAACCAAAACCAAAATCCCCAACCAGCCCAATCCAGCACAAGCAATACATATTTATGTGTAAGACACCTATGCACACATACACATTCACTTATCTACACACACACACACACACACACACACACACACACGCTTTTGCAGCAGAAGGCAGGCATGAAACCTGTTCCCTAAGTCCTTTGCTTTCCTCATCTGCTTCTAGCAGCAACAGCCATTTCTGCTACGGATTTTCCTATTCGAGGGTTGATCACAGATCCAAATGCCACCATCCTGTTTGCCACCCTTTCCTACCCCACCGGCCCGCTGACGTCTGTCAGTGAACCAGGGAACAAAGATGGAAGACAGGCTCAAGCTGCCTTCCTAAAGTGGGGTTATATTTGACACTTTAATAAACCTCAGAGCCTGAGCCTCTCTGCTCTCAGACTGGCCAGGGTGCAGCTCTCACTCTTACCAAACCCGTCCATCTCTCCTCCCCCCACCGCGGGGCACAAGGGTTTTCTCTGCCCGGCATCTATTTCCAGGCCCCATAAATCATATCCCATTGTTCCAGGCCATCTGAACTCATGCTTAATAAACCATCCACCTCACCCTTCCGCCACCACCCCGAATTTCCCACAGGGAAAGACTGTTTCAAGAAGAAAAGGAAATTCTTCATTAGGGCTGGATTTTAAAAGCAAGCTTCCACAAAAAACCAGAAAACAAAATTGGGTATAAATACCATCCAATAACCACTAAATGTCTTTGGTTAAAGCACCTGCCTGCCTGTGATTCTCAGGTCCAGATGTGAGCTCAGTGCACATCCAAAGGAAGCAGAATTTGAACCTGATGCTAAATGACAAATGATCCTGAACTTCATGACCATTTAAGTGCCACAGTGGCTAGACTAAATTGCTCTGATGCAGAATTTCTCCCAAGTATAGGTTACTGAGAAACATAATATTGCTTGAAAATGTATTTAGGTGCGCTCATCCTTCTCAGACCAACACTCATGGGCTCTTAGTCATAACCAGGCTTAAGCTAACACGATTCCCCTATTTTCCCCAGAGAGGGAGGGAAACAAGAGGACATGTCTCTCATGTTCCAAGATCAAAAACTGGATCACAGCACTCACAGCATCAAGTCCGCCAAACCAGAGCTCTGGGTATGTACAATTCTTAAAGAGCTAATTGAATGGAAAACAGCCATCTGGGGCTGGAAACCCTTATGACATTCTGGGAAATGTATGGGCTTTAAAAGGATTATGCAGGGTGATGTGACTTTCAAAATTCCCAAACTCTGAACTGAAGCCTAAATGAGAATATGTTAAATTCACCCATTCCAAAACACAGCACAGTTGACTCGGACCCTAGAGCCCAGCTGTAGCTCAGGGTGTCCACACTGCAGCCTGTCTGTGGGAGGTCTGCAGACCACTCCCTGCTGAGAGAGTCCAGCCAACCCAATCAGCCTACCAGCAGGCTGTGGCACAAGGTCCAGATCCTAGCCCAGGCACCAGCCAGGGTTCCCTTTGGCCTGCCCTCTTATGGTTGAACAACAATCATGGAGAGCCACAGGGAGAGCGGCATTGGGTCCAGTGTGGCCACTCCCTGGTCCTCCACAACACTGGTTGCACACTCTTCAACACAAGAAAATGGTGTGCAGAAACAAGGGCCTGCCACAGTAGGCTGTCGAGCAAGGAACAGAAAGCATCAAGAGACAGGTGGGACTGCTGGCTGGTCTCCGCCTCTCCCAGAGGGCAGAGGCCGCAGAGCTTCTGCAGGCTAAGCAGAGACGTGTCAGAATTACCTTCCCAAAAAGTAGGCAGTAAAGGAGGATTTCAAGCAGCCACAACCACCAGCAGGCCTGCGACCTCCAGATATCAGGGGCTTGACCATGACCGTGTCGGTAAGCAGAACACACAAGTGCCTTCTGGAGCGAGAGAAGACAGCTTAACGCTGATAACTGGTCCTCTCACTCTTCTCTGCTCTCAGCAAGTGATCCTGAAAGGGATGGACAAAGTTGGTCAGATTCACTGGAGAAAACACGAGCCAGTGAAGACGTCCCGGCTCGCACTAGGCCTCCCTCCAAAGGCTGGCTGCCCCACCCCTGGCACCTGGGTAACCCTGCTCTGGGGCCATCCACACAAAACGATTTACGAACCCCCCACCCGCAACAAACACACACAGACACAGACACACACACACACACACACAAGCTGCATCGGGCTTTAGGAACCTAACTCAAATGCACCCCTAACAACAACCCCACAGATGTGACTGGGTTGGACACTCCCAGCAAGGGAGGGAAGGCCCGTCCCTTGGGTCCTTGCCAGCGGCAGGGTGCCACCTGGGCCTCCGCCTCATCCTCTCCATCCGCGGGGAAGTCGGAGCGGCCCCCACCAACCACCACCACGCAACCAGATTGATTCTCGCACTTCAAATCCCCGCTGCCAGGGCCCCATCTGTGTACTGACCGAAAAGCCGCCCTCAAGCAGCCGGCCCGCGAAGCTTCTGGAGTTCTCCCAGCCCCGCGCTCACGCCTCCCCAGGCAGCCCCGGCACCCGCGGGCCGCGCCTTACCGCCAGTGTCCACGAAGCGCGGGGGCGGTCGGTCCCGCAGCGTGGCACTCCAACCCGCGCTGGCCTCGACCTCGTCGGACTCCTGCCCTTCGGGGGCGTCGGGAGGCAGCGGGGGGTGGGGGGGGCCGGGGCGCTCGTGTTCGGTGTCCGAGGAGGCGGCGGAGGAGGAGCGCGAGGCGGCGGACGTGCTGTAGAAGGCGCTCCCGCCGCTGTCCGGCCGGACTCTCCGAACACTTCTTCCCAGATGTGCAGGCTCTCGTGGCGCGCGAGGGCCGCCTCGAGCAGCGCCAGCGCCCTCCTCCGCGCGCTCCCGCCGACCTGGGCCATGGCCCCGGCCCTCGCCCGCGCGCCCGCCCCCCAGAGCGCCTCCCAGCCCCACGCGCCGGGCACCGGGTCCGCGCCGCGGCCGCCGACCCCACCAGCGCAGCCCGCAGCACAGCGCCTGCCGCCCCACGCCCGGCCGGCCCGCCATCTTGGCCGCCTCGGGCCCAGCGCCTGAAGAAGCGCCCTCGGAGCTCGGGCGCCGCAGGCTGCAGGCCGCGGAGGGACGCAGGGCGCGAGGGCGGGAGGCAGGGGCTGCGGCCGGGCCCAGGTGCCGCCGCTACCGCCGCCGCTGCGTCTCCTCGGCGCCCGCTGTGTCCCCGCGCGCCCTCCCGCCGCACCCCGCGCTCCCTGGCCGACCTTCCTGGTTGCGAGCCGCCAGAGACGGACCCGCCTCCTCGCACCTGAGGCCCGCCCTCCCGCCAATGGGGAGCAGTCCGGGGCGGGGCCGCGCGGGGCACGCCCCACACCCCTAGGCGGAGCGGGGCGAGGAGAGCAGCTGCGGCGGCGGTGGCGGCAGGGGGGAGGGCGGCCGGTGGCTTCCTCGCCTGCGGGACGTGTGGCCCGGGACGGCCACCCGCAGGCCCCGCGCGGCCCCGCAGGGGGAAGGGAGGAACCCAGTGGGTGTCGGGGGTTGGGGGGGACGCAGCCGGTCTTCCAGCCGCCCCAGCCGGCTCACGAAGCGTGAAGCCCGCGCTCTCGGTCCCCTCCCGCAGTCGGCGCAGGCGGCGGCGGCGGGGAGCTGTCCGCCCCGGTGGTTCTGAACCAGGCGCTGCGGAAATTCCAGGTAGGCGCCGGGCCTGAGGGTCACGATTCCCGTGGCTGCTGTGGCTGCTGCTGCTTCGGTGCTCCACAGCCGGCTGTACCTTGAGCTCTTGCAAGCACAAGGGCTATCTGGCTCCCGGGAGCCTTGCTCTAATAAGGAGTCCTCCTCGCTGGTTCATTCTTGGGGTCAGGTGGTGACTCAGTCTCGCTTCAATACCCCTGTAATTTCAGGGGGTCAACATCCGATCTTAGTCATTCCTTCCGTCTTTGACCTTTGACATCTTTAAACTCAAAATATTCATTACCTTCCAAATATTAATTACTCTAACACCACCACTGCAACATCTTCACCCATACATTTGACACACTTGTCTGTTAAAGTACGGCACAATCACCCAGGCTTCAGTGTTCTGATAAACAATAGATCAGAAAGGTTTCATCCATCCCTCTGCCTTGGCCAGGAGTGCGTGGCACTCATTCCATTGATGACGATACACGTGATCAGGCGTTTCTTGCTCCTCTCTCCCTCCCACACTAATGCAATAAGTCACAATGATGGTAATTGGGCCATAAAGTCACTTGCACTCTGAAATAAAATAAATCCACAGAGATGTGAAGGGCTTGCAAATCCTACTGGGTATTAACTAAATAAGGATTACACGAAAGGGAAAGGCATATTGCTATTTCATGCATAAAGGATGCAGATGCATAAAGGGTGAAGATGTTGGTACCACCAGCTAAGGTCGTTCTAACAGCAGGTGAGCAGCTTCTGCTCTCGCCCTCCCCTCGCAAGCCCCTGTTTCCTCCTCCCAAACCAGAGTCTCTGTACCAGCATGAATTCCTGATCATCACTGAAAGATGATATATAAAAAGGAAAGGATTCACATGACATTGCTTTGTATATGAATTGGCTGATATACGTGAAATTGTTTGCAAAGCATTTCAACTCCGTTGGAAGAATTGTGTCACAGAAAAGAACTGGTTTCCAGCACTTCTCTATACTGTGTTAACCAGGGAAAGATTCTGAAGAGAATTCATACAGGTAATCAGACTTAAAAAGGTCATTGACACATAGATTAAAGACGAAAAGTAAGATTGCGTAGCTCAAGTTCAAATTCTGCAATTAGGAATTCTGTAATACTCCTGTAAAATTTAATGACATATATTTTAAAAAATAATTGAAAGGGATCAAAACACTGAAATACATAGGCAAGAACTCCTTCTCTTCTCCAGGCAGCCAATGAAAAGTCAGCAGCTAAAGTGTGTATTTTAAAAACAGTGGCTTGCTTTGCTACCCAGAGGAATCAGGAAGTAGAGTAGTAACAGTTACAAGGATGGAATCAGTCTTCCATTGTGCCAAATCTGCATTTGTATGGTGCTAATCCCAAAGAAACCTTAGAGTCTTTGTGCTTATGAGCTCTCAAGTGCTTGTAGCTCACAGAGCATGCAACACTGGGAGAGGATTATATGGTCACAAAAGAAACAGACTGGGAAATCAAATTGTTATCCAAACCCTGGCCCAACAAAAATGAGATGGCTATGTCCATTTAGAATCAAGGGTTTAGCAACCAAGTGCTACTTTGTTTAAACAAATGTTTCCGACCAAGAACAGTAAAAATACTTCAGCCTTTAAAAACAGGTGGCTGATTCTCCTTGTGAAAGGAGGGGAGGAAAGGGAAGAAAACAACTGGAAAACAAAAACCAAAAAACTTTCCCATCTGCTAGGCAACCTCCTACTCGATGCTATGATTATGGTTCTACATCATTAAGTTTTACAAGTAATGTTTTCTGGGAGGATAATTATAGAACCAGCATTATACTGAGATCTTTTAACTTTGAGTCATTTAAACACATCTTCCAAATAATACAACTTTGTAATATAATTAATTTTAAGATTAATTATAATTAATATTGAGCTTTTGGTTCATAGTCTGCACAAAAGGCTCCAGGGTAGTAAGAACAACCCATTTCTGTAGTAGATTCCTTAGGCTTTGTTAAGCCAGAGAGGTTCATGCTCTTGTGAAACTGGGGATAATAGCCATATTTCATTGAGTCTTGGCCTCCTTTCCTGGTATAGTTTAATAAGAAACAAAAAATGCTACCATTCAAACTATGATACAATGTTTTCTTTTCATTAATATTTTAATTTAAATGTATTCAAAAAGCTCTTTGGTAAGTATTTAGACAGATTTTTATTACATATGGCCTTAATGCATACATAAAATAAAAGTTAAAATTTTTGGTTAACGTTTTTCCAAACCTCACATTAAGAATCTCACTACTTTTATTTACTTTCTAACTGAGAGATTTCAGTGCCCAGATTTTTCTCACAATATGTTCCTCTGAGCCACGCAGAGCTTTTGTCATGCTGCACTTAAAAAATTATTATTAGACATATACCTGACATTCAATGTTAAATTAGTTTCAGTTGTACAACATAGTAATTTGACAATTCTATACATTACTCAGTGATCACCACAGTAAGTATATCATCACGTCACCATATAAACTTATTATAATATCATTGGCTGTATTCCCAATGCTGTACTTTTCATCTCCAGATGAGAACAGGAAATTATTTTATTTATTTTATAACAGGAAATTTGTACCTCTTAATCCCCTTCACCTATTTCACCCATCCCCCATCCACCTTCCCTCCCATAACCACCAGTTTGTTCTTTGTATTTAAGAGTCTATTTTTGTTTTGTTTTGTTTTGTTTTGTTTTGTTTTGTCTGTTCACTTGTTTCTTTTTTTATATTCCATATAGACGTGAAATTACAGGGGCCCCTGGGTGGCTTAGTGGGTTAAAGCCTCTGCCTTTGGCTCAGGTCATGATACCATTTCCTGGAATCGAGCCCCAAGTCGGGCTCTCTGCTCGGTGGGGACCCTGCTTCACCTGCCTCGCTGCCTGTCTCTCTGCCTACTTGTGATCTCTCTCTCTTTCAAATAAATAAATAAAATCTTAAAAAAGAAAAAAAAGAAAGTGAAATCATATGGTATTTGCCTTTCTCGGTCTGACTTATTTCTCTTAACCTAATACCTTCTAGATCCAGCCATATTGTCACAAATAGCAAGATCTCATTCTTTTTTATAGCTGGATAATATTCCATTATATATCTATATACACCATATCTTTACCCATTCATCTACTGATAAACACCTGAACTGCTTCCATATACTGGCTATTATAAATAGTGCTGCAGAAAACCTAGGAGGGCATATATCTTTTTGAATCAAGTGTTTTTAATTCCTTTGGGTAAATATCAAGTACTAGAATTACTAAAGCATATGGTAAATCTATTTTTAATTTTTTGAGGAACCTCCATACTGTTTTCCACAGGTGTTGCACCAATTTACATTCCCACTAAAAATGTACAGAGGTTCCTTTTTCTCCACATCCTGGCCAACACTTGTTCTTTCTTGTCTTTTTAATACTAGCCATTCTGACAAGTATAAGGTGATAGATCTCCCTGTGGTTTTGATTTTATTTTCCTGATGATGAGTGATATTGAGCATCTTTTCACATGTCTATTGGGTGTCTGTATGTATTTTTTGGAAAAATGTCTATTAAGTCCTCTGCCCATTTTTCAATTGGATTATATGTTGGGGTTTGGGTTTTTTGGGGGTTTGGTGTGTGTGTGTGTGTGTGTTCTTTACATATTTTGGTTATTAATTCTTTATTTAATTTATCATTCACCACTGTCTTCTCCCATTCTGTAGGTTCCCTTTTGGTTTTGTTGCGGGTTTCCCTTACTGTGCAAAAGCTTTTTATTTTGTTGTAGTCTTAATAATTTATTTTTGTTCTTGTTTCCCTTGCCTAAGCAGACATACCCACAAATAATGTTGCTAAAACCAATCTCCAAGTGATTACTGCTTATTGTCTTTTAGGAGTTTTATGGTTTCAGGGCTCTCATTTATTCATTTAATTTTTTTTTTTAAGTAAGCTTTACACTGAATGTGGGACCTAAACTCACAGCCCCAAGAATAAGAGTCACATGCTGTAAAGGCTGAGCAAGACAGGCACACCTCACACTTCACATTTAGATCTTTGATCCATTTTGAGTTTCTTTACGTGTATGGTAAAAGAATGTTGTCTAGTTTCATTCTTTTGCAAATGGCTCTCCAGTTTTCCCAACACTGTTTTTGAGGAGACTTTCTTCTGTTACATATACTTGCCTCCTTTGTCAAAGATTAATTGACAATATAATTGTGGATTTATTTCTGGGCTCTCTATCCTGTTTCCGTTGATTTATGCGTATATTTTCTCCCAGTACCCTACTGTTTTGATTACTATAACTTTGTAGTATATCTTGAAATCCAAGAAACTGATACCTCCAGCTTTGTTCTCCTTTCTCAAGATTGTTTTGCATGCTACACTTCTTATAAAAGTATTCTGAGGTCATCCATTCTGCTTGGTTTGATGCTGGTAGGGTTTCTCTTTTTCTTTTTTCTTTTTTTTTTCCTTATCTGAGATTTTCATATAATAACCAGTTTATTTTCTTTCTTTAAATGGTCCTCAAAAGGCCTGTGGCTTGGCATGCCAAGGGATGTAGATGATCAGTTGTACCCTAGGAGCAGTAACCACATGGCACAGGGTCAAGCTGTGGTAACTTTATAGGGACTTCCACCTGCTCAGCCCCAACTATAAGACAATTCCTGACATTGGAGATGTGAAAGAAAATGGGAGGGGAGGGGCATCTTAAAATCCATAAAATATGGCATATTGTCTCCTGTTTGTACTTTTACAATTTCTGATTTTGCAAATGGCCAAGCTGCCACAGGGAACAAAAATGAGTTCCTAAGGTGGCAGAGACTGACCTGGCCAGCCCTGTACTGCACAGGCTATGCGTTACTGGATCAGTATGAATGGAGAAAGCAGGGGTGAGTCAGGGAAGCTGCTGCTTCTCCCTACATTGCCTTCATCACCCACAGGGAGGGGGCCCAAAGCCAAGGAGGACCTCCTGGAACTGAGACAGGGGAGGGGAAAAGAAAGCTGAACGATGCCACAGCTGCTGAACCATGACCAAAATATGGGGGAGAAGGCTGGAGGCAAATGTGCATGGTACACCGTGACATTTGGAGTCCTAGGTGACATAGAAGCTTAAGGATCCAACCTTGCTCAAACTGATTTTACATGATGATTTTATCTACTAATGAACCCAGAGATGCAGAGAATGAAATAGGGCAATACTATAGAAAATGCTTGAGAGAAATCTCTCTTATGATTGAGATAACCTGATATTTCCATTCATTCATTCATTCATTCATTCATTCGTTCAACAATTATGTACTGAGTATTATATATCAAATCCCCTTCTGAACACAGAATAAATAAGGAAAAAAACCCACAAATACCATTTTTATAGCACATGCATTCAAATAGAAGAGAGAGAACAGACAGTAAATAAATATATACATAATATGTCAGCTGTTGATAAGAAGTCAAAAGTAGAGAGGGACAGAAACTATGTTGATTGTGATGGTGCTGGTGCTGGCTGTGTGTGCAGTTAGGGGAGATTACTCTGATAAGAAGACATTGGCAGATCCTTGAGTGGATTCAGAGAACAAGACGGGTACATTTAAGAAGAGGAAACAAGTGCAACGCCCCAAGAAAGGCACGCACTTGCTGTACTCTGTTAAACACTAAGGAGGCTGGTGAGCAGAGGAAGAGACAGCTGAGTGAAGAGGTAGGAGATGAATTGAGAAGGAAGTTGAGTGTTAAATTTTGTAAGACTGAATTTTGTATTGAGTGAAGTGGGGAGCCATTGGAGATCTTAGAGCAGAGAAATAACAAGGTCTGACTTTTGTCTTAAACGGATTGCTTTAACTGCTGAGTGGAAAATAAACTAGAACAGAGCAAAGATGGAATCCAGAAGACCAGATAGGAGTCTATTACAATAACTCATAGAAGACGGTGTTTTGGACCACAGTGGGAGTAACTGAAATGTGGAGAACTGGCCAGATTTAGAATATATTTTGAAGATAGAATCCACAGCTTCTACCAAAGAATTAAACATGGGCAGTGAAAGAAAGAGATGAATCAAGAATGACTCTACAGTTTCCTGTTTGAGCTATTGCAAGACCAGCAGAGCTCAAGAAGAATAAGAGCTTGGTTTTGAACATGTTGGGTTTAACTCATCTAGGTAGATCTGGAAAGCAGGCAGTGGAAGAAAGCTCAAAATCCAGGTCTGGACTGGAGGTGGAGATGTGGAGTCATCAGGAGATAGATGGTAGAAGAGGGACAGTCACCAAGGACTCAGTGTAGACAGAGGAGAAGTCTGAGCTTGGGTCCTGGAGCACATTCATACTCAGAGATCAGGGAAATGAGAAGAAACCCCAAGTGGAGGGGCTTGTCCTCACTCAGAAGAGATTGGAGTAAGGGTTCCACCCAGGTAAACTTAGTGGGATTCTGTGGGTCTTCTTTCCTTACCGATTTTTCTTTTCAAGATTTATTTGAGAGAGAGAGAGAGCAGGAGCACACACATTCAGGGGGAAGAGACAGAAGGAGAGGGAGAGAATCTCAATCAGATTCCCCGCTGAGCATGGAGCCTGACGTGGGGCTCGACTCCATAACCCTGAGCTCATGACCTGAGCCAAGATTCACACGCTTAACCACTTAGCCACCTAGACACCCACCCAGTTTGTTTTTCATTCTTTTTTTAAAATATTTTATTCATTTATTTATTTGACACAGAGAGAAAGAGAGAGAGAGAGAGATCACAAGTAGGCAGAGAGGCAGGCAGAGGGAGAGGGAGAAGCAGGTTTCCTGCTGAGCAGAGAGCCTGATGCGAGAGCCCGAGACCCTGAGACCAGGATCTGAGCTGAAGCCACCCAGGTGCCCTCAATTTACTTTTCTCAGTGAAGTCATCAGAATGGTCGGTCATTAGCTGTATCTGATGGAAGGTGTTCAATTCTCACTCTGAACAAAATGGCTGTACATTAGAATCACTGGGAGAATTTTAAAAGCACACTTATATCCAGACCCTAATTGGATATTAATCTAATTGGTTCTACACCAATTAGATCAGGTCCTTTGGAGGTGGGCACTCCTGTGTTTTAAAGTCTTCCAGGTGATTCAAAAGTGTGGCCAGTGTTGAGAAGCCCTGGCTTAAGGTTGGAGGAAAGAAGATGTGAAATAGTCAAAATATTTCACGAGAAGAATGGAGATTCTGTCGGTCAGAGAAACATACTTGGATTTGTGGCTGAGAATTTAATGTGAAAGGGGCGCCTGGTAGGCTCAGTGGGTTAAGCCGCTGCCTTCGGCTCAGGTCATGATCTCAGGGTCCTGGGATCGAGTCCCACATTGGGCTCTCTGCTCAGCAGGGGGCCTGCTTCCCTTCCTCTTTCTGTGATCTCTTCCCTTCCTCTCTCCTACTGTGATCTCTCTCTGTCAAATAAATAAATAAAATCTTAAAAAAAAAAAAGAATTTAATGTGAAAGCTTCCAGCATTGTTGCTTTTCTCACCAACCACCTTCAGCTGCCAGGGGCAGACATAGGGTGGACAGAAGTTTGGGTTTTTACCAGGGTGGGGTTTTATCAGGTATGTATGATGTATGATGGAGGTGAGAGTATGGGACAGGGATTATAGTTATGGGAGTGGACTCTGTGCCAGCTGTGGAGGCCTGTGAGAATTTGGGGTAAGGATCAAGAACAACAGAAATTGAAATAGGGGGACGCCTGGATGGCTCAGTTGGTTAAGCAGCTGCCTTGGGCTCAGGCCATGATCCCAGCGTCCTGGGATCAAGTCCCACATCAGGCTCCTTGCTCGGCAGGGAGCCTGCTTCTCCCTCAGTCTCTGCCTGCCACTCTGTCTGCCTGTGCTCGCTCTTGCTCCTTCTCTCTCTGACAAATAAATAAAATCTTAAAAAAAAAAGATTCTCTTCAAAAAAAGAAAATGAAATAGGTAAATGGATTCTTCTGAGTGACTTAGATAATTAATACTTCTTGAAATAATTTAGTGCAGCCAGACCCCTGCAAAGCAGCACAAACAACTCTGATGAGTGCTTCAATCTACCATTCTTCCCAGGGCTTCAATCAATTGCTTTCAACAAGTGAACATTGAGATATTTAGAGCAAAGGAAAAAAAATAAATATTGGAAGTTCGCATTTTTTTAAGATTTTATTTATTTATTTGACAGAGACACAATGAGATAGGGAATACAAGCAGTGGGAGAGGGAGAAGCAGGTTTTTCCTCTGAGAAGGGAGCCCGACGCGGGGCTGGATTCTCAGGCCCCTGGGATCATGACCTGAGCCAAAGAGCAGATGCTTAACAATTGAGCTACCCAGGCTCCCCTGGAAGTTAGCTTTTTACATTCTTGGAAAATGGGATTTTGTACATTTATGTCCTTTTTCTGTCCCCTTGTGGATATTTTCCCTCTTGAAGCACACCCAACCCCTGCTCCACAGTTGTCCAGTAAAAGAAAGGGATCTGAGTGCCATCCCCAAAGTTCACTTGCTTTTAAAGGAGAAACAATCCTGGGAAGCTGTTTTACACAAAAGAGTAGATTGCTCAGTTGTAGAAACTCAGGTATTATAAGAAAACGGGAGAGATATTCGTTACTAGAAGGGGGACTTGCTCAGCGTTTCTAAATTCACATTGGTAGATTGTTGAACTGTTGTAGGCTGAGTGTTAAAATCACATCTTTCCCTCCGTTTTCTTACAGAGACAATGATGGTTCTTCCAAGATTGTCTGTGAAAGGCTAGGCACCTGCAAAACCACACATTAGACCTGAGCCATCACCCAAGTAGAATGTAATCCGCTCTCAGATCATAGGAGAAAAAAGAGAGAGAGAGAATCCCAAGAAGAAGCACTCAAGTCAGGATTTTCATCAAATTTAGTGCACGTCTCACCATTTATCTTCATTTGCGGTAATTTTTTAAATAAACACTAATGTCGAATTGCCCTGCGTTACAACGAGCAACTCAATTATCAGAAAATCACGAGTCTCCAACGTTTGTTCTAATTACTAAAGCAGAAGAGTGGACAGAGTTTAGAAAATTTTCAACAAGGCTTAAACAAGAGAGATTTTCCACTTTTTTCTAATCAGGTCAACATAGATACCACTTTCCCTACAACCTTGTAGGCAGTTGGTATTTTTCAGAGATATCATTTGGTTCTTTATAGAAGGCTTAAAGTTGGAGGTCCATAAAAACGATAATCAACTTTTATGTGTGCCTTCTATAGGCCAGGAACTGTGCTAAATGAACAGTATCTAATTTAATCCTCCTAACAAGCCCTGTGAAGTCAATACTACTGACTATTCTCACTCCAAGGGGGGGCAAAGCAGATGCTTCGAGAGTTGAACTCAGTTTTCCAAGTTCATACAGCTCGTATATGATGGAATCAGGACTTGAGCTCAGTCTAATGCCAGGTTGGACCCTCAGTGGCAGCTACTGTAGTTTTTTTGACCGTCACCTGCTTCCCTCCCCCACCCCCGCCCCCATCTCATTCCCATTTAGGGATAATCAGCCATACCTAAATGACAGTGGCCAGGCAGGAAGGGTGGCTACTGGGCTTAATTATTTATATCCAGGGGGAAGAGCCGCCTCGCCCCATACTTTCTGCTTCAGCTCTTGCCCTGCCAGGGGAGTAGCCATCCTTCAAACCATCAGTGTTAATTGCTGGTGAGGGATGAATTAGGCGGCAGGGGTCACACACAGTTTACTAGTCATGCATATTTCTTTCAGAATACCTAAGTACCATTCCCTTGGAGATGAGAAGAAATGATGGGAGGGATGTTAAAAGGGACTCCCAGAAATATTTCTGGACCAGTCATGATCACTAGCCCTTATTATACTCTTGGAGTCATTTTACTGGTTCTTGAAATGAGTGCACTTGCCCTAGGATGGCTTGGCCCCTCCCAGTAATCAGAAGCTCCCAGGATGGGTCAAAGATTACTTTATTTGCTATAATTCCGCAAGTTGAATGTATCTCTCAGCCATTTCCTGTGAATGCTATTATGGGGCAGGCACAGGGGGATGACTATGGGACAGAAACATATCAGGTGAGAGGGATCCTATGCTTTTGTATGAAGGAGAAGCCCATTCTCCTTGGTGATTGGAGTTTTCCTTCTGCTCTGACTCCTTCCCAGCTGGGATCAGTGGGGAGCCTCCTCCTTTGGGCGACAGGTCTCTTTCTTTCTAAATCTTCTTTTTTGGGGCCAAAAAGCAAGACTACCCTTCTTTTCATCTTTCAGCTTTTTCATCCTGGCCAACGACACTCAAACACCGTCGCCCCCAATTTGGGCTGCTAGACTATGCCAAGAGGCCACATACTGGATATATTACCTCAGGCCCAGTGTTTGGACTTCACTAAACCTTAATTGTAACATCTGAGAAGGGTTGGGGAGGCGGATGTTGTGAGGATTCATTAAGACAATGTTAAATTTTTATCACAGAGTCAAGAAAGATCTCTTGTTAGGAATGTGTTCAATCTTACCAGGATAGAGGGCAAAATAGCATTTTACATATTTTTTTTTATAAAGTATTTCTTTTTAAAAAAGTATTTATTTGACAGAGAGACAGAGCAGGAATATAAGCAGGGGAGTGGGAGAGGGAGAAGAAGTCTTCCTGCTGAGCAGGGAGCCCAATGTGGGCCTCCATCCCAAGACCCTAAGATCATGATCTGAGTGGAAAAACGACGCTTTAAGGACTGAGCCACCCAGGTTCCCTGCAAAACAGCATTTATTTAAAGATTTTTATTTATTTATTTATTTGACAGAGAGAAATTACATGTACACTGAGAGGCAGGCAGAGAGAGAGAAGGAAGCAGGCTCCCTGCTTAGCAGAGAGCCCGATGCGGGACTCGATCTCAGGATCCTGAGATCATGACCTGAGCTGAAGGCAGCAGCTTAACCCACTGAGCCACCCAGGTACCCCAAAACAGCATTTTTTAAAAAGATTTTATTTATTTATTTGACCGACAGAGATCACAAGTAGGCAGAGAAGCAGGCAGAGAGAGAGGGAGAAGCAGGCTCCCCGCTGAGCAGAGAGCCTGATGAGGGGCTCCATCCCAGGACCCTGGGATCATGACCTGAGCTGAAGGCAGAGGCTTTAACCCACGAGCCACCAGGCACCCCGGAAAACAGCCTTTTAAGCAATATTTTTATTTTTATTTTATACATATATATGTAAACAGAGAATTGAATGTATACATATAAATATAACTTGTAAACACATTTGATATATAATTATGTTTATCCTAGGACGCAACACTGCCCTCCTGAGCAGCGCAAGAGGGTGGGTTTTTACAAAGAATCACCAAACAGCTTGACCCAACTGAACGGCCTGCCTTGTGCTGCTGCTTAAGAGAAAGCCTTGAGTTGGGAAAGGTTTGACAAATACTGAGAAAAACCAGTCAATTAATATGTTAAAAACACTACCCAACCACAGTATGAACCATTTAGACATATGGCTTTAATTTTGACTTTAGTCTCCAAAGCCTAGGGGTCCCTGGGGAAAGGGGGCAGAGGGAGAGAAAGGACCAGCTTCTCTGTGGGCCAGGTTTCTGGGGTTGCTCCCAGCCCTGCCCCCAGAGGGAATGCCCCCACCCAGGGCTTTGCTCCCAGAAGGGCCCCTCCCCCAGAAAGCCCCTTCCCAAAGGGCCCTGCCCTTTGGCCACACCCTCAGAGGTCCCATTATCCACCCCCAACCTCCTCACACCCCCCTACCCTGCCAAGCACCGCCCTCAGAAGGGTTCTAAGGTGAAGTCAGTGTGCTTCTCTCTCAATGTCTAGGAATTACTCAGTTTTATTTTTGGCTTTGTGTTTTTTGAGCGAAGTGGGTGGTGTAAGGACCTACTTTATATTTTTATATTTTAGCCAGAGGCTTCCTTTGAGGTTACACAATAACCTTGTTGTTTAACTTTTAAGCTGTCCCTGCTCTCCTTCTCCCAGGGGACTTACTTAAAAACAAGTCCCAGAAATCAACCTCAGGTAACAAAGCCCAAATACAAGGGTGGGTCAGGCCAGGTAAGACATCTGATCAGTGGAGGGCTGCATACTGTCTCCCTAGCTACCAAGGAGTATAGGTCCCGCCCTTTGTGAGTCTTTTGGGCGAAAATCCTAACCAAGGTGATAGGCTAGGTCAAATATCTACTAAAAGGTAAGTTGTAATTCAATTGGTCACCTAGCATCACTGTGCAGCTTTCTCTGTGTGTTACAATTACATTGGCCACCTGTGCATGACCAGGCCCAACCGCATGGTCTATGTCCTTAAAAGCTAGTCTGTAAAGGAGAGAGGGGTTGATTTCTCTGTAAGAAAAGCGGCCCTGGCTGGTCAGTTTGATTCTTGATGCTTGGTGCAAAATAAAGCTTTGTTTGACCTTTGCTTTGTATCAGTCTCGCTCTTTTAATCATGGACCCATTATTGGGGCATAACAGTTGGGATAGTGGAGCACGTACATAGTGGAGGGCACAGCCCACTGTGGGTATCCACCATTCCTTGCCGGTACTTCTCATTTGCATGTACTGCTCGCCCTGCCCGGTGAGCACAGCATGGAAATGGACACCTCGTGAGTGGTGGTCAACGAGACTCGCTGACCACGTGATATCTATGACCGAGTCAACCGGAGCTCGCCTTCCCTACAGACCAGAGCTTGCTCTGAGCACCGGCAGGAGGCGGTGGCCTCTTGTGAGCAGCCCAGAACCCTGTCTTGTCCTTTCTCACTCATGTCACCTCCCTGTGTTAGCCAAGCCTTGGAAGTGGTGACTTAGGAGGGAAGGGAAAGAAAGGCAGCCCCTGGCTCCTGATCCTGTCAAGTTCCGTACTCATCAGGAAGCCGAGGGCAGCAGGGTTGGTGGAACACGTGTGAGTCCCCAGGTGAGGTAAAGATGGCAGAGCTGGTCTTGTGCAGGATTTCTATGGTTCTGATAAGAAGAGGGCACGTGGGTGTGCCCCAGCTGTGGAATCCCTGCGTGAATTATTTAACACTGACATTGCACCCTGTGAAGATGAATGGCATAAATCATGCCCATAATCACATTATAAAATTTTTATTTGCTTGGAATGACATTAAATGCAAATAGAAAACAGCAGCCATGCCCCTTCAGAAGACAGATGATGGAGGAAATGAGCTTTCTATTTTAGTACCTTTAACAAACACTTCCTCCCTGTTTTTGCCCAAAGGGCCCTATATCTTCATTTTGCATGGGGCTTGTAAATTATGTAGCCAGCCCTGGGGACAGCTGTGCAGTGTCTCAATGACCCAGTGCAGGAAATGTCAGGAGCCTCCCTCCTTGATACAGTAGTATTACACAAGCCCCTGAAGCTGAAACAGAACTTCAGGATAAAGTCTGGGGGGGAGGTCCTCAAATTTCTGAGTCATGGGCTGTCGTAAACAAAATAACAGCCGGGTGGCTTAGGCAACATACAATTTATTTTCTCATGGTTCTGGGCGCTGGAAGTCCAAGATCAAGGTGGCAGTAGGGTTCGATTCTTCAAACGTCTCTCCTTGGCTTGCATATAGCTGTGTTCTCCACTCTGTCTTCAAACGATTTTCCTTCAGTCTGTACTGTCTGTGTCCTAATCTCTTCTTCCTGTAAGCACACCAATCCTGTTGGCTTGGTGCCCACCCCCAGTGAGCTCGTTTTCCCTTTATCACCTCTTTAAAAATCCTGTCTCTAAATACTGCCACATTCTGAGATGCTGGGTGTTAGGACGTCAACGTAGGAATCTGGGGGCATCCAACTAAGCCCATAACAATAGTCAAAACTGGATCCGAAACTGAAATTTAGACACATTTTAAAATGCTAAAAGTGTATATATATAATTTTTGTGGTAGGCCTGAGATGGTTGGTAGGCTGAGATGTATTTGTAACCTTTGAGGGAAACATCCTTTGGAATGATCAAAGAGAGCTTCTATGTAATTCCATACATCCACAATTAAACCCCAGAGCTTTTAAATTTGGAATTTGGCTGTTTTGTGCTTGGTGGTAATCAAAACCAGCCTAGGGCTTTTCTTTTGTTTTGGCAGAAAAGTAGGAGGCAGAGAACTTGAGCATTTAGACATCTTGCTGCTCTTTGGTTTAATCATACTCTACTGAGTTGCCCGAAACTAATTAAGCTCTTGGCTCTGTAGAGGAGAGATGATGTTCATTACATGTCATTGGCCACAATGTTCCTTTTTTAAATTGTTGTTAACATTTGTGTTATTTTTCAGTATAAGAGACAAGCTTTATCTTAGTTTGGGCTGATGTAACAAGAGCACCATAAACTAGGTGCTTTAAAGACATACTTATTTCTCTCAGTTCTGGAAGCTGGGAAGTCTATGATCAGGACCCTGGAAGATTCTGTGTCTGTTCAAGTGCCCACTTCCTGGGTCACAGATGACCATCTTCTCCCTATAACCTCCAAGGTGGAGGAGGTGAGGGATCTCTGTGGGGTCTCTCTTATGGAGACACTAATCTCGCCCATGAGGACTCCACCCTCATGACCTAAACATCTCCCAAGGACCCCATCTCCTAGTTATGTCCCTTTGGACATTGAGTTTTCAACTTATGAATCCTGGAGGGATACACTGTCTACAGTGAGCTTCGTCAAACATCTTTTATGTTCAAGGCACTGTTTTTTGGCAAAATTAATCATTTCCTACACATCCTTTGAAGCAAGAGTATTTCTGCACTTTGCCTTCCTTTAGAACCTTTCTCTAGAGAGGATCCTAAAAAGTTCAGAAAAGATGCAGAAGAAACCTGCTGGTTAGCTCGTTTTTCACAGTAGAGCAGAATTCATTTTGAAGTAGGTTAATCTTAGAAATCCAGGCGAAGACACTTCGCTTGAAAATCATCTCAAATGATCAGTTAGTTTTGTTAGTAGGAGTAATAGTAACTATAAGATCAATAGAACAACTTTTTGTTCTACTGTGGGCCTACTGTGTGCTGGGTACCTCGGAGCACCTGAGTCGAACCATCTCGTGATCCTTTCAACAGCCCACTGAGGGTCACACTGTCTTCTCCTCCACGTTATGGATGAGCCTTCAGTCTGGGCCAGAAATGACACAACTTTCCCAAAGCCATATTGCTACTGAGGGGCCAGCTGGGATCTACGCCCACTCTGGTGCCAGAGCCTGTGATTGCAAACGTGGGCTGCACTAGCTGTTCAGAACAAAGGACTGTTCATGGAGGTGACACAGCTAACCCGTGAGACCCACCACCCTTTTCCCTAAGGTCATCCCGGTACAGCCTGCAGTGATGGCC
Source organism: Mustela nivalis (assembly GCF_964662115.1). Lineage (NCBI taxonomy): Eukaryota > Metazoa > Chordata > Mammalia > Carnivora > Mustelidae > Mustela > Mustela nivalis. The sequence continues at coordinate 141,004 of NW_028135944.1, forward strand.
CGAGTTAAGCATTTGAACTTGGTGCTGCAGAGGGCGTGTTTTAGGGACAAGATTGGTGTTAAGGGGGTCTAATGAAGCCCAGAGGGAATGGAAGGAAACAGGACTTGGGGAAATATCTGGGTCCCTGGAGCAGTAATCTCCTTTTATTACTGTGCACCTCTCTTTCACAAAAATAAATAAATACATACATACATACATACATACATACATACATACAAAAAATATTTGCGGACATAGCACAAATTTAAGCAAATTTTTGATAAATTATAAACTCTACTACTCTACTAAATTATTATAAAAGGCATGCAAAAGCTAAACAGTTAAATGGATGACATGAAATATGAATAAAACTTATAATATTTTCTTCCAGCCCCTTACTGGACTATTTGTCAAACTCCCTTTGGAGAAGACTTTTTAAAGATTTGTTTATTTATTTATTGAGAGAGAGAGAGACAACACGTGTGTGCACATGTGAGTAAGGGGGGTGGGGCAAAGGGAAAAGGAGAGAAGCAGACTCCCCATTGAGCACAGAGGCCTCACTAAGGGCTCAATCCCATGACCCTGAGATCATGACTTGAGCCAAAATTTTGAGTCAGACATTTAATCAACTGAGACACCCAGGTGCCCTGGAGAAGACTTTTTAAGAAAGAGATAGGACACTGGATTTATAGCAATAATTCCTAGAATTAATCTTTAAAAGTGGGAAGATAGAAATGGTTTTTTTAAGTTTTTTTAAAGATTTTCTTTATTTATTCATAAGAGATGGGAGGCAGAGGCAGAAGCAGGCTTCCCGCAGATGGAAGTCCAGAGTGGGACTTGATCCCAGGACCTGGGATCATGACCCTAGCTGGAGATAGACGCTGGAGATACTGATAAACCAAACTTTAGGGAAAAATACTGAACTTTACTGGGAAGATGAAGCAGAACAACAGCATATGGCAGCAACATGAGTTTTAGATAGTTGTTGGTCACCCAGAAGGCTTAAGGTGGAGAGAAAAACAAAAGGCTGTAGTGACCCAAAATTGTCCGAGTGGTGTAATTTGATCCAGGAACTTCCGGGTGACATACAGATTTGTTTATTTATTACACGGACAGCGCCATGTGGGGACAGAGCGAGGGGGAATGAGAATTCCATACAAACGTGTGAGTGGCTCTTCTCCCATCTCCAGGGGGGAAGGAAGAGATTGGGTTTACTCCAGTAAGCATGGTGATGAGTTGGTGAGGTAGGTTGACTAGATGTCTGGACACCTGCAAAAGCCAGCTAAGGGGGCTTCCTGGCCATCTTGTCAGTGTCTTATTGAAAGCTTGTCATGTGCAAGACTTTCTTTTAACAGGTTGCCAGGTGAATTGATGTACAAATCAGACTACCGGCCGCCATGTGTCATTGCTCAGGTGGTCCATGACACAGTGCCATGCAACTAAGGAGATGCACTTAGCATTACAGACATCGTTCTGTCTTTGTTATTTTGAAATTTAGAAAATATCTTATTAATTTGTTCACCCCAAAGAGGCAATTTATTGCTTACTATGACAGTCTTTTGGTAGAGGACACAAAACTGCTTTCTTTGTTATGAAAATCAATGTGTTACACCAATTTTCTGAAAGATAGAAATGAATTGCCTCCTTCCAGCTGGGTCAGGACATAAGTGTACCCTATGTATTGGTTTTTCAATAGATTCCATTTACAGATTGTACATGTCTCTCAATACAGAAGACATTTGCTCACATTTATGTGTAGAACATTCCCGAACCTGGTCCAGGTTGCGGATGAAACCGTCACTCTGACTGGCAAGGCATAACGAAGAAGAGTTTTCCTGTAAACAATATGTGGTCATGGAAGGAATCAGCACTGCAATTCGTGGCTGATTCCAAAGGCTCTAAGAGGTGGTAGATGCACAGGCAAAGTGGTGACTTTTGCAGAGGAAGCAGGCTGGGGAGAGATAGCAAAACAGAAGTTTGAGAGGGCCCTAAAATCTCCTCCTGTGGGATTATTGGCCATTGAGCTTGAGAAAGGCTATGGTGAAAACTTGAAAGAGCATCAGATCAAACCCTTGGCCACTGGAGGTTGAAACTGACATGAGCAGCACTATCTCTATTCTTGACCCAAGGCCACAGGATGACAAGCTTTGCTTTTTCAATGTGGTCTCAAGTCTCTATACTGCCCTATAAAGAAAATAATACAAATAAATGCTGAGAGTGTAAAGTGTAAGCAGAGCTCCCCTTGGCCATTTCCTAAGTTTTGTCCACTCCGAAGTGAGTATCACTTTGGTGAGTGCATTGCAGGAAATGGCCTTAATGATCAATGGCAGACCTCCACTCCAGAGTGACATAAAAAGCAATCTGCACCTCCTTCCTGATTTGTCTGTAATGAAACTTGCTTTCCTCAGGTCCCAGCATTCGAGGCAGATAAATATGTTCCCTTTCGTTGGCTCTTACTCATACTTCAGCAAGATTTCCCATGTGCTTTCCTTGGCTGGCTGGGAAACTGGACCACAATTTATGGGATCTTAGGGGACAGGCGCGTAGAATTCCAGTGGGAACCCGGAACAGAACCTAATTGGAGATTAGAGACCATTGCGGTGCAAAGCTTTTCTTTGAGATCGAAAGAGGTGCATGTTATGCAAATATTAGCAAGTGTAAGTTCACACGGTCTATTGAAAATTTATAGACTCATTATGGTCAAGAAGGCTGGAAGATAAGTAGATTTTGGGAAAGATTCAGGTAAATTCAAGGAGGTGGCAAATTACCCCAGGGAAAGTAGAATGGCTAAAGAGTATGGCCCAAACTTTTTAAAAAAATTTTATTCACTTATTTGACACACAGAGAGCCAGAAAGCACAAGTGGGGGGAATGGCAGAGGGAGAAGGGGAAGCAGGCTCCCCGCTGAGCAGGGAGGCAAATGTGTGGGACTCGATCCCAGGACCCTGGGATCATGACCTGAGCTGAAGGCAGACACTTAACCGACTGAGCCACCCAGGCACCCCCTGGCTCCAACTTCCAAAGATGGTGTATGAGATATCTTTGGTGGGAAGGAATGAAGATCAGCAACTGTCCTTGATTCTGCTTCTCAGGAAGGCATTGTGATGTGGTGCCCAGGACTTTGGAGACAGACACATGCTTGGTGCCCTCCGGCTCTGCCGCAAAAGCAACACCTTCCAGAGGGCAGCTGCAGGCAATGGGTGGCGTCACACAGGGTCAGACCCGGGAGGCACTCAGCCACGTACCCATTCCACCATCCTGCTGGGTTTGGAAGAGCGCTATCTAAGTCCCTGCTGCCGAAGGACCATCCAGAGTGACATGTCCCATGGGGCATGCCGGCATTCCTTTACCCCTTCAGGTTATTGGCAGCAAGGCTGGAAATTTTTTTAATTGCCTGGGAAAATGATAGCAAACAGCTCCAAAAAGGAGTTTCAGAACGCAGACTTCATACTATGTTTTGAGTACATTTCATTCATTTGGCAGGTACTGACAGGGTGCTTAAGTGCCAGGTGCTGCTGCATTAGAAACGGACTTGAGAAGTTAACAGGAGGGGGCTCCAGCCCTCAACCAGCACAAAGTTGATCAATGGATGCATGTGACAGACAGAGCACTGTGACGGGGAGTACTAGGTGCTGTCATAAGAAGGGTATGCCTGGAGTTAAAGGAATACTCGGGGGGAGCCAGCACCAACACTCGGGGAGAGCTGTGGGAAATATGATGGATGCAGATGGCTCCAGGGGAAACCAGAGAACTGCTCAGATCCCTGCTTCTTAACAGCTCCAAGTGCCCGCCGCTTCAGAGTGGGGGCTGGGCGAGCAGGGAGCTGGGGTGGGCGCAGCGATGCCTAAGTTCCGACCTCAAGCCCCTGCGCTGTTTCACCTGTCCCTTTAGGAGTACAATGACATAGGATGTCACCAACGGAGGATCTACCCCTGAATCCTGGTACTGGGAAAGCACGCGAGGGCTGCGGAGCTGAAAGCAAGAGTTGGTAGTTCCAGTAATGTGTGCAGGGTTTTAAAAAACTATATACCGGAAAATATCCAGTCTTATTTGCATGTGTTTGTATCATGCACAATTTTTAACTGCAATCCTCCTTTTACCTTCTTCCCTGTTGTTAAGACTCTCCTCTCCTCACCGCTGCCTTTGTCCCTATAATACCTGTTGACAGCCTGGTGCTCATCCATGAGCTCATTCGCCTCTATCCATGCACGCATGGGGCTCTGTCACTGTTTAACAAATATGGGCTCATTTTATCTACCTCTTGATCTAGTGCTTCCCAGTTAATAATCCCTCCTGCATAACGTCCTTCTGTTTTTATCTTCATTTTTATAAAGAATGGCTGCTCACCATTTATCAGGTGCCTTTATTTTTTTATCAAATGCATTTATTGCTATGGTCCTAAGAGTTTTTTCACAGTTAATTTAGTGATGAGGTAAATCTTATTGATTTTCTGGTCTTGAGCTCCCTTTATTTTCCTGGAATGAATCCAAGTTGGTCTCAGGATATAGTCCTTTGATAGATGCCTGACTTCTGTTATTTGCTAACATTAGTTCAGTTTCTGTTAACTAATCTGTCCTAAGCCAGATTTGTTAATAGCTTCCCCGTTCCTCCTTCTCAGGTTTGGGTATTAAAATTGTGCTCAGCTTCATCAAGTGAATTGACTTATTATTGTTTAATTGCCTGTTGCCATTTAACAGTAGAATGACAGGTATCCAGCTGCAAACCTGTCTGATCTTGGAACTCATCTTCTTAATTTTCCATTCTTGAATCATTTGGATGATTTTGTTTTCCTAGGAAATCATCGTTTCTTCTAGGTTATCAAATTGATTAGTATAAAGTGCCTTGCAGTTTAGTGATTCTTTTATATTATGCATTTGCTTTTATATCTCTGTTCCCAATCCTTATCTGTTTTGCAACTCTCTCCCTCTCTCTGTCCCCTCCTCCCTGAAACCCCCCTTTCCCCATTCCCCTTCCCTCTCCCCACCTCTTCCCACACCCCATCTTCCCCCTCTCTTATCCTTAATAGGGCATGTGAAGTTTTTTTATTATTATTATTTCATTAGTCTTTCATAGAAACAACTTTGAGTTTATTTGCCCCTGATATTTTTTATTAGTTTAAAAATTTATCTTTATTATAACTACTTCCTTTCTTTGGATTGAGCTGCCCTTTTCTGATGGGTTTAAATGAGTACTTTCTTTTATTTAAAAAAATGTTTGAAATTGAAGACATTTGACACTAAAGTCTCCTTAGAGTATAACTTCTGGTGTCTTCTGTAAGTTTTGGTATGAAATAGTCTCCTTTCCATTGCTTTCAAGATTTTCTTCAGTCGTCTTATGATTTCTTCTTTGACTGAAGACTGTATTTCTTAACTTGTATGTAGTTTCAATTTTTTGTTACCAGGTTATCTAATTCTGATTCTACCGGATTGTGATCAAAGAACTGTTCTTTAAATCTTTAATTTGGAAGGCTTGTAAAGGTTTCCTTTGTTGCCTAGTATGCAATTAATCTTTACAAATATGGCTTTCCTTAGGAGTAAAAAAGAAATGTTTTCCGAGGGAAATAAGGATGTCTATTTTCTTTTTTTTAAAAAGATTTTATTTATTTATTTGACAGACAGAGATCACAAGTAGGCAGAGAGGCAGGCAGAGAGTGAGAGAGAGGAGGAAGCAGGCTCCCCGTGGAGCAGAGAGACCGATGTGGGGCTCGATCCTAGGACCCTGGGATCATGACCTGAGCCGAAGGCAGAGGCTTTAACCCACTGAGCCACCCAGGCGCCCCAGGATGTCTAGTTTCTGTGTGTCCTTGTTTTTCCCTCCTTCTAGTAGATACTCCCATTTGAAAAGCTAAAATTTTACCTTATTATTGCATTTTTAGAGTCTTCAGGTATTATGTTGTTAGATGTATACCTGCTTATACCTTTTACATCTTCTTTCCAAACTCTGCCTTTAAAAATGTCCCTCTTCATCTTAGTACCTATAACTTTAGACCCAACTTGTCTGCGATGAATTTTGCCATTCCGGCTTTCTCTTTTGCATGGTATCTCCTCACCTGATACATTCTCAATCCCTTTTGCATTTTAAGTATGTTTCTTGAACAGCGTGGATCTGTAACCTCCTGATAGGCGCTTTAATAGAAAAAATCAGTCTGTACACATTTAAATTAATGATAAACAGTCATAATTTTATTCCTCCCATCTTATTTTGTTTTTATTTTCCCCATTTTTGATGTTTTTAATCAAGTTCATTCTTTTTGTACTTGATAAATAGAGAAGTTCTTTGCATTTTTCGATGACAGCTTAATTGAGATTTAATTCACAGGCCATACCACTCACCATCTAATGTGGACAATTTAATGGCTTTCACTATATTTAACTATATTATACTGAACTACCTACACATTTTCATCATCCTCAAAAGAAAACTTTAGCCATCACCACCAGTCTTAGGCAACCGCTAATCTACTTTTGGTCTCTGTAGATTTAGCTATTCTGGAAATTCCATATAAATCAAATTATGCAATACGTGGTCTTCTTCGACTGACTTCTCTCAATCAGCAGAATGTTTTCAAGGCTCCTCTGTGTCGTGGCACATATCAAAATTCTATTCCTTTTCAAGGCTGAATAATATTCCACAGGCTGGATGGATCACATTTTATTTATCTCTTCATCAGTTGATGAACATCAGGGTTGTTCTCACCTTTTCGCTATTACGAATAAACCCTAAACCTTCATGCACAAGTTTTTGTGTGGGCATAGTTTTTTTTCTTGGCTCTATACACAGGAGTGATATTAGTGTGTCATATGGCAACTCTGTGTTCTGCATTTTGAGGAGCTACTAAACCATTTCTAATGTGGCTGCGCCATTTTCCAAGCCCACCAGCAATTTACAGGTTCCAGCTCTTCACATCCTTCCAACACCTGCTTTTGGGGTTTTTGATAGTAGCCATCCACGTGGGTGGGAGGTGGTATCTCACCATGGTTTTGATTTGCATTTCCCGAATGATTAGTGATGTTGAGCATATTTTCACGTGCTTATTGTCCCATATATTTTATATATACCTTATATGTATCTTTAAATATATATTATATATTTCATATTTTATTTATATTTAAATACATATTTAAGAATGTAAATATATTTACATAAATATGTTTATATAAATATATGATCATGTAAAATATATTTATATATACATTTATATATTAATGTATACATTTGAATATTAGAGAAATGTATATTCAAGTTCTTTGCTCATTTTTTAAGAGATTTTATTTATTTATTTGAGAGAGATTTATTGAGAGAGATCACAAGCAGGCAGAGAGGCAGGCAGAGAGAGAGGAAGAAGCAGGCTCCCTGCTGAGCAGAAAGCACGGGGCTCGATCCCAGGACTCTGAGTTCAAGACCTGAGCGGAAGGCAGCAGCTTAACCCGCTGAGCCACCCAGGCGCCCCTCTTTGCTCATTTCTTAACTTGGTTGTCTTTTTATTTGAGTTGTAAAAATTCTTCACACAGTCTGAATGCATGTTCCTTATATATGACCTGCAAATATTTTCTCCCATTTAGTGGCTTGTCTTTTGACTTTGTCAATGGGGTCCTTGGAAGCACAAAACTGGGATAATTTGGTTGAGTCCCATTTATTTGTTTATTATTTTTTTTAAGTTGCTTGTACTTTGGTGTTTGGCTGAAGAGCCATTGTTAGATTCAAGACCACTAACATTTACCTTTGTGTTTTCTTCTGAAAACTTTATCATTTTACTTTATTTTTATTTTTTAAAAGATTTTATTTATTTGAGAAAGAGACAATGAGAGAGAGCATGAGCGAGGAGAAGGTCAGAGGGAGAAGCAAGCTCTGTGGAGCTTGGAGCCTGATGCAGGACTCAAACCGGGAACTCTGGGATCATGACCTGAGCAGAAGGCAGCTGTCCAACCAACTGAGCTACCCAGGCATCCCGAACTTTATCATTTTAATGCTTACACTTATGTCTTTGATGCATTTGGGGTTATTTTCTCTGTATGGTGTGAGGCAGGACTCCTGTTTCATTATTTGCATGTGGCTGCTTGGGAGTAAAATACTGTTCTTACCCCCATTGAATTGTTTGGCTGTCTTGTCAAACATTAGTTGACTGTAATTTATTTTCCTTTTTTTTTCCCCATTGAGGCATTTCACGTGCCATGTATATTATATTTCTAGGAAAAAGGAATCCCAGGATTTTCCCTCCTGCCTGGATTCTTCCTTCTTCATGGTGCATGATGCCAGAAGAATTTTTCCATGCAGTGAAACCAAACTGAGGGGATGGAAATATTCTGCCACTTTTCTAGATCTTTCAGTTATACAAGTCTAGGGCCGGTCATGCCACACTTGTTTAACTTGCCCGTGAGGTTCACAGCAGTTTTCCCAGCTCTGTGGTCATCAATAATTTCAAATTTGCCAATGTACTCATGCTTCGTCATCACAGTGAGGAAACGGGACAATGACTTTGGTGCAGGGCCTCCTAAGAACCTGGCCTTCGCCCCCCCTTTCAGCAGTGTTAATGTTCTTGAGGACATCTGTGGGACATTTGTTCACACTCTTACTGCGGCACGGAAAGATGGCAGAAAAAGCTTTTTTCCCTTTTATTAATATTTGGTCTTGTTCTCCTTTCCTTTCTCATAACCGAATGCGTATTTCCCCTTCGTCATTTGAAAACTGCATACTGTTCTCCAGCTGTTTTCCCCAGACGAGACCTTGTGTATCAAGAATCCTTATTTCACGGTTATTATACACAATCTTAAAGATTTATGACTGTCCCCTTATTTTACACATGCATACACACGAAGCACTAAATAAGGACTTTATCTGAATGGCTAAATGTTGGCCAAGACAGAATCCAGTTGTAGTGGGAACTGATAGGATAAAGATATAATCTGAAGTTTTTGTTCTTTAAACAAAGCCTTCATGGGGCGCCTGGGTGGCTCAGTGGGTTAAGCCGCTGCCTTCAGCTCAGGTCATGATCTCAGGGTCCTGGGATCAAGTCCCATGTCGGGCTCTCTGCTCAGCGGGGAGCCTGCTTCCTCCTCCCTCTCTCTCTGCCTGCCTCTCTGCCTACTTGTGATCTCTCTGTCAAATAAATAGGTAAAATCTTTAAAAAAAAAAAAACAAACAAAAAAAGCCTTCATGGGGCGCCTGGGTGGCTCAGTGGGATAAAGCCTCTTGCCTTCAGCCCAGGTCATGATCCCAGGGTCCTGGGATCAAGTCCTGCATCGGATTCTCTGTTCAGTGGGGAGCCTGCTTCCCCCTCTCTGCCTGCCTCTCTGCCTACTTGTGATCTCTGTCTTTCAAATAAATAAAATCTTAAAAAAAAAAGGCCTTCATATTTTATTAAAAATTTTAGGTGTTCGAATTCAAAAGGTTAACAATATAGTACAATAATAATAATAATAATAATATATCATCTAATAATAAAATAATAATAATTTCTCCTGCATAGTCACTGCTGCACACTAGTAAAATGAGATGTTTCTTTTCTTTTCTTTTTTAAAGATTTTATTTTATTTATTTGACAGACAGAGATTACAAGTAGGCAGAGAGGCAGGCAGAGAGAGAAGGAGGGAAGTGGGCTCCCCGCTGAGCAAAGAGCCTGACGTGGGTCTCAATCCCAGCCAAAGGCAGAAGCTTAAACCACCCAGGCGCCCCGAGATGTTTATTTTCATTTGGGATTATGGAGGGGCATGGTGTTTTTGGCTCTCCTGCTGAAGTAGGGACTCAGTCAGTATTGTCTCCACCTTTTTCCCTAATAGTAGCTCTGGAAGATGAAGACGTCCCTCCATCTCCCAGTCATGAGGGTTTGACCAGGACATGGGATGTTATAAGCTCATTGACAGTCTCATGAACTAAGCCCTGGTTTATTGGTCACAGTCGTTCTCCAAGTATTTTCAGGAATAAACTTCAGGTGTTGCCCTTACTCTAATTTTTTCTTTCTGAGATTTCTGACTGCAATCGCTACTTCCTGCAGTCACTCAAGGAGAAACGAGGCATGTGGCAGTGCAACAGTGTGTTTTTCTTTCAAGATGACAGAATCACTCTTGATTTCTGTATGCATCTCGGATTTTCATATACGAACATGGATTTTGGTGTCTACCCTGAGGAGATAATACATATGGTGTGAGCTACACATGTATTCTCATGACACATCACCAGGGTTACCCAGAACTTTCTGGGCCTGGCAGAAAGGCAGAAACCCAGGTGAATTCCTCATTGTTCCAGCAGGCTGTCAGCCCTCAAAGGCCTTCTGGATGTGTTTGTGCATCGCAGTGTCTGCTGTGTAAGATACAGAAAGAGCACAGTAGTTCAGGGGGAAAATATTTAGGAACACATTTTCCAGGAGGAACCAGGATTCAGTTTGGGTGACTCTTGACCATTTTTCATCTTCTGACGACTGAAAGTGGTAGTTAATCTACAGTCATGGTTTTAACATGCATTTCGAATGTAATGTGAGTTTCTATCCACATAAAACTATAAGAACTGTCTTCCTAAAAAGCATTCATGTAAGGCCCGTTATTTTCCAGCTTGATTAATGAAAACAAAATTTTTCTGTAATGCTTTCTTCCTACTCTGTATTAGTTTTCAGGACTGGATTGAAAGTGATTTATTGTGGATAGGGTTATACCTGCTCGTGGAATTTTTTTCTGTTCCTGGGTTTTTAAAGATGGCAGAGTTGACTTTCTGATTTTAATTCATCTTCACTAGATGAAGAATTCACAAATAGGACTTTTTCTTGAAATAACCATAGCCTGGGGGCGCTTGGGTGGCTCAGGTCATGATCTCAGGGTCCTGGGATTGAGTCCCACATCGGGCTCCCTGCTCAGTGGGGAGCCTGCTTCACTCTTTGCCTCCCCCTCTGCTTATGCTTTCTCTAATAAGTAAATAAATAAATAACCTAAAAAAAAAAAGAAGTTGTATTTGACTGGAGTGACAGATCAACAGAAAGACAAAGGAATGAGAGACAGGAAGCAATGAAGGAAAACACAGAGGCGCACAGTATAGACAGATGTTCCTCGGCTTATGATGGCCTCGGATTCTAATAAACCCATTGTTCAGCTGGAAATCTCTTTAGTTGAAAATGCATGGAAAACACCTAAGCGACTGAACATCAGAGCTTAGCCCCGCCAAACTTAAATGTCTTGAGAACACTTACAGTATTGCACAGTTGGGCAAAATTCTCTAACACAAAGCCTATTTCACAATAAAGTGTCTGGTATCTCATGTAACTTACTGAACACTGCACTGAAAGCCAGAACAGGACGGTTCAAGTGTGTTGGTTGCTGACCCTCGTGATCATGTGGTTTTCCTGGGGGCTGTGCTCGCTGCCCCTGCCCAGCATTACAAAAGAGGACCCTACTGTAGATCGCCAGCCTGGGAAAAGATCCACACTAAATGCATATCACTTCTGCACTATTATAAAAAGTCAAAAAACCATAAACTGAACCAAGGTGAAGTCAGGGATCTTCTGTACCAGGTGTGTTAGGGAAGGTCAAGTGCTCCTGTCTGGCCAGGAACCATAGTGGTATGGGGGAAAGTTCCACAGTAGAAAGTTCTACAGCAGAGAACCACTAGGACTCAAGCACCAATGGTCACAGGTTACACCAGGAAGACTGGATGCTCTTCTGTGGGCGATGAGAAGCCACGAGCGACTCAGGAAGGCTGAAGAGCTCTGGGTAGGTGGGACAGCTGAGGGCTGCAATGAAGAGGGACAGGTGGAGCTGGGAGACCAGGTGGGGAGAGCCCGCTACCCTCGAACAAAAAGCAACAAAGGTCTGGACTGGGATGACGGAGATGGTGGAAGGTAATGGGATATTCATGAAACAGAACTGGAAAGCCATGGAAATGAAATAAGAGAGGGAGGGAAAACCGTTCATGACTTTAATTGCCATCAGTATAAAACGTGTTGAATTAAAATGAATTGGTATTTCTAGACCAATGATGACATCACAATAATGGAAGGAAACCAATTTTGATTTTGAGCCTGGTTAAGGAGACAGTATAGACAAGAGAAAAGCAGAGGCTCTGGAGTCACACAAATGTCACCATTGAGATTCGTCCCCACTCTTCACTCCCTTCCCTGTAAACCCAGGCAAGTGACACCTGCCTCACAGCACTGGTAACAAATAGGGAAGAGCACACGTTCCCACGTTCCCGGGTCAGACAGGACAGCCAGGGATCAGCGGCACATGAGGAGGTGACAGGTGGTCACTAAACTGAGCTCAGGTGCATACACAGCATTTTACGTCACCTTGAGATGGCTCCTCTTGTGACCTCTCGAAGAAGGTGGCAGTGGTGAGGAACAAACTCCAGGAGCTTATTAGCATACATGATCTTCAGGCTGTCTGGATGAGACTCAACGATCTGCTCTACAATCACCTAGCAGAAGGAAGAGCGTTTTATTTTTATTTATTTATTTGTTTGTTTTTAAAGCACCTAAAAGAGAAGTATGAACTATACACTACAGAGAAAAGAATCGTGTAAACCTTAAAAGTGCACTTCGTCCTTCCTCCTCCCCACTCAGTATGCTTTCTAAACAGGAGGTAAGTAACAATGGCATGAAAATCTAGGTCCCGGGATTTGGGAATACTGCTCCAACCCTGGGGGACACAGAGGCTGAGGGACAGAGACTGGCCTGAAGCCAAAACATCACACACACTCATCTGCTTCTCTTCTGAGCTTAAAAGCAAAATACTGTATCTGCAGACAACAGCTCTGTATCATCTTCACCCTGGCCTTATTCTCTACTGTCTCCAGAACAGGGAAAGGGCTGAGATGGAAAGTGATGGAAGAAAACACATCTTATTTTGCTTTAGTATTTAATTTTTTTTGGTGAGGCTGAGTTGCAGGAGGTGAATGACAAGCATACAAACTTAAAATACAAACGTGGCCACAATTCATTTAATGACATGGAAACGTAAAGTACTTCCCTAATTTAGCATATTAGATTCAGTTCAATGAAAAGGGCATAAATTAAATAACTAAATATTTTCATTTAGTGACAAAGAATAATGTGATCTTTTTCACCCCCACAGAGAGAGCTATGAACTATAATAGGATACATACAAAGAACTGACAGATCATTTACTTTTAGTAGTCTTAATGAAGCTGAGAAGATTACTGAAATTAATCCTTCAATTTCACTTCTATCACTGGGATACTGCCTCGTTTTAAAACTGGAAGCCTTTCATCCTGAAGTCATGGTGGGTAGCTTTATACTTACCAGACAGAAAGAACACTCGCACTGGCAGGTGACTGGAAGAAAGCCCTCAAACGCTGAGACTGGCTTCATGACTTCTGTCAGCTTGAACTAGATGAAACCGACGCTCTCTAAGTTGGAAGCTGCTGATTGCTGGCGGCCTCACATGGTGCAGCCCATACTCCGGCCGCTCAGAGGCAGGATACACTGACTCCCTGTATTTTACTGTATCCTTATAGGTCAAGAACACTGGGTAACCAAGTTCTGGACTTAAGGTACTACCCCGCTAACTCGCCCTCCAAAGCCCTTTATCTTTGAATATTCCCTCCCTCCCACCTTCCTAGCCTGGCAAACTCCCCCATGGTCTTCAAGACTTAGGCCACATCAATTCTGCGAATACGCTTCCCCTCACAGACTTTCCCTGCGCACAGAGCTGTCTTCCAGCTCCTCCAGTGGGCACGGGCACCTTGGTGGGGTCACGCTTTTCGGCAACTTCATTAACGTATAACTTATGGAAATGGAAATTGACCTGAAAATGTTCTGATCCGTACCTTCTTCCTAGGCAAGTCCCTCACCCCTACTAAATTAAGATGATCCCTGAGTTATGGCATCACTGGAAGAGACCAGAGCGCATGCCTGATTCCTGCCATGCTGATGGGCACCAAGCGAAACCAACCTTTTCTTACAACCAGAAGAGCAGGAACAATAGAGCATCTTCAAGGAAGAGCCCTGAGCTCTCTCGCACCCAGTCAAGAAATGAAGCCAGATTAGATGCTCTGTGTTTGTGGAATGAGGTGCATGGGGGCACAAACTTCATCCATGTATGGTTTCACCAGTACTTGACCGACTAACGCCTCTGCATCCCGTGTCTTGTCAATTGTAGCCTAAGTCTGGAGGCAGTGCCGTATGATGTCCACATTGGAAGTCTGAAGCCCTTCTAGCAGCAGGCCTCCCAGGGACTGCTGCAGCATGGCCGTAATGTGGGCTATACGCTGCAAGAACAGAGAGACCAGGAAAGAAGGTCCAGGTACCACAGTTTCTAAAAGCTCAAATATATGTGTATAATTTATATACATATGTGTTATATATATAAAGAGAGCCTCTAATTCTACCAGAATATATGTAAGATTAAAATCCCAACATTTCCTAGAGAATAACAATGAATCTCTTCTCCCCATGATTGCTTTCTTTCTTTTTTTTTTTTTAAGGTTTTTATTTATTTATTTGTCGAGAGAGAGCACAAGCACACAAGGAGACACAGGCAGAAAGAGAAGCAGGCTTCCTGCCAAGCAAGGAGCCCAAGGTGGGACTCAATCCCAGGACCCTGGGATCATGACCTAAGCCAGAGGCAGTGACTCAACTGACTGAGCCACTGAGGCGTCCCCTCCCTATGATTTCTTTGAAAGTAAGTCGGCTTCATCAAAGTGAAGTTTAGACAATTACGGAATGACAAAAAGTTATTTGCCTCTTAAGCTACGGAGTAAATCTGACAAACGTGCATTTAAACCCAGTCAAGGGCTTTGGATAAATGAACTCTGACTACATCATATGATGTGTCAAGTTACATGAAATTCAGAATTAATTTTACTTGCATAGTTTGGAGACTACGTTTGGGTCTTTACACAAAATCTATCTAGTGTGACATAATGGAAGCAGGGTCCCAAGCAGGAGACACTGAAAAAAAAAATATTCAAAGCTAGCTTCAAAATCCTGTAGAGTAGCAATTATCAGGGGCAATGCTAGGTCAAACCAAAATCATCCAGGAAATTCGCAAACAGCAAATTGAAAATCGAAACCAACACTTGCTGGTCTTACTTTGTCCAGAAGAGGCATGCCTTTGCTCTGAACAGCATGAAAGTGTAACTGGTTAAATTCTGTGGCAATTCTCTCCAAAATCTGTCTAGTCCAGAGAGGGCTAGTAGAGACAATTAGAGAAATGTAATTCCCAAAGTTAAAAACCTGCCACCCCCACCGCCCCACATGCCTTACAGCGCTCAGGCACCTGCACCTGAATGCCATCAATTTTCATGACAAACTGTCTGTGCAGCAGGCCCCAGTGCAAGGGGTGAGGAGCGGGGAGGTCGTAGAAGCCACCGACGCAGCCTGGCCCGGGCCACAGGGCCCAGGCAAGGGGATGGAGCTATTTTAGGTCAGTGTGGGTACAACTGCATGATTCCTCCACGTTCCTCGGGCTCTCCCATTCGTGCCCTTCTTCTCCCATTCTCTAACCCCCTCCTCTCTCTTGCCCTGTCCTACCGTTCATACCCGAAGCCCCCTCTTCTTCTCTGCCTGCCTCATTCTCCCTCCCAAGTACCTCCCCAGTACCAACTACTGCTGTCTCCTCAATCAGCTAAAACTGACCGCCTAGCAGCAACCTGGGAAATCGCTCAGAGCAGCGGACTCCAAGTTTAAATTTACCCAACGGCAGAAAGAGCAAGCTCGGTGCTCCGGGAGCTGGTGAGAAATCACTCACAGTGCATCTGCCATCAAGTGGACTGGATACACTTCCCTCTTGCCCCCCACATTAGAAAGCGTCAACCCCATTCAAAAGGAAGTCGAACAGTGAAAGAAAAAAAAACACACAACAAAGGCCCCAAAGCCCCTGCTGGGCTCTATGAGGCATCCCACATCTGAGGATGGGCAGTCAGGTAGTGAGGAAACACACTGTAAGAAAACCCAAAATCGCTGGAGACCTGCCATGGTGTGCCCCGTCCCAGAGCATCAGAACTGGTGTGGAGGGAAGGCAAGCGCTTGGCACGACCAATGCAGAAGCCTAATCCCAACCTCTACTGACTGATCCCATGTGCATTTCCTATTTATCCTTTTCTCGGCATTTCTGGGCCTGGCAGAGCATGATGGATTTACTGTGCGCTGATACTGCTCTGGCTTTCCTGACTCTAGAGCTCAGAGCTGCTCTTCTGGAGAAAAAAGTCCTCCAAGGTAATTCTAAGCAAGAAAGCGCACAATGTCTGTTTATCAAGGACAGTGTTGCAAAGGGACAGGATTGTAGACACAGAGCTCACTGAGGTGTTTCTATCCGAGGAGCACAGCAGCAACAGCAAAGACGGGAAGAACACTGGAGGGCCAGCTCCCCAGGGGCCGAACGTGGACATGGCTGGAGGGGCTGCAGGCGCTGCCAAGGGCCGCAGTGAAGCAGAGCCGCTGGAGACACATGGGCTGCAGAAGGGCCGCGTGCAGACTGTCTGCTAAGTGTGGACGAACGGGGCAGAAGCACGAGTGCAACGGGCTAGAGACACAAGCACAGTGGAGGCTGACCACTTAGTTGAATGCCTTGATGTGAAAGGGGACAGAGACCTAGGACCAGAGAATCGCTTCCTTTGGGATGTGTCCGTTCTTAATCTCCATCATGAGACATGTGGAGCATATGGTCTCTCAAGTTCCTTCCAAATCTAAAACCTTAATTCCTAAAATTTAGAAACCTAACTCCACCTGCAAGGGGAGGGACTGTTAGCGTCACACAACAGAGCACTCAGGGCACCAGGCGACCTTGACACAGGCAGCCCAGCTGGTATGTGTAGGACCAGCCCCGGCTACTCCCACTGCACCACTGTGCGTCTCACAGTGCTGACAGGACCTAACTACTCATTTTCTGAGTCACTCATCTACCCTGGCTGATTGAAAATTCACACCAGGAAGGGAACAAGACAAAAACAGTATAACAAAGAGAGCCATCATCTTTTTCCTATTTCATAAGTTTTTCCTTTCCTGTTTGTAAATTTCAACTGGATATGTCCTATACTGTTTCATAATAATATAATGCTGGTGCAAAATACATCAATGGTAATACTCTGGGCATGTCTAGGAAAAAAATGAGATGGAGAAAAACCAAGATGAATGGTAGGTATGCCTTAAAGATCAACAGGACTTTGCTAGTCCTCAGAGAAGGTGATTCCAAATATACTTTTACACTGCAAGCATAATGACGTGTTGGAACTGTGGTCTATAACCAAAGCGTTTATAGGAACGTGTTATAGATTTCACCATTTCATGCTCTCCACTCTCCTGGAGCTACATTCTAGCCACAAACCTGGATTTTCTTCTTCTTCAGAAATGAATTCTAACTAAGCCGTCCCCTCCTAATTAGATTGGATGTGAAGTATTATTTTATGTGGTACTTAGTTAAAAAAAAATGCTTACCTGCTTGCTTCTAGTGCAGAGGTTTCTTTCGAACTTTGTGAATTTAAGATTTTTTCAATCTTTTCAACTGATCAAATAACTTGTATAAGCCTCAAAACACACATCTATAAAAATAAAAATTAAGCAAACAAAAAACGTCACCATCTTTACTCTTAATCATCTTTATTTCCCATGCTAAATGCAGGAAAATATAAGACCAAAAGTTAACTTCAAATATATAGGGCATGCTATATTTTGAATATTTCTATGAAACACAGAATTCTCAAAAATGCAAATCTTAGTTCTAGAATAAGCATACTTCCATATTCTATTGCAAGTTTATAGAGGAAAAAAAAAACCCTAGACTTTGCTTTCTCATATTCTATACTCTTATTTCTTTTTTTCCCCATCCTGAATCTTTCTATGGGCATTTCTTTCCTATTTTTTTTAAAAAGATTTGTTTATTTGAGAGAGAGAGAGACTGCATGTGCGCGTGCAGGGGAGGGGCAGAGGGAGAGAGAGAATCTCGAGCAGACATCCTGCTGAGCACAGAGCTCAATGCGGGGCTCAATCTCATGATCCTGAGATCATGACCTGAGCCAAAATCAAGAGTCGGACGTTTAACCAACTGAGCCACCAGGCGCCCCTCCATTTGTTTTCTTATGGCCCTTTATTCATGTTTTAACTTTGGCTTCCGATTGTACTGGCCCTCTCAGTTTACATGTGCATATACCTATATGCCCAAGCACCAAATCATTAAAGACCTTTTACACTACAAATATTATCAAAGAGGTTGAGGGACATTATGAAAACTCTCATCCTTAAAGAACAAAAAAATACAAAGTCATCCATTCAATAAATAATAATAATAATGAACACCCCTGGGAGCTCGATATTCATTCCGACGGGGGGGTGGGGGGGCACGAGAAAATAAAGCAAGAAATACACCCTGCTCTCACAAAGCTTACTGTTTTGTCTGGAAGCGCACGACAAGCATTCTTTGGACAAAAGCTGTGAGGAGATCCAGAGGCGAATTAAACAGAAGGTCCCTCAAACAGGATTCTCCCCACTGAGATTTTAACAAATATGCTAATAATACACATAGAAAACATTGTACAGAGCAGCAGGCGAGAGTCAGATGCCCAGACTCCCAATGCCCGCTGTGCCCCTACATCGTTATGCTCATGAATGATATCGGGGACACTTGGAACTGGAGATAGCACTAAGGGGCACACTCCCGGGGTGAGCCCTCAGATGTACAGAGCCGTTGCCTGTCTCACACACCTGAAACTAAGCCAACACCGCATGCTAACTACTGGGAATTGAAAAAATTAAAGTGAACACCAGAACATAAAGAACACAGGATCAGAAAATAACAGCAAACCTACGGCAGAATCCTGAGTTTGCTTTGGAAAGCCCACTTCTCCCCTAGTCTTTAATATAGGCCTATTTTCTTTACAGGGCCGCTGACAATTTATACAGTCGTTAACTGTCAAGCGCTGCACCGACAACAGTTATCACTGTTTCTTGTTCTGGAAAAAGTGGGTGATCTTGAGATCGTGTGGGTACCTCTGAAATTCTGTCTTCTTATTTCAGGTAGATAACGTGACATAATGCATAAAATGCACATGCGTGAGAGCTTTAAAAAAAAGCTAAATTTAAAAAAAAAAAAGAAAAAAAGCTGAATAGTGCTGACAAGTTCACGGAGACAAGAGGAGAGGGCTTCAACTGGCATGCAGCATAAGAAATCTACTGGAGGGTACCTTTTTCTTCCTTATGTCCTCTTGTTACACATTTGTTCATCTACTGCCCGAATTCCTTCACTGACTGATGACCTGAGACTCTTTAAAAGAATAATAAAGAAAATGTATTACAGACATTGTTTTGTCACATTATCAATTTCCTACATCTCATTCAATTCCACAAAAATTAATACCTGTGCACCAGTACTATGCAGATATTGACAAAAAAAAAAAAAAAACCATGATATACCAGACACAGTTACTGTTGAGGGGACTCATGACCTGGGGGCATAATGACACGAAGGCAGGGTCGCATGGCTAGAAGAAGAATGACATATACAGTGAAAGTTATGGGGATTAGGGGGCTTAGAATGGAGAACAGATAATATGAAGCAAAGTACAGGAGAGTCTGGAAATGCGACGGGGCTCGAATCGGACTCTGAAAGCCACGTGTACACAGCTGCCGAGGTGGGGAGGGGATGGGGAGCAGATGTAAGTGCACACACACTCAGGGGCAGGGTCAGACAGGCACACAGCCATGTGCACTGCAGGCTTCCTTCTGGAGAGAAGCAGAAATAGGAATGGAGGGCCAACTTCACTGAGATGAAGTCTTTAGATTCTGCATATTTTGGAGAACGAAAGAATGTCAAAGCACTGATGCATGATGATGAAATGTGGGTATGGAAATACCAGGAATCAAGAATGAAGAACAGAAGACCAGAAAAAGGCAGAGCACAGAGGTAGAGAAACATGTCCAGAAGCTAATGACTAAAGAGATAATTAGGAATTAGGGCCAAAACAAAGGTTAACAGAAACAACTAGAATGAAGTAGGCAGATCACAAAAATTCCACAGGAAGGTGAATTAATTCACTCCATCAACATTATGAAACACCTCCTGGA
This sequence comes from Mustela nivalis, assembly GCF_964662115.1. Taxonomy (NCBI): domain Eukaryota; kingdom Metazoa; phylum Chordata; class Mammalia; order Carnivora; family Mustelidae; genus Mustela; species Mustela nivalis. Next base: position 160,978 of record NW_028135944.1, read on the forward strand.
CGTCAGTATTGTGGCAGCCTACAGGGATGCAATGAAGACAGATATAGTCGTATCCCTCAGTGATCTGAGAATCTCACAGAACAGCTTCAGAGTTGGGACCAGAAAGGCAGGTCAGGCCTGTGGCTGAGCAGGACCAATGTGGCCATAAAAACAGGCCATGGAAAAGGGAGGGGATATGGTGATGGCAGGGGGTGAGGTGGGACGGGAGCCTGTGTGAGTAGAGCAAATCTGCCTCCAGGGAGGGGGTTCGAGAGAAGAGTGGGAGGCCAAAGGAAGGCTAGGCTTGGGAAACAACACCACTATGAGGCCCCGGGAGGAAGAGGCACACCAAGGAGGCAGTGGGAGAGCCCCACAGCGGCTGGTGTGGAATGCAACAGCGGACCATAAAAATCCCTTCCATTCCAAGGAAAAGTATCTTTAACAAGATTTTGTAAAATTCAAATGAGACATAAACCATGGAAAGTATTGGCTACCTCAAGGCACAACTCAAGATTTTTTTTTAAAGATTTTATATATTTATTTGACAGAGAGAAATCACAAGTAGATGGAGAGGCAGGCAGAGAGAGAGAGAGAGGGAAGCAGGCTCTCTGCTGAGCAGTGAGCCCGATGCGGGACTCGATCCCAGGACTCTGAGGTCATGACCTGAGCCGAAGGCAGCGGCTTAACCCACTGAGCCACCCAGGCGCCCACAACTCAAGAGTTTTACCTGTTTCACGAACTCTTTCCTGCCTGCCCCTCCCCTAGGCTTCTCAGCACTGATATTTCCATTACTTCGCATTTTTCTTGGTTCTAACCATGTACTGTGTCTTCCCTTAAATTAAGTTCTCCTTATATTCTCTCTAGGATGCAGGCACTGTCTTAGGGGAGGGACGCAAGAGGCCACTCAAGCTAGAGGAGACACACAAGGAAGGATGGTGTCGTTTATGACAAGTTTACGACAGGGCATCAGAATGGACAGAGGCCGTAAGTCAGGGCACCAAACACAGATGGGGGGGGCGGGAGGGGAGACAGGGCAGCACAGTTTTCTGTTAGAAGTGATGCCACAACAGCCCCTCCACTGTTCACCAGGTGGAGTTCCTATTCCCAATGGCTTAGAGGTGGGGAGTCCCATTCCCACAACAGAGATTTTTCTGAGAGAACATGCAAATGTAGCATTTATTAAGTATTACATTTTATTTATATTATCCTTCAGTTCCATTAGGGATTACACAGTTTTTGTAGATCAGCCCAGGAACCTAACCACACGTAGATTACATGGGGTGGGGGGGGATCTTTACAAGATTACAAACTGTTAAAATACAAGTCATTCATAAGTTAGAAACCACTTATATATGACCAAAGTGGCATTAATAAGTTGAATTTGGAAATATGCTTCCTCTCCCCTGACATTTTAAGGATGTCAACTCTGAGAATATGTCTTCTTCAAATCAAACATGTTTTTTTAGGTTTTTAGCATATGCAAAAACAAAATCATTTACAACTCTTCTGAAGGTGAATATTATAATCATGAACCGTTAAAATACAACCACCAGTACCACCAAACTAACAGATGAAAAGAATTCTTAGAGAAAAGCCGACGAGGACAACAGGCATCAGAGCAGACTGTTTTCATTAATTGGGGACTTACCAGAACTTCTCGTAACTGTCACAAAGGCACAGAAAGTTGATTGAGGGATTTGTACATGCCAACCTAAAGGGGCACTTCCCCTCTACCACTGTTGCCAGACTAACCTTACCTATCCTGCAGGGTCAGGTCGGCCTGGCCCTTTATCTGTTGCTCTCCTCTGAGTGGTTAGTTTTTCATAGAAACGGTGCTTTGCTTTTGTCAGGATTTACCCTGGATTATCAAAACCCTTTTCTTGTGCCAGTGAAGCCTAAGAAACAGTCCTAATGAGAGAACCAGGAACTCAAACAGATCATATTTATACTGAATGTTCTGTCCAAAATGAAAAATTCATTTCAGAGGAGGCTCAAGATCTCTGAGAAGGGAAGTTTCACCAACTCTGTCATGTAGGGGCATCAATTCAGATTCTGTGTCAATTGTCCTACTTTCCCAGCTAGTAATTCTCTAACTCTCAAGGCACACTCTCAACCGTTTCCTCTTTCAAAGGCAGTTGCGCTTAGACTCTGCACAAGGCATTTGGAGCCTGCTGGTCCTTGGCTACTGCCCTCTGTACCTTGGGTCTAACAGCTGCGGGGCATCAAGATGAGCACGTCTCTTGTTCTAGGACTTAATATAGTTTGGGGCACATGGTAAGCAATAATCACTTCTTTACTTGATCCAAGAGTTGGATCTTTCTTAATTATTCTACAACCACAATTAACTTGTTCTAAGATTTGTCCCCCCCCCAATTTTAATATCTCTTAAGGTGGCAATCACCTTGCACTTGATGACATATCCTATTTTAACTGACAGCATTTATCTTTCTTAGTCGAACATAAACTATAGGGCATCTTACACTTCATGAAAGCTAGGATGCAATTAAATACTCTATTATGGTTACGATTCTGATATTTGAAATCCTCCGGTAGCTCCCTGTGCCCCCACAGTGTAGTACCTCACCTCCTGGCCATAGTATACAAACCATCTCACCCTGTTAACCCCGGGGCTCAGCCTCTATCCCCAGGTGATGCTGCCAGATCAGCTGTCGGTTGTCATGAACTTGCTGTAGTTTCTCGAATGCACTGTGCTGCCTCCTGGCACTTTGAAACTTGACACACTCATCCTCATTCTTCGCTTTGCCCTTGTCTATCACCACCCCTGAAAATCTGTTCCTAAGTGGCTTTTCCCAGCTCCCACCTACCCTTGGCAGTCTTTTATCTCCCTGTGGTAAAGCCTGTCACACTGCATCATGGACATGCCCGTTGTCCCCCTGAGAAGAGAAAAGGGACAATGAGGGCCCCCAGCATTTGCAGCTCTAGTGCAGAGCCCCATGCCTGGCTTGCAGGGAATGCCAGATCATGAAGACAAAGGGAGATCATCCTCTGGCTAAAACCAGCTCTTCTTTGCCTACCGCAGGATCTGATCAATAAAGAGCAGCCAGTTATTATTGCTGTTTTTCTAGGGATTCTTACCCCATATATTTCCCAGGTCTATACTCTTTTTGTAGCACTTCAATTCAAGCTTCAACCACTTCCTAGTCAGATCAGGTGAAATCATTTTCCTTCCCATACCCTCGATGTATTTCACATCTAGTAATTCTTTTTTTAAAGATCTTATTTACCCATTTGACAGACAGATCACAAGTAGGTAGAGAGGGAGGCAGAGAGAGAGGGGGAAAGCAGGCTCCCCGCTGAGCAGAGAGCCCGATGTGGGGCTCCATCCCAGGACCCTGAAATCATGACCTGAGCCGAAGGCAGGGCCGAAACCACTGAGCCACCCAGGAGCCCCCATATCTGGTAGTTTTTAACCAACGTGGATTTGCTGCATCAAATAGTTCCTTCTTCTTCAAATATAAATATATAAAGTAAGTGATCAAATCACTCGAATGTCTTAGGAGAATGTCATACCTTTAGTAGCAAACTTGAAATCTTGGCCATTGGTTTTGATTTTTGTTTTGGTTAGATTTGGTTCGGTTTTTGTCCTTTTAAAAATCCCTCCAGCCCTTGGCTCTGTCTGACCCGATTGCTTTCAGCTGTTTCTGCAACAAAATTGTCCCGGCAGCGAAAACTCTCATTGTTTACAGTGGCGCCCCCTTCTGAACACTTTGTTAATAAAAAGCTTTTTTTGTTTGTTTGTTTTGTTTTGTTTTTTTCTCTATGGTAATTGTGGAACAACCATGAGGTATTTCAAAGAGGTGAAGCACAGATAAATTTCTCTAAGGGTGGGGTGAGGGTTACTCAAAAAGGAACTTGACAAGGCTTTTAAAGATATCGACAATCATTATAACATAACGTGACTGATTGTTACCGTGCTCTTAACTGGGCAAACACTTGTTGGCTTCCAAGAAAGACTAACATAGTTGAGATGGTTCTAGCGGCCTTCTGGCACAGGGTCTCATGAGGCAGGGATTCTAGCCACTGGCTGTGCAGGGCATGAGGCCTGTTAGTGATTCTATTTTTTCCTCTGCAGAATAGGTCTTTCTACATTCCAGGTCCTTTCTACCCCAAGAAATAATGTGGCGATTCTCTCAGTGAGTTTTACTATTAGCTTAAACAGCCAACTGTCTCTTTAAAAGGACTTTTGTTTAAATTCCTTTAAAAAAAAGTCCTTTCAAAAAAATCTTTTTTCTTTATTTTTTATTTTTTATCCCATATGTTTACTCTGATCGTGGAACTTTGTCATTTTGACCTTCTCTGCTGATTAAAATATTCTTCATCATCAGCACCTACTGCTCTCCTCTCCTGGTGGCCTCTCCGGAAGGGGTCTTCTCTAGCTCTTCTAGCAGGAGATGGGCACTTCTCCTCTACCCCTGTTGCCAGACCAGCCTTACCTGTCCTGCAGGGTCAGGTCGGCCTGGCCCTTTATCTGTTGTTCTCCTCTGAGTGGTTAGATTTTCATAGATCCCGTGCTTTGCTTTTGTCAGGATTTACCTGGATTATCAAAACCCTTTTCTTGTGCCAGTGAAGCCTAAGAAACAGTCCTAATGAGAGAACCAGGAACTCAAACAGATCATATTTATCCTGAATGTTCTGTCCAAAATGAAAAATTCATTTCAGAGGAGGCTCAAGATCTCTGAGAAGGGAAGTTTCACCAACTCTGTCATGTAGGGGCATCAATTCCGATTCTGTGTCAATTGTCCTACTTTCCCAGCTAGTAATTCTCTACATCAGAAAGCCCACTCTCAACTGTTTCCTCTTTCAAAGGCAGTTGCTCTTAGAGTCTGCACATGACACTTGGGGCCTGCTGGTCGTTGGCTACTGCCCTCTGTACCTTGGGTCTAACAGCTGCGGGGCATCAAGATGAGCACGTCTCTTGTTCTAGGACTTAATATAGTTTGGTGCACATGGTAAGCAATAATCACTTCTTTAGTTGATCCAAGTGTTGGATCTTTCTTAATTATTCTACTACCACAATTTACTTGTTCTAAGATTTGTCCCCCCCCCCATTTTAATATCTCTTAAGGTGGCACTCACCTTGCACTTGATGACATATCCTACTTTAACTGACAGCATTTCTCTTTCTTAGTCGAACATAAACTATAGTGCATCTTACAATTGATGAAAGCTAGGATGCAATTAAATACTCTATTATGGTTACGATTCTGATATTTGAAATCCTCCAGTAGCTCCCTGTGCCCTCACAGTGTAGTACCTCACCTCCTGGCCATAGTATACAAACCATCTCACCCCCAGTGTTAACCCCGGGGCTCAGCCTCCATCCCCAGGTGATGCTGCCAGATCAGCTGTCGGTTGTCATGAACTTGCTGTAGTTTCCCGAATGCACTGTGCTGCCTCCTGGCACTTTGAAACTTGACACACTCATCCTCATTCTTCGCTTTGCCCTTGTCTATCACCTCCCCTGAAAATCTGTTTCTAAGTGTCTATTCCCAGCTCCCACCTACCCTTGGCAGTCTATTATCTCCCTGTGGTAAAGCCTGTCACACTGCATCATGGACATGCCCGTTGTCCCCCTGAGAAGAGAAAAGGGACAATGAGGGCCCCCAGCATTTGCAGCTCTAGTGCAGAGCCCCATGCCTGGCTTGCAGGAAATGCCAGATCATGAAGACAAACGGAGATCATCCTCTGGCTAAAACCAGCTCTTCTTTGCCTACCGCAGGATCTGGTCAATAAAGAGCAGCCAGTTATTATTGCTGTTTTTCTAGGGATTTTTACCCCATATATCTCCCAGGTCTTTACTCTTTTTATAGCACTTTAATTCAGGCTTCAACCACTTCCTAGTCAGATCAGGGGAAATCATTTTCCTTCCCATACCCTCGATGTATTTCACATCTAGTAATTCTTTTTTTAAAGATCTTATTTACCCATTTGACAGACAGATCACAAGTAGGTAGAGAGGGAGGCAGAGAGAGAGGGGGAAAGCAGGCTCCCCGCTGAGCAGAGAGCCCGATGTGGGGCTCCATCCCAGGACCCTGAAATCATGACCTGAGCCGAAGGCAGAGGCCGAAACCACTGAGCCACCCAGGAGCCCCCATATCTGGTAGTTTTTAACCAACGTGGATTTGCTGCATCAAATAGTTCCTTCTTCTTCAAATATAAATATATAAAGAAAGTGATCAAGTCACTCGCTTGTCTTAGGAGCATGTCATACCTTTAGTAGCAAACTTGAAATCTTGGCCATTGGTTTTGATTTTTGTTTTGGTTAGATTTGGTTCGGTTTTTGTCCTTTTAAAAATCCCTCCAGCCCTTGGCTCTGTCTGACCCGATTGCTTTCAGCTGTTTCTGCAACAAAATTGTCCCGGCAGCGAAAACTCTCATTGTTTACAGTGGCGCCCCCTTCTGAACACTTTGTTAATAAAAAGCTTTTTTTGTTTGTTTGTTTTGTTTTGTTTTTTTCTCTATGGTAATTGTGGAACAACCATGAGGTATTTCAAAGAGGTGAAGCACAGATAAATTTCTCTAAGGGTGGGGTGAGGGTTTCTCAAAAAGGAACTTGACAAGGCTTTTAAAGATATCGACAATCATTATAACATAACGTGACTGATTGTTACCGTGCTCTTAACTGGGCAAACACTTGTTGGCTTCCAAGGAAGACTAACATAGTTGAGATGGTTCTAGCGGCCTTCTGGCACAGGGTCTCATGAGGCAGGGATTCTAGCCACTGGCTGTGCAGGGCATGAGGCCTGTTAGTGATTCTATTTTTTCCTCTGCAGAATAGGTCTTTCTACATTCCAGGTCCTTTCTACCCCAAGAAATAATGTGGCGATTCTCTCAGTGAGTTGTACTATTGGTTTAAACAGCCAACTGTCTCTTTAAAAGGACTTTTGTTTAAATTCCTTTAAAAAAAAGTCCTTTCAAAAAAATCTTTTTTCTTTATTTTTTATTTTTTATCCCATATGTTTACTCTGATCGTGGAACTTTGTCATTTTGACCTTCTCTGCTGATTAAAATATTCTTCATCATCAGCACCTACTGCTCTCCTCTCCTGGTGGCCTCTCCGGAAGGGGTCTTCTCTAGCTCTTCTAGCAGGAGATGGGCACTTCCCCTCTACCCCTGTTGCCAGACCAGCCTTACCTGTCCTGCAGGGTCAGGTCGGCCTGGCCCTTTATCTGTTGTTCTCCTCTGAGTGGTTAGATTTTCATAGATCCCGTGCTTTGCTTTTGTCAGGATTTACCTGGATTATCAAAACCCTTTTCTTGTGCCAGTGAAGCCTAAGAAACAGTCCTAATGAGAGAACCAGGAACTCAAACAGATCATATTTATCCTGAATGTTCTGTCCAAAATGAAAAATTCATTTCAGAGGAGGCTCAAGATCTCTGAGAAGGGAAGTTTCACCAACTCTGTCATGTAGGGGCATCAATTCCGATTCTGTGTCAATTGTCCTACTTTCCCAGCTAGTAATTCTCTACATCAGAAAGCCCACTCTCAACTGTTTCCTCTTTCAAAGGCAGTTGCTCTTAGAGTCTGCACATGACACTTGGGGCCTGCTGGTCGTTGGCTACTGCCCTCTGTACCTTGGGTCTAACAGCTGCGGGGCATCAAGATGAGCACGTCTCTTGTTCTAGGACTTAATATAGTTTGGGGCACATGGTAAGCAATAATCACTTCTTTAGTTGATCCAAGTGTTGGATCTTTCTTAATTATTCTACTACCACAATTTACTTGTTCTAAGACTTGTCCCCCCCCCATTTTAATATCTCTTAAGGTGGCACTCACCTTGCACTTGATGACATATCCTACTTTAACTGACAGCATTTCTCTTTCTTAGTCGAACATAAACTATAGTGCATCTTACACTTGATGAAAGCTAGGATGCAATTAAATACTCTATTATGGTTACGATTCTGATATTTGAAATCCTCCAGTAGCTCCCTGTGCCCTCACAGTGTAGTACCTCACCTCCTGGCCATAGTATACAAACCATCTCACCCCCAGTGTTAACCCCGGGGCTCAGCCTCCATCCCCAGGTGATGCTGCCAGATCAGCTGTCGGTTGTCATGAACTTGCTGTAGTTTCCCGAATGCACTGTGCTGCCTCCTGGCACTTTGAAACTTGACACACTCATCCTCATTCTTCGCTTTGCCCTTGTCTATCACCTCCCCTGAAAATCTGTTTCTAAGTGTCTTTTCCCAGCTCCCACCTACCCTTGGCAGTCTATTATCTCCCTGTGGTAAAGCCTGTCACACTGCATCATGGACATGCCCGTTGTCCCCCTGAGAAGAGAAAAGGGACAATGAGGGCCCCCAGCATTTGCAGCTCTAGTGCAGAGCCCCATGCCTGGCTTGCAGGAAATGCCAGATCATGAAGACAAACGGAGATCATCCTCTGGCTAAAACCAGCTCTTCTTTGCCTACCGCAGGATCTGGTCAATAAAGAGCAGCCAGTTATTATTGCTGTTTTTCTAGGGATTTTTACCCCATATATCTCCGAGGTCTTTACTCTTTTTATAGCACTTTAATTCAGGCTTCAACCACTTCCTAGTCAGATCAGGGGAAATCATTTTCCTTCCCATACCCTCGATGTATTTCACATCTAGTAATTCTTTTTTTAAAGATCTTATTTACCCATTTGACAGACAGATCACAAATAGGTAGAGAGGGAGGCAGAGAGAGAGGGGGAAAGCAGGCTCCCCGCTGAGCAGAGAGCCCGATGTGGGGCTCCATCCCAGGACCCTGAAATCATGAACTGAGCCGAAGGCAGAGGCCGAAACCACTGAGCCACCCAGGAGCCCCCATATCTGGTAGTTTTTAACCAACGTGGATTTGCTGCATCAAATAGTTCCTTCTTCTTCAAATATAAATATATAAAGAAAGTGATCAAATCACTCGCATGTCTTAGGAGAATGTCATACCTTTAGTAGCAAACTTGAAATCTTGGCCATTGGTTTTGATTTTTGTTTTGGTTAGATTTGGTTCGGTTTTTGTCCTTTTAAAAATCCCTCCAGCCCTTGGCTCTGTCTGACCCGATTGCTTTCAGCTGTTTCTGCAACAAAATTGTCCCGGCAGCGAAAACTCTCATTGTTTACAGTGGCGCCCCCTTCTGAACACTTTGTTAATAAAAAGCTTTTTTTGTTTGTTTGTTTTGTTTTGTTTTTTTCTCTATGGTAATTGTGGAACAACCATGAGGTATTTCAAAGAGGTGAAGCACAGATAAATTTCTCTAAGGGTGGGGTGAGGGTTTCTCAAAAAGGAACTTGACAAGGCTTTTAAAGATATCGACAATCATTATAACATAACGTGACTGATTGTTACCGTGCTCTTAACTGGGCAAACACTTGTTGGCTTCCAAGGAAGACTAACATAGTTGAGATGGTTCTAGCGGCCTTCTGGCACAGGGTCTCATGAGGCAGGGATTCTAGCCACTGGCTGTGCAGGGCATGAGGCCTGTTAGTGATTCTATTTTTTCCTCTGCAGAATAGGTCTTTCTACATTCCAGGTACTTTCTACCCCAAGAAATAATGTGGCGATTCTCTCAGTGAGTTGTACTATTGGTTTAAACAGCCAACTGTCTCTTTAAAAGGACTTTTGTTTAAATTCCTTTAAAAAAAATGTCCTTTCAAAAAAATCTTTTTTCTTTATTTTTTATTTTTTATCCCATATGTTTACTCTGATCGTGGAACTTTGTCATTTTGACCTTCTCTGCTGATTAAAATATTCTTCATCATCAGCACCTACTGCTCTCCTCTCCTGGTGGTCTCTCCGGAAGGGGTCTTCTCTAGCTCTTCTAGCAGGAGATGGGCACTTCCCCACTACCCCTGTTGCCAGACCAGCCTTACCTGTCCTGCAGGGTCAGGTCGGCCTGGCCCTTTATCTGTTGTTCTCCTCTGAGTGGTTAGATTTTCATAGATCCCGTGCTTTGCTTTTGTCGGGATTTACCTGGATTATCAAAACCCTTTTCTTGTGCCAGTGAAGCCTAAGAAACAGTCCTAATGAGAGAACCAGGAACTCAAACAGATCATATTTATCCTGAATGTTCTGTCCAAAATGAAAAATTCATTTCAGAGGAGGCTCAAGATCTCTGAGAAGGGAAGTTTCACCAACTCTGTCATGTAGGGGCATCAATTCCGATTCTGTGTCAATTGTCCTACTTTCCCAGCTAGTAATTCTCTACATCAGAAAGCCCACTCTCAACTGTTTCCTCTTTCAAAGGCAGTTGCTCTTAGAGTCTGCACATGACACTTGGGGCCTGCTGGTCGTTGGCTACTGCCCTCTGTACCTTGGGTCTAACAGCTGCGGGGCATCAAGATGAGCACGTCTCTTGTTCTAGGACTTAATATAGTTTGGGGCACATGGTAAGCAATAATCACTTCTTTAGTTGATCCAAGTGTTGGATCTTTCTTAATTATTCTACTACCACAATTTACTTGTTCTAAGACTTGTCCCCCCCCCATTTTAATATCTCTTAAGGTGGCACTCACCTTGCACTTGATGACATATCCTACTTTAACTGACAGCATTTCTCTTTCTTAGTCGAACATAAACTATAGTGCATCTTACACTTGATGAAAGCTAGGATGCAATTAAATACTCTATTATGGTTACGATTCTGATATTTGAAATCCTCCAGTAGCTCCCTGTGCCCTCACAGTGTAGTACCTCACCTCCTCGCCATAGTATACAAACCATCTCACCCCCAGTGTTAACCCCGGGGCTCAGCCTCCATCCCCAGGTGATGCTGCCAGATCAGCTGTCGGTTGTCATGAACTTGCTGTAGTTTCCCGAATGCACTGTGCTGCCTCCTGGCACTTTGAAACTTGACACACTCATCCTCATTCTTCGCTTTGCCCTTGTCTATCACCTCCCCTGAAAATCTGTTTCTAAGTGTCTTTTCCCAGCTCCCACCTACCCTTGGCAGTCTATTATCTCCCTGTGGTAAAGCCTGTCACACTGCATCATGGACATGCCCGTTGTCCCCCTGAGAAGAGAAAAGGGACAATGAGGGCCCCCAGCATTTGCAGCTCTAGTGCAGAGCCCCATGCCTGGCTTGCAGGAAATGCCAGATCATGAAGACAAACGGAGATCATCCTCTGGCTAAAACCAGCTCTTCTTTGCCTACCGCAGGATCTGGTCAATAAAGAGCAGCCAGTTATTATTGCTGTTTTTCTAGGGATTTTTACCCCATATATCTCCCAGGTCTTTACTCTTTTTATAGCACTTTAATTCAGGCTTCAACCACTTCCTAGTCAGATCAGGGGAAATCATTTTCCTTCCCATACCCTCGATGTATTTCACATCTAGTAATTCTTTTTTTAAAGATCTTATTTACCCATTTGACAGACAGATCACAAGTAGGTAGAGAGGGAGGCAGAGAGAGAGGGGGAAAGCAGGCTCCCCGCTGAGCAGAGAGCCCGATGTGGGGCTCCATCCCAGGACCCTGAAATCATGACCTGAGCCGAAGGCAGAGGCCGAAACCACTGAGCCACCCAGGAGCCCCCATATCTGGTAGTTTTTAACCAACGTGGATTTGCTGCATCAAATAGTTCCTTCTTCTTCAAATATAAATATATAAAGAAAGTGATCAAATCACTCGCATGTCTTAGGAGAATGTCATACCTTTAGTAGCAAACTTGAAATCTTGGCCATTGGTTTTGATTTTTGTTTTGGTTAGATTTGGTTCGGTTTTTGTCCTTTTAAAAATCCCTCCAGCCCTTAGCTTTGTCTGACCCGATTGCTTTCAGCTGTTTCTGCAACAAAATTGTCCCGGCAGCGAAAACTCTCATTGTTTACAGTGGCGCCCCCTTCTGAACACTTTGTTAATAAAAAGCTTTTGTTTGTTTGTTTGTTTTGTTTTGTTTTTTTCTCTATGGTAATTGTGGAACAACCATGAGGTATTTCAAAGAGGTGAAGCACAGATAAATTTCTCTAAGGGTGGGGTGAGGGTTACTCAAAAAGGAACTTGACAAGGCTTTTAAAGATATCGACAATCATTATAACATAACGTGACTGATTGTTACCGTGCTCTTAACTGGGCAAACACTTGTTGGCTTCCAAGAAAGACTAACATAGTTGAGATGGTTCTAGCGGCCTTCTGGCACAGGGTCTCATGAGGCAGGGATTCTAGCCACTGGCTGTGCAAGGCATGAGGCCTGTTAGTGATTCTATTTTTTCCTCTGCAGAATAGGTCTTTCTACATTCCAGGTCCTTTCTACCCCAAGAAATAATGTGGCGATTCTCTCAGTGAGTTGTACTATTGTTTTAAACAGCCAACTGTCTCTTTAAAAGGACTTTTGTTTAAATTCCTTTAAAAAAAAATGTCCTTTCAAAAAAATCTTTTTTCTTTATTTTTTATTTTTTATCCCATATGTTTACTCTGATCGTGGAACTTTGTCATTTTGACCTTCTCTGCTGATTAAAATATTCTTCATCATCAGCACCTACTGCTCTCCTCTCCTGGTGGTCTCTCCGGAAGGGGTCTTCTCTAGCTCTTCTAGCAGGAGATGGGCACTTCCCCACTACCCCTGTTGCCAGACCAGCCTTACCTGTCCTGCAGGGTCAGGTCGGCCTGGCCCTTTATCTGTTGTTCTCCTCTGAGTGGTTAGATTTTCATAGATCCCGTGCTTTGCTTTTGTCGGGATTTACCTGGATTATCAAAACCCTTTTCTTGTGCCAGTGAAGCCTAAGAAACAGTCCTAATGAGAGAACCAGGAACTCAAACAGATCATATTTATCCTGAATGTTCTGTCCAAAATGAAAAATTCATTTCAGAGGAGGCTCAAGATCTCTGAGAAGGGAAGTTTCACCAACTCTGTCATGTAGGGGCATCAATTCCGATTCTGTGTCAATTGTCCTACTTTCCCAGCTAGTAATTCTCTACATCAGAAAGCCCACTCTCAACTGTTTCCTCTTTCAAAGGCAGTTGCTCTTAGAGTCTGCACATGACACTTGGGGCCTGCTGGTCGTTGGCTACTGCCCTCTGTACCTTGGGTCTAACAGCTGCGGGGCATCAAGATGAGCACGTCTCTTGTTCTAGGACTTAATATAGTTTGGGGCACATGGTAAGCAATAATCACTTCTTTAGTTGATCCAAGTGTTGGATCTTTCTTAATTATTCTACTACCACAATTTACTTGTTCTAAGATTTGTCCCCCCCCCCATTTTAATATCTCTTAAGGTGGCACTCACCTTGCACTTGATGACATATCCTACTTTAACTGACAGCATTTCTCTTTCTTAGTCGAACATAAACTATAGTGCATCTTACACTTGATGAAAGCTAGGATGCAATTAAATACTCTATTATGGTTACGATTCTGATATTTGAAATCCTCCAGTAGCTCCCTGTGCCCTCACAGTGTAGTACCTCACCTCCTGGCCATAGTATACAAACCATCTCACCCCCAGTGTTAACCCCGGGGCTCAGCCTCCATCCCCAGGTGATGCTGCCAGATCAGCTGTCGGTTGTCATGAACTTGCTGTAGTTTCCCGAATGCACTGTGCTGCCTCCTGGCACTTTGAAACTTGACACACTCATCCTCATTCTTCGCTTTGCCCTTGTCTATCACCTCCCCTGAAAATCTGTTTCTAAGTGTCTTTTCCCAGCTCCCACCTACCCTTGGCAGTCTATTATCTCCCTGTGGTAAAGCCTGTCACACTGCATCATGGACATGCCCGTTGTCCCCCTGAGAAGAGAAAAGGGACAATGAGGGCCCCCAGCATTTGCAGCTCTAGTGCAGAGCCCCATGCCTGGCTTGCAGGAAATGCCAGATCATGAAGACAAACGGAGATCATCCTCTGGCTAAAACCAGCTCTTCTTTGCCTACCGCAGGATCTGGTCAATAAAGAGCAGCCAGTTATTATTGCTGTTTTTCTAGGGATTTTTACCCCATATATCTCCCAGGTCTTTACTCTTTTTATAGCACTTTAATTCAGGCTTCAACCACTTCCTAGTCAGATCAGGGGAAATCATTTTCCTTCCCATACCCTCGATGTATTTCACATCTAGTAATTCTTTTTTTAAAGATCTTATTTACCTATTTGACAGACAGATCACAAGTAGGTAGAGAGGGAGGCAGAGAGAGAGGGGGAAAGCAGGCTCCCCGCTGAGCAGAGAGCCCGATGTGGGGCTCCATCCCAGGACCCTGAAATCATGACCTGAGCCGAAGGCAGAGGCCGAAACCACTGAGCCACCCAGGAGCCCCCATATCTGGTAGTTTTTAACCAACGTGGATTTGCTGCATCAAATAGTTTCTTCTTCTTCAAATATAAATATATAAATAAAGTGATCAAGTCACTCGCATGTCTTAGGAGAATGTCATACCTTTAGTAGCAAACTTGAAATCTTGGCCATTGGTTTTGATTTTTGTTTTGGTTAGATTTGGTTCGGTTTTTGTCCTTTTAAAAATCCCTCCAGCCCTTGGCTCTGTCTGACCCGATTGCTTTGAGCAGTTTCTGCAACAAAAGTATCCCGGCAGCGAAAACTCTCATTGTTTACAGTGGCGCCCCCTTCTGAACACTTTGTTAATAAAAAGCTTTTTTTTGTTTGTTTGTTTTGTTTTGTTTTTTTCTCTATGGTAATTGTGGAACAACCATGAGGTATTTCAAAGAGGTGAACCACAGATAAATTTCTCTAAGGGTGGGGTGAGGGTTACTCAAAAAGGAACTTGACAAGGCTTTTAAAGATATCGACAATCATTATAACATAACGTGACTGATTGTTACCGTGCTCTTAACTGGGCAAACACTTGTTGGCTTCCAAGAAAGACTAACATAGTTGAGATGGTTCTAGCGGCCTTCTGGCACAGGGTCTCATGAGGCAGGGATTCTAGCCACTGGCTGTGCAAGGCATGAGGCCTGTTAGTGATTCTATTTTTTCCTCTGCAGAATAGGTCTTTCTACATTCCAGGTCCTTTCTACCCCAAGAAATAATGTGGCGATTCTCTCAGTGAGTTGTACTATTGGTTTAAACAGCCAACTGTCTCTTTAAAAGGACTTTTGTTTAAATTCCTTTAAAAAAAAATGTCCTTTCAAAAAAATCTTTTTTCTTTATTTTTTATTTTTTATCCCATATGTTTACTCTGATCGTGGAACTTTGTCATTTTGACCTTCTCTGCTGATTAAAATATTCTTCATCATCAGCACCTACTGCTCTCCTCTCCTGGTGGCCTCTCCGGAAGGGGTCTTCTCTAGCTCTTCTAGCAGGAGATGGGCACTTCCCCTCTACCCCTGTTGCCAGACCAGCCTTACCTGTCCTGCAGGGTCAGGTCGGCCTGGCCCTTTATCTGTTGTTCTCCTCTGAGTGGTTAGATTTTCATAGATCCCGTGCTTTGCTTTTGTCGGGATTTACCTGGATTATCAAAACCCTTTTCTTGTGCCAGTGAAGCCTAAGAAACAGTCCTAATGAGAGAACCAGGAACTCAAACAGATCATATTTATCCTGAATGTTCTGTCCAAAATGAAAAATTCATTTCAGAGGAGGCTCAAGATCTCTGAGAAGGGAAGTTTCACCAACTCTGTCATGTAGGGGCATCAATTCCGATTCTGTGTCAATTGTCCTACTTTCCCAGCTAGTAATTCTCTACATCAGAAAGCCCACTCTCAACTGTTTCCTCTTTCAAAGGCAGTTGCTCTTAGAGTCTGCACATGACACTTGGGGCCTGCTGGTCGTTGGCTACTGCCCTCTGTACCTTGGGTCTAACAGCTGCGGGGCATCAAGATGAGCACATCTCTTGTTCTAGGACTTAATATAGTTTGGGGCAAATGGTAAGCAATAATCACTTCTTTAGTTGATCCAAGTGTTGGATCTTTCTTAATTATTCTACTACCACAATTTACTTGTTCTAAGATTTGTCCCCCCCCCCATTTTAATATCTCTTAAGGTGGCACTCACCTTGCACTTGATGACATATCCTACTTTAACTGACAGCATTTCTCTTTCTTAGTCGAACATAAACTATAGTGCATCTTACACTTGATGAAAGCTAGGATGCAATTAAATACTCTATTATGGTTACGATTCTGATATTTGAAATCCTCCAGTAGCTCCCTGTGCCCTCACAGTGTAGTACCTCACCTCCTGGCCATAGTATACAAACCATCTCACCCCCAGTGTTAACCCCGGGGCTCAGCCTCCATCCCCAGGTGATGCTGCCAGATCAGCTGTCGGTTGTCATGAACTTGCTGTAGTTTCCCGAATGCACTGTGCTGCCTCCTGGCACTTTGAAACTTGACACACTCATCCTCATTCTTCGCTTTGCCCTTGTCTATCACCTCCCCTGAAAATCTGTTTCTAAGTGTCTTTTCCCAGCTCCCACCTACCCTTGGCAGTCTATTATCTCCCTGTGGTAAAGCCTGTCACACTGCATCATGGACATGCCCGTTGTCCCCCTGAGAAGAGAAAAGGGACCATGAGGGCCCCCAGCATTTGCAGCTCTAGTGCAGAGCCCCATGCCTGGCTTGCAGGAAATGCCAGATCATGAAGACAAACGGAGATCATCCTCTGGCTAAAACCAGCTCTTCTTTGCCTACCGCAGGATCTGGTCAATAAAGAGCAGCCAGTTATTATTGCTGTTTTTATAGGGATTTTTACCCCATATATCTCCCAGGTCTTTACTCTTTTTATAGCACTTTAATTCAGGCTTCAACCACTTCCTAGTCAGATCAGGGGAAATCATTTTCCTTCCCATACCCTCGATGTATTTCACATCTAGTAATTCTTTTTTTAAAGATCTTATTTACCCATTTGACAGACAGATCACAAGTAGGTAGAGAGGGAGGCAGAGAGAGAGGGGGAAAGCAGGCTCCCCGCTGAGCAGAGAGCCTGATGTGGGGCTCCATCCCAGGACCCTGAAATCATGACCTGAGCCGAAGGCAGAGGCCGAAACCACTGAGCCACCCAGGAGCCCCCATATCTGGTAGTTTTTAACCAACGTGGATTTGCTGCATCAAATAGTTCCTTCTTCTTCAAATATAAATATATAAAGAAAGTGATCAAATCACTCGCATGTCTTAGGAGAATGTCATACCTTTAGTAGCAAACTTGAAATCTTGGCCATTGGTTTTGATTTTTGTTTTGGTTAGATTTGGTTCGGTTTTTGTCCTTTTAAAAATCCCTCCAGCCCTTGGCTCTGTCTGACCCGATTGCTTTCAGCTGTTTCTGCAACAAAATTGTCCCGGCAGCGAAAACTCTCATTGTTTACAGTGGCGCCCCCTTCTGAACACTTTGTTAATAAAAAGCTTTTTTTTGTTTGTTTGTTTTGTTTTGTTTTTTTCTCTATGGTAATTGTGGAACAACCATGAGGTATTTCAAAGAGGTGAAGCACAGATAAATTTCTCTAAGGGTGGGGTGAGGGTTACTCAAAAAGGAACTTGACAAGGCTTTTAAAGATATCGACAATCATTATAACATAACGTGACTGATTGTTACCGTGCTCTTAACTGGGCAAACACTTGTTGGCTTCCAAGAAAGACTAACATAGTTGAGATGGTTCTAGCGGCCTTCTGGCACAGGGTCTCATGAGGCAGGGATTCTAGCCACTGGCTGTGCAAGGCATGAGGCCTGTTAGTGATTCTATTTTTTCCTCTGCAGAATAGGTCTTTCTACATTCCAGGTCCTTTCTACCCCAAGAAATAATGTGGCGATTCTCTCAGTGAGTTGTACTATTGGTTTAAACAGCCAACTGTCTCTTTAAAAGGACTTTTGTTTAAATTCCTTTAAAAAAATGTCCTTTCAAAAAAATCTTTTTTCTTTATTTTTTATTTTTTATCCCATATGTTTACTCTGATCGTGGAACTTTGTCATTTTGACCTTCTCTGCTGATTAAAATATTCTTCATCATCAGCACCTACTGCTCTCCTCTCCTGGTGGCCTGTCCGGAAGGGGTCTTCTCTAGCTCTTCTAGCAGGAGATGGGCACTTCCCCTCTACCCCTGTTGCCAGACCAGCCTTACCTGTCCTGCAGGGTCAGGTCGGCCTGGCCCTTTATCTGTTGTTCTCCTCTGAGTGGTTAGATTTTCATAGATCCCGTGCTTTGCTTTTGTCGGGATTTACCTGGATTATCAAAACCCTTTTCTTGTGCCAGTGAAGCCTAAGAAACAGTCCTAATGAGAGAACCAGGAACTCAAACAGATCATATTTATCCTGAATGTTCTGTCCAAAATGAAAAATTCATTTCAGAGGAGGCTCAAGATCTCTGAGAAGGGAAGTTTCACCAACTCTGTCATGTAGGGGCATCAATTCCGATTCTGTGTCAATTGTCCTACTTTCCCAGCTAGTAATTCTCTACATCAGAAAGCCCACTCTCAACTGTTTCCTCTTTCAAAGGCAGTTGCTCTTAGAGTCTGCACATGACACTTGGGGCCTGCTGGTCGTTGGCTACTGCCCTCTGTACCTTGGGTCTAACAGCTGCGGGGCATCAAGATGAGCACGTCTCTTGTTCTAGGACTTAATATAGTTTGGGGCACATGGTAAGCAATAATCACTTCTTTAGTTGATCCAAGTGTTGGATCTTTCTTAATTATTCCACTACCACAATTTACTTGTTCTAAGATTTGTCCCCCCCCCATTTTAATATCTCTTAAGGTGGCACTCACCTTGCACTTGATGACATATCCTACTTTAACTGACAGCATTTCTCTTTCTTAGTAGAACATAAACTATAGTGCATCTTACACTTGATGAAAGCTAGGATGCAATTAAATACTCTATTATGGTTACGATTCTGATATTTGAAATCCTCCAGTAGCTCCCTGTGCCCTCACAGTGTAGTACCTCACCTCCTGGCCATAGTATACAAACCATCTCACCCCCAGTGTTAACCCCGGGGCTCAGCCACCATCCCCAGGTGATGCTGCCAGATCAGCTGTCGGTTGTCATGAACTTGCTGTAGTTTCCCGAATGCACTGTGCTGCCTCCTGGCACTTTGAAACTTGACACACTCATCCTCATTCTTCGCTTTGCCCTTGTCTATCACCTCCCCTGAAAATCTGTTTCTAAGTGTCTTTTCCCAGCTCCCACCTACCCTTGGCAGTCTATTATCTCCCTGTGGTAAAGCCTGTCACACTGCATCATGGACATGCCCGTTGTCCCCCTGAGAAGAGAAAAGGGACAATGAGGGCCCCCAGCATTTGCAGCTCTAGTGCAGAGCCCCATGCCTGGCTTGCAGGAAATGCCAGATCATGAAGACAAACGGAGATCATCCTCTGGCTAAAACCAGCTCTTCTTTGCCTACCGCAGGATCTGGTCAATAAAGAGCAGCCAGTTATTATTGCTGTTTTTATAGGGATTTTTACCCCATATATCTCCCAGGTCTTTACTCTTTTTATAGCACTTTAATTCAGGCTTCAACCACTTCCTAGTCAGATCAGGGGAAATCATTTTCCTTCCCATACCCTCGATGTATTTCACATCTAGTAATTCTTTTTTTAAACATCTTATTTACCCATTTGACAGACAGATCACAAGTAGGTAGAGAGGGAGGCAGAGAGAGAGGGGGAAAGCAGGCTCCCCGCTGAGCAGAGAGCCCGATGTGGGGCTCCATCCCAGGACCCTGAAATCATGACCTGAGCCGAAGGCAGAGGCCGAAACCACTGAGCCACCCAGGAGCCCCCATATCTGGTAGTTTTTAACCAACGTGGATTTGCTGCATCAAATAGTTCCTTCTTCTTCAAATATAAATATATAAAGAAAGTGATCAAGTCACTCGCTTGTCTTAGGAGAATGTCATACCTTTAGTAGCAAACTTGAAATCTTGGCCATTGGTTTTGATTTTTGTTTTGGTTAGATTTGGTTCGGTTTTTGTCCTTTTAAAAATCCCTCCAGCCCTTGGCTCTGTCTGACCCGATTGCTTTCAGCTGTTTCTGCAACAAAATTGTCCCGGCAGCGAAAACTCTCATTGTTTACAGTGGCGCCCCCTTCTGAACACTTTGTTAATAAAAAGCTTTTTTTTTTGTTTGTTTTGTTTTGTTTTTTTCTCTATGGTAATTGTGGAACAACCATGAGGTATTTCAAAGAGGTGAACCACAGATAAATTTCTCTAAGGGTGGGGTGAGGGTTACTCAAAAAGGAACTTGACAAGGCTTTTAAAGATATCGACAATCATTATAACATAACGTGACTGATTGTTACCGTGCTCTTAACTAGGCAAACACTTGTTGGCTTCCAAGAAAGACTAACATAGTTGAGATGGTTCTAGCGGCCTTTTGGCACAGGGTCTCATGAGGCAGGGATTCTAGCCACTGGCTGTGCAGGGCATGAGGCCTGTTAGTGATTCTATTTTTTCCTCTGCAGAATAGGTCTTTCTACATTCCAGGTCCTTTCTACCCCAAGAAATAATGTGGCGATTCTCTCAGTGAGTTGTACTATTGGTTTAAACAGCCAACTGTCTCTTTAAAAGGACTTTTGTTTAAATTCCTTTAAAAAAAAGTCCTTTCAAAAAAATCTTTTTTCTTTATTTTTTATTTTTTATCCCATATGTTTACTCTGATCGTGGAACTTTGTCATTTTGACCTTCTCTGCTGATTAAAATATTCTTCATCATCAGCAACTACTGCTCTCCTCTCCTGGTGGTCTCTCCGGAAGGGGTCTTCTCTAGCTCTTCTAGCAGGAGATGGGCACTTCCCCTCTACCCCTGTTGCCAGACCAGCCTTACCTGTCCTGCAGGGTCAGGTCGGCCTGGCCCTTTATCTGTTGTTCTCCTCTGAGTGGTTAGATTTTCATAGATCCCGTGCTTTGCTTTTGTCGGGATTTACCTGGATTATCAAAACCCTTTTCTTGTGCCAGTGAAGCCTAAGAAACAGTCCTAATGAGAGAACCAGGAACTCAAACAGATCATATTTATCCTGAATGTTCTGTCCAAAATGAAAAATTCATTTCAGAGGAGGCTCAAGATCTCTGAGAAGGGAAGTTTCACCAACTCTGTCATGTAGGGGCATCAATTCCGTTTCTGTGTCAATTGTCCTACTTTCCCAGCTAGTAATTCTCTACATCAGAAAGCCCACTCTCAACTGTTTCATCTTTCAAAGGCAGTTGCTCTTAGAGTCTGCACATGACACTTGGGGCCTGCTGGTCGTTGGCTACTGCCCTCTGTACCTTGGGTCTAACAGCTGCGGGGCATCAAGATGAGCACGTCTCTTGTTCTAGGACTTAATATAGTTTGGGGCACATGGTAAGCAATAATCACTTCTTTAGTTGATCCAAGTGTTGGATCTTTCTTAATTATTCTACTACCACAATTTACTTGTTCTAAGATTTGTCCCCCCCCCATTTTAATATCTCTTAAGGTGGCACTCACCTTGCACTTGATGACATATCCTACTTTAACTGACAGCATTTCTCTTTCTTAGTCGAACATAAACTATAGTGCATCTTACACTTGATGAAAGCTAGGATGCAATTAAATACTCTATTATGGTTACGATTCTGATATTTGAAATCCTCCAGTAGCTCCCTGTGCCCTCACAGTGTAGTACCTCACCTCCTGGCCATAGTATACAAACCATCTCACCCCCAGTGTTAACCCCGGGGCTCAGCCTCCATCCCCAGGTGATGCTGCCAGATCAGCTGTCGGTTGTCATGAACTTGCTGTAGTTTCCCGAATGCACTGTGCTGCCTCCTGGCACTTTGAAACTTGACACACTCATCCTCATTCTTCGCTTTGCCCTTGTCTATCACCTCCCCTGAAAATCTGTTTCTAAGTGTCTTTTCCCAGCTCCCACCTACCCTTGGCAGTCTATTATCTCCCTGTGGTAAAGCCTGTCACACTGCATCATGGACATGCCCGTTGTCCCCCTGAGAAGAGAAAAGGGACAATGAGGGCCCCCAGCATTTGCAGCTCTAGTGCAGAGCCCCATGCCTGGCTTGCAGGAAATGCCAGATCATGAAGACAAACGGAGATCATCCTCTGGCTAAAACCAGCTCTTCTTTGCCTACCGCAGGATCTGGTCAATAAAGAGCAGCCAGTTATTATTGCTGTTTTTATAGGGATTTTTACCCCATATATCTCCGAGGTCTTTACTCTTTTTATAGCACTTTAATTCAGGCTTCAACCACTTCCTAGTCAGATCAGGGGAAATCATTTTCCTTCCCATACCCTCGATGTATTTCACATCTAGTAATTCTTTTTTTGAAACATCTTATTTACCCATTTGACAGACAGATCACAAGTAGGTAGAGAGGGAGGCAGAGAGAGAGGGGGAAAGCAGGCTCCCCGCTGAGCAGAGAGCCCGATGTGGGGCTCCATCCCAGGACCCTGAAATCATGACCTGAGCCGAAGGCAGAGGCCGAAACCACTGAGCCACCCAGGAGCCCCCATATCTGGTAGTTTTTAACCAACGTGGATTTGCTGCATCAAATAGTTCCTTCTTCTTCAAATATAAATATATAAAGAAAGTGATCAAGTCACTCGCTTGTCTTAGGAGCATGTCATACCTTTAGTAGCAAACTTGAAATCTTGGCCATTGGTTTTGATTTTTGTTTTGGTTAGATTTGGTTCGGTTTTTGTCCTTTTAAAAATCCCTCCAGCCCTTGGCTCTGTCTGACCCGATTGCTTTCAGCTGTTTCTGCAACAAAATTGTCCCGGCAGCGAAAACTCTCATTGTTTACAGTGGCGCCCCCTTCTGAACACTTTGTTAATAAAAAGCTTTTTTTGTTTGTTTGTTTTGTTTTGTTTTTTTTCTCTATGGTAATTGTGGAACAACCATGAGGTATTTCAAAGAGGTGAAGCACAGATAAATTTCTCTAAGGGTGGGGTGAGGGTTACTCAAAAAGGAACTTGACAAGGCTTTTAAAGATATCGACAATCATTATAACATAACGTGACTGATTGTTACCGTGCTCTTAACTGGGCAAACACTTGTTGGCTTCCAAGAAAGACTAACATAGTTGAGATGGTTCTAGCGGCCTTCTGGCACAGGGTCTCATGAGGCAGGGATTCTAGCCACTGGCTGTGCAAGGCATGAGGCCTGTTAGTGATTCTATTTTTTCCTCTGCAGAATAGGTCTTTCTACATTCCAGGTCCTTTCTACCCCAAGAAATAATGTGGCGATTCTCTCAGTGAGTTGTACTATTGGTTTAAACAGCCAACTGTCTCTTTAAAAGGACTTTTGTTTAAATTCCTTTAAAAAAAATGTCCTTTCAAAAAAATCTTTTTTCTTTATTTTTTATTTTTTATCCCATATGTTTACTCTGATCGTGGAACTTTGTCATTTTGACCTTCTCTGCTGATTAAAATATTCTTCATCATCAGCACCTACTGCTCTCCTCTCCTGGTGGCCTCTCCGGAAGGGGTCTTCTCTAGCTCTTCTAGCAGGAGATGGGCACTTCCCCTCTACCCCTGTTGCCAGACCAGCCTTACCTGTCCTGCAGGGTCAGGTCGGCCTGGCCCTTTATCTGTTGTTCTCCTCTGAGTGGTTAGATTTTCATAGATCCCGTGCTTTGCTTTTGTCGGGATTTACCTGGATTATCAAAACCCTTTTCTTGTGCCAGTGAAGCCTAAGAAACAGTCCTAATGAGAGAACCAGGAACTCAAACAGATCATATTTATCCTGAATGTTCTGTCCAAAATGAAAAATTCATTTCAGAGGAGGCTCAAGATCTCTGAGAAGGGAAGTTTCACCAACTCTGTCATGTAGGGGCATCAATTCCGATTCTGTGTCAATTGTCCTACTTTCCCAGCTAGTAATTCTCTACATCAGAAAGCCCACTCTCAACTGTTTCCTCTTTCAAAGGCAGTTGCTCTTAGAGTCTGCACATGACACTTGGGGCCTGCTGGTCGTTGGCTACTGCCCTCTGTACCTTGGGTCTAACAGCTGCGGGGCATCAAGATGAGCACGTCTCTTGTTCTAGGACTTAATATAGTTTGGGGCACATGGTAAGCAATAATCACTTCTTTAGTTGATCCAAGTGTTGGATCTTTCTTAATTATTCTACTACCACAATTTACTTGTTCTAAGATTTGTCCCCCCCCCATTTTAATATCTCTTAAGGTGGCACTCACCTTGCACTTGATGACATATCCTACTTTAACTGACAGCATTTCTCTTTCTTAGTCGAACATAAACTATAGTGCATCTTACACTTGATGAAAGCTAGGATGCAATTAAATACTCTATTATGGTTACGATTCTGATATTTGAAATCCTCCAGTAGCTCCCTGTGCCCTCACAGTGTAGTACCTCACCTCCTGGCCATAGTATACAAACCATCTCACCCCCAGTGTTAACCCCGGGGCTCAGCCTCCATCCCCAGGTGATGCTGCCAGATCAGCTGTCGGTTGTCATGAACTTGCTGTAGTTTCCCGAATGCACTGTGCTGCCTCCTGGCACTTTGAAACTTGACACACTCATCCTCATTCTTCGCTTTGCCCTTGTCTATCACCTCCCCTGAAAATCTGTTTCTAAGTGTCTTTTCCCAGCTCCCACCTACCCTTGGCAGTCTATTATCTCCCTGTGGTAAAGCCTGTCACACTGCATCATGGACATGCCCGTTGTCTGAGAAGAGAAAAGGGACAATGAGGGCCCCCAGCATTTGCAGCTCTAGTGCAGAGCCCCATGCCTGGCTTGCAGGAAATGCCAGATCATGACGACAAACGGAGATCATCCTCTGGCTAAAACCAGCTCTTCTTTGCCTACCGCAGGATCTGGTCAATAAAGAGCAGCCAGTTATTATTGCTGTTTTTATAGGGATTTTTACCCCATATATCTCCGAGGTCTTTACTCTTTTTATAGCACTTTAATTCAGGCTTCAACCACTTCCTAGTCAGATCAGGGGAAATCATTTTCCTTCCCATACCCTCGATGTATTTCACATCTAGTAATTCTTTTTTTGAAACATCTTATTTACCCATTTGACAGACAGATCACAAGTAGGTAGAGAGGGAGGCAGAGAGAGAGGGGGAAAGCAGGCTCCCCGCTGAGCAGAGAGCCCGATGTGGGGCTCCATCCCAGGACCCTGAAATCATGACCTGAGCCGAAGGCAGAGGCCGAAACCACTGAGCCACCCAGGAGCCCCCATATCTGGTAGTTTTTAACCAACGTGGATTTGCTGCATCAAATAGTTCCTTCTTCTTCAAATATAAATATATAAAGAAAGTGATCAAGTCACTCGCTTGTCTTAGGAGCATGTCATACCTTTAGTAGCAAACTTGAAATCTTGGCCATTGGTTTTGATTTTTGTTTTGGTTAGATTTGGTTCGGTTTTTGTCCTTTTAAAAATCCCTCCAGCCCTTGGCTCTGTCTGACCCGATTGCTTTCAGCTGTTTCTGCAACAAAATTGTCCCGGCAGCGAAAACTCTCATTGTTTACAGTGGCGCCCCCTTCTGAACACTTTGTTAATAAAAAGCTTTTTTTGTTTGTTTGTTTTGTTTTGTTTTTTTTCTCTATGGTAATTGTGGAACAACCATGAGGTATTTCAAAGAGGTGAAGCACAGATAAATTTCTCTAAGGGTGGGGTGAGGGTTACTCAAAAAGGAACTTGACAAGGCTTTTAAAGATATCGACAATCATTATAACATAACGTGACTGATTGTTACCCTGCTCTTAACTGGGCAAACACTTGTTGGCTTCCAAGAAAGACTAACATAGTTGAGATGGTTCTAGCGGCCTTCTGGCACAGGGTCTCATGAGGCAGGGATTCTAGCCACTGGCTGTGCAAGGCATGAGGCCTGTTAGTGATTCTATTTTTTCCTCTGCAGAATAGGTCTTTCTACATTCCAGGTCCTTTCTACCCCAAGAAATAATGTGGCGATTCTCTCAGTGAGTTGTACTATTGGTTTAAACAGCCAACTGTCTCTTTAAAAGAACTTTTGTTTAAATTCCTTTAAAAAAAATGTCCTTTCAAAAAAATCTTTTTTCTTTATTTTTTATTTTTTATCCCATATGTTTACTCTGATCGTGGAACTTTGTCATTTTGACCTTCTCTGCTGATTAAAATATTCTTCATCATCAGCACCTACTGCTCTCCTCTCCTGGTGGTCTCTCCGGAAGGGGTCTTCTCTAGCTCTTCTAGCAGGAGATGGGCACTTCCCCTCTACCCCTGTTGCCAGACCAGCCTTACCTGTCCTGCAGGGTCAGGTCGGCCTGGCCCTTTATCTGTTGTTCTCCTCTGAGTGGTTAGATTTTCATAGATCCCGTGCTTTGCTTTTGTCGGGATTTACCTGGATTATCAAAACCCTTTTCTTGTGCCAGTGAAGCCTAAGAAACAGTCCTAATGAGAGAACCAGGAACTCAAACAGATCATATTTATCCTGAATGTTCTGTCCAAAATGAAAAATTCATTTCAGAGGAGGCTCAAGATCTCTGAGAAGGGAAGTTTCACCAACTCTGTCATGTAGGGGCATCAATTCCGATTCTGTGTCAATTGTCCTACTTTCCCAGCTAGTAATTCTCTACATCAGAAAGCCCACTCTCAACTGTTTCCTCTTTCAAAGGCAGTTGCTCTTAGAGTCTGCACATGACACTTGGGGCCTGCTGATCGTTGGCTACTGCCCTCTGTACCTTGGGTCTAACAGCTGCGGGGCATCAAGATGAGCACGTCTCTTGTTCTAGGACTTAATATAGTTTGGGGCACATGGTAAGCAATAATCACTCTTTAGTTGATCCAAGTGTTGGATCTTTCTTAATTATTCTACTACCACAATTTAATTGTTCTAAGATTTGTCCCCCCCCCCATTTTAATATCTCTTAAGGTGGCACTCACCTTGCACTTGATGACATATCCTACTTTAACTGACAGCATTTCTCTTTCTTAGTCGAACATAAACTATAGTGCATCTTACACTTGATGAAAGCTAGGATGCAATTAAATACTCTATTATGGTTACGATTCTGATATTTGAAATCCTCCAGTAGCTCCCTGTGCCCTCACAGTGTAGTACCTCACCTCCTGGCCATAGTATACAAACCATCTCACCCCCAGTGTTAACCCCGGGGCTCAGCCACCATCCCCAGGTGATGCTGCCAGATCAGCTGTCGGTTGTCATGAACTTGCTGTAGTTTCCCGAATGCACTGTGCTGCCTCCTGGCACTTTGAAACTTGACACACTCATCCTCATTCTTCGCTTTGCCCTTGTCTATCACCTCCCCTGATAATCTGTTTCTAAGTGACTTTTCCCAGCTCCCACCTACCCTTGGCAGTCTATTATCTCCCTGTGGTAAAGCCTGTCACACTGCATCATGGACATGCCCGTTGTCCCCCTGAGAAGAGAAAATGGACAATGAGGGCCCCCAGCATTTGCAGCTCTAGTGCAGAGCCCCATGCCTGGCTTGCAGGAAATGCCAGATCATGAAGACAAACGGAGATCATCCTCTGGCTAAAACCAGCTCTTCTTTGCCTACCGCAGGATCTGGTCAATAAAGAGCAGCCAGTTATTATTGCTGTTTTTATAGGGATTTTTACCCCATATATCTCCCAGGTCTTTACTCTTTTTATAGCACTTTAATTCAGGCTTCAACCACTTCCTAGTCAGATCAGGTGAAATCATTTTCCTTCCCATACCCTCGATGTATTTCACATCTAGTAATTCTTTTTTTAAAGATCTTATTTACCTATTTGACAGACAGATCACAAGTAGGTAGAGAGGGAGGCAGAGAGAGAGGGGGAAAGCAGGCTCCCCGCTGAGCAGAGAGCCCGATGTGGGGCTCCATCCCAGGACCCTGAAATCATGACCTGAGCCGAAGGCAGAGGCCGAAACCACTGAGCCACCCAGGAGCCCCCATATCTGGTAGTTTTTAACCAACGTGGATTTGCTGCATCAAATAGTTCCTTCTTCTTCAAATATAAATATATAAAGAAAGTGATCAAATCACTCGCATGTCTTAGGAGAATGTCATACCTTTAGTAGCAAACTTGAAATCATGGCCATTGGTTTTGATTTTTGTTTTGGTTAGATTTGGTTCGGTTTTTGTCCTTTTAAAAATCCCTCCAGCCCTTGGCTCTGTCTGACCCGATTGCTTTCAGCTGTTTCTGCAACAAAATTGTCCCGGCAGCGAAAACTCTCATTGTTTACAGTGGCGCCCCCTTCTGAACACTTTGTTAATAAAAAGCTTTTTTTTGTTTGTTTGTTTTGTTTTGTTTTTTTTCTCTATGGTAATTGTGGAACAACCATGAGGTATTTCAAAGAGGTGAACCACAGATAAATTTCTCTAAGGGTGGGGTGAGGGTTACTCAAAAAGGAACTTGACAAGGCTTTTAAAGATATCGACAATCATTATAACACAACGTGACTGATTGTTACCGTGCTCTTAACTGGGCAAACATTTGTTGGCTTCCAAGAAAGACTAACATAGTTGAGATGGTTCTAGCGGCCTTCTGGCACAGGGTCTCATGAGGCAGGGATTCTAGCCACTGGCTGTGCAGGGCATGAGGCCTGTTAGTGATTCTATTTTTTCCTCTGCAGAATAGGTCTTTCTACATTCCAGGTCCTTTCTACCCCAAGAAATAATGTGGCGATTCTCTCAGTGAGTTGTACTATTGGTTTAAACAGCCAACTGTCTCTTTAAAAGGACTTTTGTTTAAATTCCTTTAAAAAAAAATGTCCTTTCAAAAAAATCTTTTTTCTTTATTTTTTATTTTTTATCCCATATGTTTACTCTGATAGTGGAACTTTGTCATTTTGACTTTCTCTGCTGATTAAAATATTCTTCATCATCAGCAACTACTGCTCTCCTCTCCTGGTGGTCTCTCCGGAAGGGGTCTTCTCTAGCTCTTCTAGCAGGAGATGGGCACTTCCCCTCTACCCCTGTTGCCAGACCAGCCTTACCTGTCCTGCAGGGTCAGGTCGGCCTGGCCCTTTATCTGTTGTTCTCCTCTGAGTGGTTAGATTTTCATAGATCCCGTGCTTTGCTTTTGTCGGGATTTACCTGGATTATCAAAACCCTTTTCTTGTGCCAGTGAAGCCTAAGAAACAGTCCTAATGAGAGAACCAGGAACTCAAACAGATCATATTTATCCTGAATGTTCTGTCCAAAATGAAAAATTCATTTCAGAGGAGGCTCAAGATCTCTGAGAAGGGAAGTTTCACCAACTCTGTCATGTAGGGGCATCAATTCCGTTTCTGTGTCAATTGTCCTACTTTCCCAGCTAGTAATTCTCTACATCAGAAAGCCCACTCTCAACTGTTTCCTCTTTCAAAGGCAGTTGCTCTTAGAGTCTGCACATGACACTTGGGGCCTGCTGGTCGTTGGCTACTGCCCTCTGTACCTTGGGTCTAACAGCTGCGGGGCATCAAGATGAGCACGTCTCTTGTTCTAGGACTTAATATAGTTTGGGGCACATGGTAAGCAATAATCACTTCTTTAGTTGATCCAAGTGTTGGATCTTTCTTAATTATTCCACTACCACAATTTACTTGTTCTAAGATTTGTCCCCCCCCCATTTTAATATCTCTTAAGGTGGCACTCACCTTGCACTTGATGACATATCCTACTTTAACTGACAGCATTTCTCTTTCTTAGTAGAACATAAACTATAGTGCATCTTACACTTGATGAAAGCTAGGATGCAATTAAATACTCTATTATGGTTACGATTCTGATATTTGAAATCCTCCAGTAGCTCCCTGTGCCCTCACAGTGTAGTACCTCACCTCCTGGCCATAGTATACAAACCATCTCACCCCCAGTGTTAACCCCGGGGCTCAGCCACCATCCCCAGGTGATGCTGCCAGATCAGCTGTCGGTTGTCATGAACTTGCTGTAGTTTCCCGAATGCACTGTGCTGCCTCCTGGCACTTTGAAACTTGACACACTCATCCTCATTCTTCGCTTTGCCCTTGTCTATCACCTCCCCTGAAAATCTGTTTCTAAGTGTCTTTTCCCAGCTCCCACCTACCCTTGGCAGTCTATTATCTCCCTGTGGTAAAGCCTGTCACACTGCATCATGGACATGCCCGTTGTCCCCCTGAGAAGAGAAAAGGGACAATGAGGGCCCCCAGCATTTGCAGCTCTAGTGCAGAGCCCCATGCCTGGCTTGCAGGAAATGCCAGATCATGAAGACAAACGGAGATCATCCTCTGGCTAAAACCAGCTCTTCTTTGCCTACCGCAGGATCTGGTCAATAAAGAGCAGCCAGTTATTATTGCTGTTTTTATAGGGATTTTTACCCCATATATCTCCCAGGTCTTTACTCTTTTTATAGCACTTTAATTCAGGCTTCAACCACTTCCTAGTCAGATCAGGGGAAATCATTTTCCTTCCCATACCCTCGATGTATTTCACATCTAGTAATTCTTTTTTTAAACATCTTATTTACCCATTTGACAGACAGATCACAAGTAGGTAGAGAGGGAGGCAGAGAGAGAGGGGGAAAGCAGGCTCCCCGCTGAGCAGAGAGCCCGATGTGGGGCTCCATCCCAGGACCCTGAAATCATGACCTGAGCCGAAGGCAGAGGCCGAAACCACTGAGCCACCCAGGAGCCCCCATATCTGGTAGTTTTTAACCAACGTGGATTTGCTGCATCAAATAGTTCCTTCTTCTTCAAATATAAATATATAAAGAAAGTGATCAAGTCACTCGCTTGTCTTAGGAGAATGTCATACCTTTAGTAGCAAACTTGAAATCTTGGCCATTGGTTTTGATTTTTGTTTTGGTTAGATTTGGTTCGGTTTTTGTCCTTTTAAAAATCCCTCCAGCCCTTGGCTCTGTCTGACCCGATTGCTTTCAGCTGTTTCTGCAACAAAATTGTCCCGGCAGCGAAAACTCTCATTGTTTACAGTGGCGCCCCCTTCTGAACACTTTGTTAATAAAAAGCTTTTTTTTTTGTTTGTTTTGTTTTGTTTTTTTCTCTATGGTAATTGTGGAACAACCATGAGGTATTTCAAAGAGGTGAACCACAGATAAATTTCTCTAAGGGTGGGGTGAGGGTTACTCAAAAAGGAACTTGACAAGGCTTTTAAAGATATCGACAATCATTATAACATAACGTGACTGATTGTTACCGTGCTCTTAACTAGGCAAACACTTGTTGGCTTCCAAGAAAGACTAACATAGTTGAGATGGTTCTAGCGGCCTTTTGGCACAGGGTCTCATGAGGCAGGGATTCTAGCCACTGGCTGTGCAGGGCATGAGGCCTGTTAGTGATTCTATTTTTTCCTCTGCAGAATAGGTCTTTCTACATTCCAGGTCCTTTCTACCCCAAGAAATAATGTGGCGATTCTCTCAGTGAGTTGTACTATTGGTTTAAACAGCCAACTGTCTCTTTAAAAGGACTTTTGTTTAAATTCCTTTAAAAAAAAGTCCTTTCAAAAAAATCTTTTTTCTTTATTTTTTATTTTTTATCCCATATGTTTACTCTGATCGTGGAACTTTGTCATTTTGACCTTCTCTGCTGATTAAAATATTCTTCATCATCAGCAACTACTGCTCTCCTCTCCTGGTGGTCTCTCCGGAAGGGGTCTTCTCTAGCTCTTCTAGCAGGAGATGGGCACTTCCCCTCTACCCCTGTTGCCAGACCAGCCTTACCTGTCCTGCAGGGTCAGGTCGGCCTGGCCCTTTATCTGTTGTTCTCCTCTGAGTGGTTAGATTTTCATAGATCCCGTGCTTTGCTTTTGTCGGGATTTACCTGGATTATCAAAACCCTTTTCTTGTGCCAGTGAAGCCTAAGAAACAGTCCTAATGAGAGAACCAGGAACTCAAACAGATCATATTTATCCTGAATGTTCTGTCCAAAATGAAAAATTCATTTCAGAGGAGGCTCAAGATCTCTGAGAAGGGAAGTTTCACCAACTCTGTCATGTAGGGGCATCAATTCCGTTTCTGTGTCAATTGTCCTACTTTCCCAGCTAGTAATTCTCTACATCAGAAAGCCCACTCTCAACTGTTTCATCTTTCAAAGGCAGTTGCTCTTAGAGTCTGCACATGACACTTGGGGCCTGCTGGTCGTTGGCTACTGCCCTCTGTACCTTGGGTCTAACAGCTGCGGGGCATCAAGATGAGCACGTCTCTTGTTCTAGGACTTAATATAGTTTGGGGCACATGGTAAGCAATAATCACTTCTTTAGTTGATCCAAGTGTTGGATCTTTCTTAATTATTCTACTACCACAATTTACTTGTTCTAAGATTTGTCCCCCCCCCCATTTTAATATCTCTTAAGGTGGCACTCACCTTGCACTTGATGACATATCCTACTTTAACTGACAGCATTTCTCTTTCTTAGTCGAACATAAACTATAGTGCATCTTACACTTGATGAAAGCTAGGATGCAATTAAATACTCTATTATGGTTACGATTCTGATATTTGAAATCCTCCAGTAGCTCCCTGTGCCCTCACAGTGTAGTACCTCACCTCCTGGCCATAGTATACAAACCATCTCACCCCCAGTGTTAACCCCGGGGCTCAGCCTCCATCCCCAGGTGATGCTGCCAGATCAGCTGTCGGTTGTCATGAACTTGCTGTAGTTTCCCGAATGCACTGTGCTGCCTCCTGGCACTTTGAAACTTGACACACTCATCCTCATTCTTCGCTTTGCCCTTGTCTATCACCTCCCCTGAAAATCTGTTTCTAAGTGTCTTTTCCCAGCTCCCACCTACCCTTGGCAGTCTATTATCTCCCTGTGGTAAAGCCTGTCACACTGCATCATGGACATGCCCGTTGTCCCCCTGAGAAGAGAAAAGGGACAATGAGGGCCCCCAGCATTTGCAGCTCTAGTGCAGAGCCCCATGCCTGGCTTGCAGGAAATGCCAGATCATGAAGACAAACGGAGATCATCCTCTGGCTAAAACCAGCTCTTCTTTGCCTACCGCAGGATCTGGTCAATAAAGAGCAGCCAGTTATTATTGCTGTTTTTATAGGGATTTTTACCCCATATATCTCCGAGGTCTTTACTCTTTTTATAGCACTTTAATTCAGGCTTCAACCACTTCCTAGTCAGATCAGGGGAAATCATTTTCCTTCCCATACCCTCGATGTATTTCACATCTAGTAATTCTTTTTTTGAAACATCTTATTTACCCATTTGACAGACAGATCACAAGTAGGTAGAGAGGGAGGCAGAGAGAGAGGGGGAAAGCAGGCTCCCCGCTGAGCAGAGAGCCCGATGTGGGGCTCCATCCCAGGACCCTGAAATCATGACCTGAGCCGAAGGCAGAGGCCGAAACCACTGAGCCACCCAGGAGCCCCCATATCTGGTAGTTTTTAACCAACGTGGATTTGCTGCATCAAATAGTTCCTTCTTCTTCAAATATAAATATATAAAGAAAGTGATCAAGTCACTCGCTTGTCTGAGGAGCATGTCATACCTTTAGTAGCAAACTTGAAATCTTGGCCATTGGTTTTGATTTTTGTTTTGGTTAGATTTGGTTCGGTTTTTGTCCTTTTAAAAATCCCTCCAGCCCTTGGCTCTGTCTGACCCGATTGCTTTCAGCTGTTTCTGCAACAAAATTGTCCCGGCAGCGAAAACTCTCATTGTTTACAGTGGCGCCCCCTTCTGAACACTTTGTTAATAAAAAGCTTTTTTTGTTTGTTTGTTTTGTTTTGTTTTTTTTTCTCTATGGTAATTGTGGAACAACCATGAGGTATTTCAAAGAGGTGAAGCACAGATAAATTTCTCTAAGGGTGGGGTGAGGGTTACTCAAAAAGGAACTTGACAAGGCTTTTAAAGATATCGACAATCATTATAACATAACGTGACTGATTGTTACCCTGCTCTTAACTGGGCAAACACTTGTTGGCTTCCAAGAAAGACTAACATAGTTGAGATGGTTCTAGCGGCCTTCTGGCACAGGGTCTCATGAGGCAGGGATTCTAGCCACTGGCTGTGCAAGGCATGAGGCCTGTTAGTGATTCTATTTTTTCCTCTGCAGAATAGGTCTTTCTACATTCCAGGTCCTTTCTACCCCAAGAAATAATGTGGCGATTCTCTCAGTGAGTTGTACTATTGGTTTAAACAGCCAACTGTCTCTTTAAAAGAACTTTTGTTTAAATTCCTTTAAAAAAAATGTCCTTTCAAAAAAATCTTTTTTCTTTATTTTTTATTTTTTATCCCATATGTTTACTCTGATCGTGGAACTTTGTCATTTTGACCTTCTCTGCTGATTAAAATATTCTTCATCATCAGCACCTACTGCTCTCCTCTCCTGGTGGTCTCTCCGGAAGGGGTCTTCTCTAGCTCTTCTAGCAGGAGATGGGCACTTCCCCTCTACCCCTGTTGCCAGACCAGCCTTACCTGTCCTGCAGGGTCAGGTCGGCCTGGCCCTTTATCTGTTGTTCTCCTCTGAGTGGTTAGATTTTCATAGATCCCGTGCTTTGCTTTTGTCGGGATTTACCTGGATTATCAAAACCCTTTTCTTGTGCCAGTGAAGCCTAAGAAACAGTCCTAATGAGAGAACCAGGAACTCAAACAGATCATATTTATCCTGAATGTTCTGTCCAAAATGAAAAATTCATTTCAGAGGAGGCTCAAGATCTCTGAGAAGGGAAGTTTCACCAACTCTGTCATGTAGGGGCATCAATTCCGATTCTGTGTCAATTGTCCTACTTTCCCAGCTAGTAATTCTCTACATCAGAAAGCCCACTCTCAACTGTTTCCTCTTTCAAAGGCAGTTGCTCTTAGAGTCTGCACATGACACTTGGGGCCTGCTGATCGTTGGCTACTGCCCTCTGTACCTTGGGTCTAACAGCTGCGGGGCATCAAGATGAGCACGTCTCTTGTTCTAGGACTTAATATAGTTTGGGGCACATGGTAAGCAATAATCACTCTTTAGTTGATCCAAGTGTTGGATCTTTCTTAATTATTCTACTACCACAATTTAATTGTTCTAAGATTTGTCCCCCCCCCCATTTTAATATCTCTTAAGGTGGCACTCACCTTGCACTTGATGACATATCCTACTTTAACTGACAGCATTTCTCTTTCTTAGTCGAACATAAACTATAGTGCATCTTACACTTGATGAAAGCTAGGATGCAATTAAATACTCTATTATGGTTACGATTCTGATATTTGAAATCCTCCAGTAGCTCCCTGTGCCCTCACAGTGTAGTACCTCACCTCCTGGCCATAGTATACAAACCATCTCACCCCCAGTGTTAACCCCGGGGCTCAGCCACCATCCCCAGGTGATGCTGCCAGATCAGCTGTCGGTTGTCATGAACTTGCTGTAGTTTCCCGAATGCACTGTGCTGCCTCCTGGCACTTTGAAACTTGACACACTCATCCTCATTCTTCGCTTTGCCCTTGTCTATCACCTCCCCTGATAATCTGTTTCTAAGTGACTTTTCCCAGCTCCCACCTACCCTTGGCAGTCTATTATCTCCCTGTGGTAAAGCCTGTCACACTGCATCATGGACATGCCCGTTGTCCCCCTGAGAAGAGAAAATGGACAATGAGGGCCCCCAGCATTTGCAGCTCTAGTGCAGAGCCCCATGCCTGGCTTGCAGGAAATGCCAGATCATGAAGACAAACGGAGATCATCCTCTGGCTAAAACCAGCTCTTCTTTGCCTACCGCAGGATCTGGTCAATAAAGAGCAGCCAGTTATTATTGCTGTTTTTATAGGGATTTTTACCCCATATATCTCCCAGGTCTTTACTCTTTTTATAGCACTTTAATTCAGGCTTCAACCACTTCCTAGTCAGATCAGGTGAAATCATTTTCCTTCCCATACCCTCGATGTATTTCACATCTAGTAATTCTTTTTTTAAAGATCTTATTTACCTATTTGACAGACAGATCACAAGTAGGTAGAGAGGGAGGCAGAGAGAGAGGGGGAAAGCAGGCTCCCCGCTGAGCAGAGAGCCCGATGTGGGGCTCCATCCCAGGACCCTGAAATCATGACCTGAGCCGAAGGCAGAGGCCGAAACCACTGAGCCACCCAGGAGCCCCCATATCTGGTAGTTTTTAACCAACGTGGATTTGCTGCATCAAATAGTTCCTTCTTCTTCAAATATAAATATATAAAGAAAGTGATCAAATCACTCGCATGTCTTAGGAGAATGTCATACCTTTAGTAGCAAACTTGAAATCATGGCCATTGGTTTTGATTTTTGTTTTGGTTAGATTTGGTTCGGTTTTTGTCCTTTTAAAAATCCCTCCAGCCCTTGGCTCTGTCTGACCCGATTGCTTTCAGCTGTTTCTGCAACAAAATTGTCCCGGCAGCGAAAACTCTCATTGTTTACAGTGGCGCCCCCTTCTGAACACTTTGTTAATAAAAAGCTTTTTTTTGTTTGTTTGTTTTGTTTTGTTTTTTTTCTCTATGGTAATTGTGGAACAACCATGAGGTATTTCAAAGAGGTGAACCACAGATAAATTTCTCTAAGGGTGGGGTGAGGGTTACTCAAAAAGGAACTTGACAAGGCTTTTAAAGATATCGACAATCATTATAACACAACGTGACTGATTGTTACCGTGCTCTTAACTGGGCAAACATTTGTTGGCTTCCAAGAAAGACTAACATAGTTGAGATGGTTCTAGCGGCCTTCTGGCACAGGGTCTCATGAGGCAGGGATTCTAGCCACTGGCTGTGCAGGGCATGAGGCCTGTTAGTGATTCTATTTTTTCCTCTGCAGAATAGGTCTTTCTACATTCCAGGTCCTTTCTACCCCAAGAAATAATGTGGCGATTCTCTCAGTGAGTTGTACTATTGGTTTAAACAGCCAACTGTCTCTTTAAAAGGACTTTTGTTTAAATTCCTTTAAAAAAAAATGTCCTTTCAAAAAAATCTTTTTTCTTTATTTTTTATTTTTTATCCCATATGTTTACTCTGATAGTGGAACTTTGTCATTTTGACTTTCTCTGCTGATTAAAATATTCTTCATCATCAGCAACTACTGCTCTCCTCTCCTGGTGGTCTCTCCGGAAGGGGTCTTCTCTAGCTCTTCTAGCAGGAGATGGGCACTTCCCCTCTACCCCTGTTGCCAGACCAGCCTTACCTGTCCTGCAGGGTCAGGTCGGCCTGGCCCTTTATCTGTTGTTCTCCTCTGAGTGGTTAGATTTTCATAGATCCCGTGCTTTGCTTTTGTCGGGATTTACCTGGATTATCAAAACCCTTTTCTTGTGCCAGTGAAGCCTAAGAAACAGTCCTAATGAGAGAACCAGGAACTCAAACAGATCATATTTATCCTGAATGTTCTGTCCAAAATGAAAAATTCATTTCAGAGGAGGCTCAAGATCTCTGAGAAGGGAAGTTTCACCAACTCTGTCATGTAGGGGCATCAATTCCGTTTCTGTGTCAATTGTCCTACTTTCCCAGCTAGTAATTCTCTACATCAGAAAGCCCACTCTCAACTGTTTCCTCTTTCAAAGGCAGTTGCTCTTAGAGTCTGCACATGACACTTGGGGCCTGCTGGTCGTTGGCTACTGCCCTCTGTACCTTGGGTCTAACAGCTGCGGGGCATCAAGATGAGCACGTCTCTTGTTCTAGGACTTAATATAGTTTGGGGCACATGGTAAGCAATAATCACTTCTTTAGTTGATCCAAGTGTTGGATCTTTCTTAATTATTCCACTACCACAATTTACTTGTTCTAAGATTTGTCCCCCCCCCATTTTAATATCTCTTAAGGTGGCACTCACCTTGCACTTGATGACATATCCTACTTTAACTGACAGCATTTCTCTTTCTTAGTAGAACATAAACTATAGTGCATCTTACACTTGATGAAAGCTAGGATGCAATTAAATACTCTATTATGGTTACGATTCTGATATTTGAAATCCTCCAGTAGCTCCCTGTGCCCTCACAGTGTAGTACCTCACCTCCTGGCCATAGTATACAAACCATCTCACCCCCAGTGTTAACCCCGGGGCTCAGCCACCATCCCCAGGTGATGCTGCCAGATCAGCTGTCGGTTGTCATGAACTTGCTGTAGTTTCCCGAATGCACTGTGCTGCCTCCTGGCACTTTGAAACTTGACACACTCATCCTCATTCTTCGCTTTGCCCTTGTCTATCACCTCCCCTGAAAATCTGTTTCTAAGTGTCTTTTCCCAGCTCCCACCTACCCTTGGCAGTCTATTATCTCCCTGTGGTAAAGCCTGTCACACTGCATCATGGACATGCCCGTTGTCCCCCTGAGAAGAGAAAAGGGACAATGAGGGCCCCCAGCATTTGCAGCTCTAGTGCAGAGCCCCATGCCTGGCTTGCAGGAAATGCCAGATCATGAAGACAAACGGAGATCATCCTCTGGCTAAAACCAGCTCTTCTTTGCCTACCGCAGGATCTGGTCAATAAAGAGCAGCCAGTTATTATTGCTGTTTTTATAGGGATTTTTACCCCATATATCTCCCAGGTCTTTACTCTTTTTATAGCACTTTAATTCAGGCTTCAACCACTTCCTAGTCAGATCAGGGGAAATCATTTTCCTTCCCATACCCTCGATGTATTTCACATCTAGTAATTCTTTTTTTAAACATCTTATTTACCCATTTGACAGACAGATCACAAGTAGGTAGAGAGGGAGGCAGAGAGAGAGGGGGAAAGCAGGCTCCCCGCTGAGCAGAGAGCCCGATGTGGGGCTCCATCCCAGGACCCTGAAATCATGACCTGAGCCGAAGGCAGAGGCCGAAACCACTGAGCCACCCAGGAGCCCCCATATCTGGTAGTTTTTAACCAACGTGGATTTGCTGCATCAAATAGTTCCTTCTTCTT
The DNA here is from genome assembly GCF_964662115.1 of Mustela nivalis. Lineage (NCBI taxonomy): Eukaryota > Metazoa > Chordata > Mammalia > Carnivora > Mustelidae > Mustela > Mustela nivalis. The sequence goes on from NW_028135944.1 coordinate 199,551, forward strand.
CAAATATAAATATATAAAGAAAGTGATCAAGTCACTCGCTTGTCTTAGGAGAATGTCATACCTTTAGTAGCAAACTTGAAATCTTGGCCATTGGTTTTGATTTTTGTTTTGGTTAGATTTGGTTCGGTTTTTGTCCTTTTAAAAATCCCTCCAGCCCTTGGCTCTGTCTGACCCGATTGCTTTCAGCTGTTTCTGCAACAAAATTGTCCCGGCAGCGAAAACTCTCATTGTTTACAGTGGCGCCCCCTTCTGAACACTTTGTTAATAAAAAGCTTTTTTTTTTGTTTGTTTTGTTTTGTTTTTTTCTCTATGGTAATTGTGGAACAACCATGAGGTATTTCAAAGAGGTGAACCACAGATAAATTTCTCTAAGGGTGGGGTGAGGGTTACTCAAAAAGGAACTTGACAAGGCTTTTAAAGATATCGACAATCATTATAACATAACGTGACTGATTGTTACCGTGCTCTTAACTAGGCAAACACTTGTTGGCTTCCAAGAAAGACTAACATAGTTGAGATGGTTCTAGCGGCCTTTTGGCACAGGGTCTCATGAGGCAGGGATTCTAGCCACTGGCTGTGCAGGGCATGAGGCCTGTTAGTGATTCTATTTTTTCCTCTGCAGAATAGGTCTTTCTACATTCCAGGTCCTTTCTACCCCAAGAAATAATGTGGCGATTCTCTCAGTGAGTTGTACTATTGGTTTAAACAGCCAACTGTCTCTTTAAAAGGACTTTTGTTTAAATTCCTTTAAAAAAAAGTCCTTTCAAAAAAATCTTTTTTCTTTATTTTTTATTTTTTATCCCATATGTTTACTCTGATCGTGGAACTTTGTCATTTTGACCTTCTCTGCTGATTAAAATATTCTTCATCATCAGCAACTACTGCTCTCCTCTCCTGGTGGTCTCTCCGGAAGGGGTCTTCTCTAGCTCTTCTAGCAGGAGATGGGCACTTCCCCTCTACCCCTGTTGCCAGACCAGCCTTACCTGTCCTGCAGGGTCAGGTCGGCCTGGCCCTTTATCTGTTGTTCTCCTCTGAGTGGTTAGATTTTCATAGATCCCGTGCTTTGCTTTTGTCGGGATTTACCTGGATTATCAAAACCCTTTTCTTGTGCCAGTGAAGCCTAAGAAACAGTCCTAATGAGAGAACCAGGAACTCAAACAGATCATATTTATCCTGAATGTTCTGTCCAAAATGAAAAATTCATTTCAGAGGAGGCTCAAGATCTCTGAGAAGGGAAGTTTCACCAACTCTGTCATGTAGGGGCATCAATTCCGTTTCTGTGTCAATTGTCCTACTTTCCCAGCTAGTAATTCTCTACATCAGAAAGCCCACTCTCAACTGTTTCCTCTTTCAAAGGCAGTTGCTCTTAGAGTCTGCACATGACACTTGGGGCCTGCTGGTCGTTGGCTACTGCCCTCTGTACCTTGGGTCTAACAGCTGCGGGGCATCAAGATGAGCACGTCTCTTGTTCTAGGACTTAATATAGTTTGGGGCACATGGTAAGCAATAATCACTTCTTTAGTTGATCCAAGTGTTGGATCTTTCTTAATTATTCTACTACCACAATTTACTTGTTCTAAGATTTGTCCCCCCCCCCATTTTAATATCTCTTAAGGTGGCACTCACCTTGCACTTGATGACATATCCTACTTTAACTGACAGCATTTCTCTTTCTTAGTCGAACATAAACTATAGTGCATCTTACACTTGATGAAAGCTAGGATGCAATTAAATACTCTATTATGGTTACGATTCTGATATTTGAAATCCTCCAGTAGCTCCCTGTGCCCTCACAGTGTAGTACCTCACCTCCTGGCCATAGTATACAAACCATCTCACCCCCAGTGTTAACCCCGGGGCTCAGCCTCCATCCCCAGGTGATGCTGCCAGATCAGCTGTCGGTTGTCATGAACTTGCTGTAGTTTCCCGAATGCACTGTGCTGCCTCCTGGCACTTTGAAACTTGACACACTCATCCTCATTCTTCGCTTTGCCCTTGTCTATCACCTCCCCTGAAAATCTGTTTCTAAGTGTCTTTTCCCAGCTCCCACCTACCCTTGGCAGTCTATTATCTCCCTGTGGTAAAGCCTGTCACACTGCATCATGGACATGCCCGTTGTCCCCCTGAGAAGAGAAAAGGGACAATGAGGGCCCCCAGCATTTGCAGCTCTAGTGCAGAGCCCCATGCCTGGCTTGCAGGAAATGCCAGATCATGAAGACAAACGGAGATCATCCTCTGGCTAAAACCAGCTCTTCTTTGCCTACCGCAGGATCTGGTCAATAAAGAGCAGCCAGTTATTATTGCTGTTTTTATAGGGATTTTTACCCCATATATCTCCGAGGTCTTTACTCTTTTTATAGCACTTTAATTCAGGCTTCAACCACTTCCTAGTCAGATCAGGGGAAATCATTTTCCTTCCCATACCCTCGATGTATTTCACATCTAGTAATTCTTTTTTTGAAACATCTTATTTACCCATTTGACAGACAGATCACAAGTAGGTAGAGAGGGAGGCAGAGAGAGAGGGGGAAAGCAGGCTCCCCGCTGAGCAGAGAGCCCGATGTGGGGCTCCATCCCAGGACCCTGAAATCATGACCTGAGCCGAAGGCAGAGGCCGAAACCACTGAGCCACCCAGGAGCCCCCATATCTGGTAGTTTTTAACCAACGTGGATTTGCTGCATCAAATAGTTCCTTCTTCTTCAAATATAAATATATAAAGAAAGTGATCAAGTCACTCGCTTGTCTGAGGAGCATGTCATACCTTTAGTAGCAAACTTGAAATCTTGGCCATTGGTTTTGATTTTTGTTTTGGTTAGATTTGGTTCGGTTTTTGTCCTTTTAAAAATCCCTCCAGCCCTTGGCTCTGTCTGACCCGATTGCTTTCAGCTGTTTCTGCAACAAAATTGTCCCGGCAGCGAAAACTCTCATTGTTTACAGTGGCGCCCCCTTCTGAACACTTTGTTAATAAAAAGCTTTTTTTGTTTGTTTGTTTTGTTTTGTTTTTTTTCTCTATGGTAATTGTGGAACAACCATGAGGTATTTCAAAGAGGTGAAGCACAGATAAATTTCTCTAAGGGTGGGGTGAGGGTTACTCAAAAAGGAACTTGACAAGGCTTTTAAAGATATCGACAATCATTATAACATAACGTGACTGATTGTTACCCTGCTCTTAACTGGGCAAACACTTGTTGGCTTCCAAGAAAGACTAACATAGTTGAGATGGTTCTAGCGGCCTTCTGGCACAGGGTCTCATGAGGCAGGGATTCTAGCCACTGGCTGTGCAAGGCATGAGGCCTGTTAGTGATTCTATTTTTTCCTCTGCAGAATAGGTCTTTCTACATTCCAGGTCCTTTCTACCCCAAGAAATAATGTGGCGATTCTCTCAGTGAGTTGTACTATTGGTTTAAACAGCCAACTGTCTCTTTAAAAGGACTTTTGTTTAAATTCCTTTAAAAAAAATGTCCTTTCAAAAAAATCTTTTTTCTTTATTTTTTATTTTTTATCCCATATGTTTACTCTGATCGTGGAACTTTGTCATTTTGACCTTCTCTGCTGATTAAAATATTCTTCATCATCAGCACCTACTGCTCTCCTCTCCTGGTGGCCTCTCCGGAAGGGGTCTTCTCTAGCTCTTCTAGCAGGAGATGGGCACTTCCCCTCTACCCCTGTTGCCAGACCAGCCTTACCTGTCCTGCAGGGTCAGGTCGGCCTGGCCCTTTATCTGTTGTTCTCCTCTGAGTGGTTAGATTTTCATAGATCCCGTGCTTTGCTTTTGTCGGGATTTACCTGGATTATCAAAACCCTTTTCTTGTGCCAGTGAAGCCTAAGAAACAGTCCTAATGAGAGAACCAGGAACTCAAACAGATCATATTTATCCTGAATGTTCTGTCCAAAATGAAAAATTCATTTCAGAGGAGGCTCAAGATCTCTGAGAAGGGAAGTTTCACCAACTCTGTCATGTAGGGGCATCAATTCCGATTCTGTGTCAATTGTCCTACTTTCCCAGCTAGTAATTCTCTACATCAGAAAGCCCACTCTCAACTGTTTCCTCTTTCAAAGGCAGTTGCTCTTAGAGTCTGCACATGACACTTGGGGCCTGCTGGTCGTTGGCTACTGCCCTCTGTACCTTGGGTCTAACAGCTGCGGGGCATCAAGATGAGCACGTCTCTTGTTCTAGGACTTAATATAGTTTGGGGCACATGGTAAGCAATAATCACTTCTTTAGTTGATCCAAGTGTTGGATCTTTCTTAATTATTCTACTACCACAATTTACTTGTTCTAAGATTTGTCCCCCCCCCCATTTTAATATCTCTTAAGGTGGCACTCACCTTGCACTTGATGACATATCCTACTTTAACTGACAGCATTTCTCTTTCTTAGTCGAACATAAACTATAGTGCATCTTACACTTGATGAAAGCTAGGATGCAATTAAATACTCTATTATGGTTACGATTTTGATATTTGAAATCCTCCAGTAGCTCCCTGTGCCCTCACAGTGTAGTACCTCACCTCCTGGCCATAGTATACAAACCATCTCACCCCCAGTGTTAACCCCGGGGCTCAGCCTCCATCCCCAGGTGATGCTGCCAGATCAGCTGTCGGTTGTCATGAACTTGCTGTAGTTTCCCGAATGCACTGTGCTGCCTCCTGGCACTTTGAAACTTGACACACTCATCCTCATTCTTCGCTTTGCCCTTGTCTATCACCTCCCCTGAAAATCTGTTTCTAAGTGTCTTTTCCCAGCTCCCACCTACCCTTGGCAGTCTATTATCTCCCTGTGGTAAAGCCTGTCACACTGCATCATGGACATGCCCGTTGTCTGAGAAGAGAAAAGGGACAATGAGGGCCCCCAGCATTTGCAGCTCTAGTGCAGAGCCCCATGCCTGGCTTGCAGGAAATGCCAGATCATGAAGACAAACGGAGATCATCCTCTGGCTAAAACCAGCTCTTCTTTGCCTACCGCAGGATCTGGTCAATAAAGAGCAGCCAGTTATTATTGCTGTTTTTATAGGGATTTTTACCCCATATATCTCCGAGGTCTTTACTCTTTTTATAGCACTTTAATTCAGGCTTCAACCACTTCCTAGTCAGATCAGGGGAAATCATTTTCCTTCCCATACCCTCGATGTATTTCACATCTAGTAATTCTTTTTTTGAAACATCTTATTTACCCATTTGACAGACAGATCACAAGTAGGTAGAGAGGGAGGCAGAGAGAGAGGGGGAAAGCAGGCTCCCCGCTGAGCAGAGAGCCCGATGTGGGGCTCCATCCCAGGACCCTGAAATCATGACCTGAGCCGAAGGCAGAGGCCGAAACCACTGAGCCACCCAGGAGCCCCCATATCTGGTAGTTTTTAACCAACGTGGATTTGCTGCATCAAATAGTTCCTTCTTCTTCAAATATAAATATATAAAGAAAGTGATCAAGTCACTCGCTTGTCTTAGGAGCATGTCATACCTTTAGTAGCAAACTTGAAATCTTGGCCATTGGTTTTGATTTTTGTTTTGGTTAGATTTGGTTCGGTTTTTGTCCTTTTAAAAATCCCTCCAGCCCTTGGCTCTGTCTGACCCGATTGCTTTCAGCTGTTTCTGCAACAAAATTGTCCCGGCAGCGAAAACTCTCATTGTTTACAGTGGCGCCCCCTTCTGAACACTTTGTTAATAAAAAGCTTTTTTTGTTTGTTTGTTTTGTTTTGTTTTTTTTTCTCTATGGTAATTGTGGAACAACCATGAGGTATTTCAAAGAGGTGAAGCACAGATAAATTTCTCTAAGGGTGGGGTGAGGGTTACTCAAAAAGGAACTTGACAAGGCTTTTAAAGATATCGACAATCATTATAACATAACGTGACTGATTGTTACCCTGCTCTTAACTGGGCAAACACTTGTTGGCTTCCAAGAAAGACTAACATAGTTGAGATGGTTCTAGCGGCCTTCTGGCACAGGGTCTCATGAGGCAGGGATTCTAGCCACTGGCTGTGCAAGGCATGAGGCCTGTTAGTGATTCTATTTTTTCCTCTGCAGAATAGGTCTTTCTACATTCCAGGTCCTTTCTACCCCAAGAAATAATGTGGCGATTCTCTCAGTGAGTTGTACTATTGGTTTAAACAGCCAACTGTCTCTTTAAAAGAACTTTTGTTTAAATTCCTTTAAAAAAAATGTCCTTTCAAAAAAATCTTTTTTCTTTATTTTTTATTTTTTATCCCATATGTTTACTCTGATCGTGGAACTTTGTCATTTTGACCTTCTCTGCTGATTAAAATATTCTTCATCATCAGCACCTACTGCTCTCCTCTCCTGGTGGTCTCTCCGGAAGGGGTCTTCTCTAGCTCTTCTAGCAGGAGATGGGCACTTCCCCTCTACCCCTGTTGCCAGACCAGCCTTACCTGTCCTGCAGGGTCAGGTCGGCCTGGCCCTTTATCTGTTGTTCTCCTCTGAGTGGTTAGATTTTCATAGATCCCGTGCTTTGCTTTTGTCGGGATTTACCTGGATTATCAAAACCCTTTTCTTGTGCCAGTGAAGCCTAAGAAACAGTCCTAATGAGAGAACCAGGAACTCAAACAGATCATATTTATCCTGAATGTTCTGTCCAAAATGAAAAATTCATTTCAGAGGAGGCTCAAGATCTCTGAGAAGGGAAGTTTCACCAACTCTGTCATGTAGGGGCATCAATTCCGATTCTGTGTCAATTGTCCTACTTTCCCAGCTAGTAATTCTCTACATCAGAAAGCCCACTCTCAACTGTTTCCTCTTTCAAAGGCAGTTGCTCTTAGAGTCTGCACATGACACTTGGGGCCTGCTGATCGTTGGCTACTGCCCTCTGTACCTTGGGTCTAACAGCTGCGGGGCATCAAGATGAGCACGTCTCTTGTTCTAGGACTTAATATAGTTTGGGGCACATGGTAAGCAATAATCACTCTTTAGTTGATCCAAGTGTTGGATCTTTCTTAATTATTCTACTACCACAATTTAATTGTTCTAAGATTTGTCCCCCCCCCCATTTTAATATCTCTTAAGGTGGCACTCACCTTGCACTTGATGACATATCCTACTTTAACTGACAGCATTTCTCTTTCTTAGTCGAACATAAACTATAGTGCATCTTACACTTGATGAAAGCTAGGATGCAATTAAATACTCTATTATGGTTACGATTCTGATATTTGAAATCCTCCAGTAGCTCCCTGTGCCCTCACAGTGTAGTACCTCACCTCCTGGCCATAGTATACAAACCATCTCACCCCCAGTGTTAACCCCGGGGCTCAGCCACCATCCCCAGGTGATGCTGCCAGATCAGCTGTCGGTTGTCATGAACTTGCTGTAGTTTCCCGAATGCACTGTGCTGCCTCCTGGCACTTTGAAACTTGACACACTCATCCTCATTCTTCGCTTTGCCCTTGTCTATCACCTCCCCTGATAATCTGTTTCTAAGTGACTTTTCCCAGCTCCCACCTACCCTTGGCAGTCTATTATCTCCCTGTGGTAAAGCCTGTCACACTGCATCATGGACATGCCCGTTGTCCCCCTGAGAAGAGAAAATGGACAATGAGGGCCCCCAGCATTTGCAGCTCTAGTGCAGAGCCCCATGCCTGGCTTGCAGGAAATGCCAGATCATGAAGACAAACGGAGATCATCCTCTGGCTAAAACCAGCTCTTCTTTGCCTACCGCAGGATCTGGTCAATAAAGAGCAGCCAGTTATTATTGCTGTTTTTATAGGGATTTTTACCCCATATATCTCCGAGGTCTTTACTCTTTTTATAGCACTTTAATTCAGGCTTCAACCACTTCCTAGTCAGATCAGGGGAAATCATTTTCCTTCCCATACCCTCGATGTATTTCACATCTAGTAATTCTTTTTTTAAAGATCTTATTTACCTATTTGACAGACAGATCACAAGTAGGTAGAGAGGGAGGCAGAGAGAGAGGGGGAAAGCAGGCTCCCCGCTGAGCAGAGAGCCCGATGTGGGGCTCCATCCCAGGACCCTGAAATCATGACCTGAGCCGAAGGCAGAGGCCGAAACCACTGAGCCACCCAGGAGCCCCCATATCTGGTAGTTTTTAACCAACGTGGATTTGCTGCATCAAATAGTTCCTTCTTCTTCAAATATAAATATATAAAGAAAGTGATCAAATCACTCGCATGTCTTAGGAGAATGTCATACCTTTAGTAGCAAACTTGAAATCATGGCCATTGGTTTTGATTTTTGTTTTGGTTAGATTTGGTTCGGTTTTTGTCCTTTTAAAAATCCCTCCAGCCCTTGGCTCTGTCTGACCCGATTGCTTTCAGCTGTTTCTGCAACAAAATTGTCCCGGCAGCGAAAACTCTCATTGTTTACAGTGGCGCCCCCTTCTGAACACTTTGTTAATAAAAAGCTTTTTTTTGTTTGTTTGTTTTGTTTTGTTTTTTTTCTCTATGGTAATTGTGGAACAACCATGAGGTATTTCAAAGAGGTGAACCACAGATAAATTTCTCTAAGGGTGGGGTGAGGGTTACTCAAAAAGGAACTTGACAAGGCTTTTAAAGATATCGACAATCATTATAACACAACGTGACTGATTGTTACCGTGCTCTTAACTGGGCAAACATTTGTTGGCTTCCAAGAAAGACTAACATAGTTGAGATGGTTCTAGCGGCCTTCTGGCACAGGGTCTCATGAGGCAGGGATTCTAGCCACTGGCTGTGCAGGGCATGAGGCCTGTTAGTGATTCTATTTTTTCCTCTGCAGAATAGGTCTTTCTACATTCCAGGTCCTTTCTACCCCAAGAAATAATGTGGCGATTCTCTCAGTGAGTTGTACTATTGGTTTAAACAGCCAACTGTCTCTTTAAAAGGACTTTTGTTTAAATTCCTTTAAAAAAAAATGTCCTTTCAAAAAAATCTTTTTTCTTTATTTTTTATTTTTTATCCCATATGTTTACTCTGATCGTGGAACTTTGTCATTTTGACTTTCTCTGCTGATTAAAATATTCTTCATCATCAGCAACTACTGCTCTCCTCTCCTGGTGGTCTCTCCGGAAGGGGTCTTCTCTAGCTCTTCTAGCAGGAGATGGGCACTTCCCCTCTACCCCTGTTGCCAGACCAGCCTTACCTGTCCTGCAGGGTCAGGTCGGCCTGGCCCTTTATCTGTTGTTCTCCTCTGAGTGGTTAGATTTTCATAGATCCCGTGCTTTGCTTTTGTCGGGATTTACCTGGATTATCAAAACCCTTTTCTTGTGCCAGTGAAGCCTAAGAAACAGTCCTAATGAGAGAACCAGGAACTCAAACAGATCATATTTATCCTGAATGTTCTGTCCAAAATGAAAAATTCATTTCAGAGGAGGCTCAAGATCTCTGAGAAGGGAAGTTTCACCAACTCTGTCATGTAGGGGCATCAATTCCGTTTCTGTGTCAATTGTCCTACTTTCCCAGCTAGTAATTCTCTACATCAGAAAGCCCACTCTCAACTGTTTCCTCTTTCAAAGGCAGTTGCTCTTAGAGTCTGCACATGACACTTGGGGCCTGCTGGTCGTTGGCTACTGCCCTCTGTACCTTGGGTCTAACAGCTGCGGGGCATCAAGATGAGCACGTCTCTTGTTCTAGGACTTAATATAGTTTGGGGCACATGGTAAGCAATAATCACTTCTTTAGTTGATCCAAGTGTTGGGTCTTTCTTAATTATTCTACTACCACAATTTACTTGTTCTAAGATTTGTCCCCCCCCCATTTAAATATCTCTTAAGGTGGCACTCACCTTGCACTTGATGACATATCCTACTTTAACTGACAGCATTTCTCTTTCTTAGTCGAACATAAACTATAGTGCATCTTACACTTGATGAAAGCTAGGATGCAATTAAATACTCTATTATGGTTACGATTCTGATATTTGAAATCCTCCAGTAGCTTCCTGTGCCCTCACAGTGTAGTACCTCACCTCCTGGCCATAGTATACAAACCATCTCACCCCCACTGTTAACCCCGGGGCTCAGCCTCCATCCCCAGGTGATGCTGCCAGATCAGCTGTCGGTTGTCATGAACTTGCTGTAGTTTCCCGAATGCACTGTGCTGCCTCCTGGCACTTTGAAACTTGACACACTCATCCTCATTCTTCGCTTTGCCCTTGTCTATCACCTCCCCTGAAAATCTGTTTCTAAGTGTCTTTTCCCAGCTCCCACCTACCCTTGGCAGTCTATTATCTCCCTGTGGTAAAGCCTGTCACACTGCATCATGGACATGCCCGTTGTCCCCCTGAGAAGAGAAAAGGGACAATGAGGGCCCCCAGCATTTGCAGCTCTAGTGCAGAGCCCCATGCCTGGCTTGCAGGAAATGCCAGATCATGAAGACAAACGGAGATCATCCTCTGGCTAAAACCAGCTCTTCTTTGCCTACCGCAGGATCTGGTCAATAAAGAGCAGCCAGTTATTATTGCTGTTTTTCTAGGGATTTTTACCCCATATATTTCCCAGGTCTTTACTCTTTTTATAGCACTTTAATTCAGGCTTCAACCACTTCCTAGTCAGATCAGGGGAAATCATTTTCCTTCCCATACCCTCGATGTATTTCACATCTAGTAATTCTTTTTTTAAACATCTTATTTACCCATTTGACAGACAGATCACAAGTAGGTAGAGAGGGAGGCAGAGAGAGAGGGGGAAAGCAGGCTCCCCGCTGAGCAGAGAGCCCGATGTGGGGCTCCATCCCAGGACCCTGAAATCATGACCTGAGCCGAAGGCAGAGGCCGAAACCACTGAGCCACCCAGGAGCCCCCATATCTGGTAGTTTTTAACCAACGTGGATTTGCTGCATCAAATAGTTCCTTCTTCTTCAAATATAAATATATAAAGAAAGTGATCAAGTCACTCGCTTGTCTTAGGAGCATGTCATACCTTTAGTAGCAAACTTGAAATCTTGGCCATTGGTTTTGATTTTTGTTTTGGTTAGATTTGGTTCGGTTTTTGTCCTTTTAAAAATCCCTCCAGCCCTTGGCTCTGTCTGACCCGATTGCTTTCAGCTGTTTCTGCAACAAAATTGTCCCGGCAGCGAAAACTCTCATTGTTTACAGTGGCGCCCCCTTCTGAACACTTTGTTAATAAAAAGCTTTTTTTGTTTGTTTGTTTTGTTTTGTTTTTTTTCTCTATGGTAATTGTGGAACAACCATGAGGTATTTCAAAGAGGTGAAGCACAGATAAATTTCTCTAAGGGTGGGGTGAGGGTTACTCAAAAAGGAACTTGACAAGGCTTTTAAAGATATCGACAATCATTATAACATAACGTGACTGATTGTTACCGTGCTCTTAACTGGGCAAACACTTGTTGGCTTCCAAGAAAGACTAACATAGTTGAGATGGTTCTAGCGGCCTTCTGGCACAGGGTCTCATGAGGCAGGGATTCTAGCCACTGGCTGTGCAAGGCATGAGGCCTGTTAGTGATTCTATTTTTTCCTCTGCAGAATAGGTCTTTCTACATTCCAGGTCCTTTCTACCCCAAGAAATAATGTGGCGATTCTCTCAGTGAGTTGTACTATTGGTTTAAACAGCCAACTGTCTCTTTAAAAGGACTTTTGTTTAAATTCCTTTAAAAAAAAATGTCCTTTCAAAAAAATCTTTTTTCTTTATTTTTTATTTTTTATCCCATATGTTTACTCTGATCGTGGAACTTTGTCATTTTGACCTTCTCTGCTGATTAAAATATTCTTCATCATCAGCACCTACTGCTCTCCTCTCCTGGTGGCCTCTCCGGAAGGGGTCTTCTCTAGCTCTTCTAGCAGGAGATGGGCACTTCCCCTCTACCCCTGTTGCCAGACCAGCCTTACCTGTCCTGCAGGGTCAGGTCGGCCTGGCCCTTTATCTGTTGTTCTCCTCTGAGTGGTTAGATTTTCATAGATCCCGTGCTTTGCTTTTGTCGGGATTTACCTGGATTATCAAAACCCTTTTCTTGTGCCAGTGAAGCCTAAGAAACAGTCCTAATGAGAGAACCAGGAACTCAAACAGATCATATTTATCCTGAATGTTCTGTCCAAAATGAAAAATTCATTTCAGAGGAGGCTCAAGATCTCTGAGAAGGGAAGTTTCACCAACTCTGTCATGTAGGGGCATCAATTCCGTTTCTGTGTCAATTGTCCTACTTTCCCAGCTAGTAATTCTCTACATCAGAAAGCCCACTCTCAACTGTTTCCTCTTTCAAAGGCAGTTGCTCTTAGAGTCTGCACATGACACTTGGGGCCTGCTGGTCGTTGGCTACTGCCCTCTGTACCTTGGGTCTAACAGCTGCGGGGCATCAAGATGAGCACGTCTCTTGTTCTAGGACTTAATATAGTTTGGGGCACATGGTAAGCAATAATCACTTCTTTAGTTGATCCAAGTGTTGGATCTTTCTTAATTATTCTACTACCACAATTTACTTGTTCTAAGATTTGTCCCCCCCCCCCATTTTAATATCGCTTAAGGTGGCACTCACCTTGCACTTGATGACATATCCTACTTTAACTGACAGCATTTCTCTTTCTTAGTCGAACATAAACTATAGTGCATCTTACACTTGATGAAAGCTAGGATGCAATTAAATACTCTATTATGGTTACGATTCTGATATTTGAAATCCTCCAGTAGCTCCCTGTGCCCTCACAGTGTAGTACCTCACCTCCTGGCCATAGTATACAAACCATCTCACCCCCAGTGTTAACCACGGGGCTCAGCCTCCATCCCCAGGTGATGCTGCCAGATCAGCTGTCGGTTGTCATGAACTTGCTGTAGTTTCCCGAATGCACTGTGCTGCCTCCTGGCACTTTGAAACTTGACACACTCATCCTCATTCTTCGCTTTGCCCTTGTCTATCACCTCCCCTGAAAATCTGTTTCTAAGTGTCTTTTCCCAGCTCCCACCTACCCTTGGCAGTCTATTATCTCCCTGTGGTAAAGCCTGTCACACTGCATCATGGACATGCCCGTTGTCCCCCTGAGAAGAGAAAAGGGACAATGAGGGCCCCCAGCATTTGCAGCTCTAGTGCAGAGCCCCATGCCTGGCTTGCAGGAAATGCCAGATCATGAAGACAAACGGAGATCATCCTCTGGCTAAAACCAGCTCTTCTTTGCCTACCGCAGGATCTGGTCAATAAAGAGCAGCCAGTTATTATTGCTGTTTTTATAGGGATTTTTACCCCATATATCTCCGAGGTCTTTACTCTTTTTATAGCACTTTAATTCAGGCTTCAACCACTTCCTAGTCAGATCAGGGGAAATCATTTTCCTTCCCATACCCTCGATGTATTTCACATCTAGTAATTCTTTTTTTAAACATCTTATTTACCCATTTGACAGACAGATCACAAGTAGGTAGAGAGGGAGGCAGAGAGAGAGGGGGAAAGCAGGCTCCCCGCTGAGCAGAGAGCCCGATGTGGGGCTCCATCCCAGGACCCTGAAATCATGACCTGAGCCGAAGGCAGAGGCCGAAACCACTGAGCCACCCAGGAGCCCCCATATCTGGTAGTTTTTAACCAACGTGGATTTGCTGCATCAAATAGTTCCTTCTTCTTCAAATATAAATATATAAAGAAAGTGATCAAGTCACTCGCTTGTCTTAGGAGCATGTCATACCTTTAGTAGCAAACTTGAAATCTTGGCCATTGGTTTTGATTTTTGTTTTGGTTAGATTTGGTTCGGTTTTTGTCCTTTTAAAAATCCCTCCAGCCCTTGGCTCTGTCTGACCTGATTGCTTTCAGCTGTTTCTGCAACAAAATTGTCCCGGCAGCGAAAACTCTCATTGTTTACAGTGGCGCCCCCTTCTGAACACTTTGTTAATAAAAAGCTTTTTTTGTTTGTTTGTTTTGTTTTGTTTTTTTTCTCTATGGTAATTGTGGAACAACCATGAGGTATTTCAAAGAGGTGAAGCACAGATAAATTTCTCTAAGGGTGGGGTGAGGGTTACTCAAAAAGGAACTTGACAAGGCTTTTAAAGATATCGACAATCATTATAACATAACGTGACTGATTGTTACCGTGCTCTTAACTGGGCAAACACTTGTTGGCTTCCAAGAAAGACTAACATAGTTGAGATGGTTCTAGCGGCCTTCTGGCACAGGGTCTCATGAGGCAGGGATTCTAGCCACTGGCTGTGCAAGGCATGAGGCCTGTTAGTGATTCTATTTTTTCCTCTGCAGAATAGGTCTTTCTACATTCCAGGTCCTTTCTACCCCAAGAAATAATGTGGCGATTCTCTCAGTGAGTTGTACTATTGGTTTAAACAGCCAACTGTCTCTTTAAAAGGACTTTTGTTTAAATTCCTTTAAAAAAAAATGTCCTTTCAAAAAAATCTTTTTTCTTTATTTTTTATTTTTTATCCCATATGTTTACTCTGATCGTGGAACTTTGTCATTTTGACCTTCTCTGCTGATTAAAATATTCTTCATCATCAGCACCTACTGCTCTCCTCTCCTGGTGGCCTCTCCGGAAGGGGTCTTCTCTAGCTCTTCTAGCAGGAGATGGGCACTTCCCCTCTACCCCTGTTGCCAGACCAGCCTTACCTGTCCTGCAGGGTCAGGTCGGCCTGGCCCTTTATCTGTTGTTCTCCTCTGAGTGGTTAGATTTTCATAGATCCCGTGCTTTGCTTTTGTCGGGATTTACCTGGATTATCAAAACCCTTTTCTTGTGCCAGTGAAGCCTAAGAAACAGTCCTAATGAGAGAACCAGGAACTCAAACAGATCATATTTATCCTGAATGTTCTGTCCAAAATGAAAAATTCATTTCAGAGGAGGCTCAAGATCTCTGAGAAGGGAAGTTTCACCAACTCTGTCATGTAGGGGCATCAATTCCGTTTCTGTGTCAATTGTCCTACTTTCCCAGCTAGTAATTCTCTACATCAGAAAGCCCACTCTCAACTGTTTCCTCTTTCAAAGGCAGTTGCTCTTAGAGTCTGCACATGACACTTGGGGCCTGCTGGTCGTTGGCTACTGCCCTCTGTACCTTGGGTCTAACAGCTGCGGGGCATCAAGATGAGCACGTCTCTTGTTCTAGGACTTAATATAGTTTGGGGCACATGGTAAGCAATAATCACTTCTTTAGTTGATCCAAGTGTTGGATCTTTCTTAATTATTCTACTACCACAATTTACTTGTTCTAAGATTTGTCCCCCCCCCCCATTTTAATATCTCTTAAGGTGGCACTCACCTTGCACTTGATGACATATCCTACTTTAACTGACAGCATTTCTCTTTCTTAGTCGAACATAAACTATAGTGCATCTTACACTTGATGAAAGCTAGGATGCAATTAAATACTCTATTATGGTTACGATTCTGACATTTGAAATCCTCCAGTAGCTCCCTGTGCCCTCACAGTGTAGTACCTCACCTCCTGGCCATAGTATACAAACCATCTCACCCCCAGTGTTAACCACGGGGCTCAGCCTCCATCCCCAGGTGATGCTGCCAGATCAGCTGTCGGTTGTCATGAACTTGCTGTAGTTTCCCGAATGCACTGTGCTGCCTCCTGGCACTTTGAAACTTGACACACTCATCCTCATTCTTCGCTTTGCCCTTGTCTATCACCTCCCCTGAAAATCTGTTTCTAAGTGTCTTTTCCCAGCTCCCACCTACCCTTGGCAGTCTATTATCTCCCTGTGGTAAAGCCTGTCACACTGCATCATGGACATGCCCGTTGTCCCCCTGAGAAGAGAAAAGGGACAATGAGGGCCCCCAGCATTTGCAGCTCTAGTGCAGAGCCCCATGCCTGGCTTGCAGGAAATGCCAGATCATGAAGACAAACGGAGATCATCCTCTGGCTAAAACCAGCTCTTCTTTGCCTACCGCAGGATCTGGTCAATAAAGAGCAGCCAGTTATTATTGCTGTTTTTATAGGGATTTTTACCCCATATATCTCCGAGGTCTTTACTCTTTTTATAGCACTTTAATTCAGGCTTCAACCACTTCCTAGTCAGATCAGGGGAAATCATTTTCCTTCCCATACCCTCGATGTATTTCACATCTAGTAATTCTTTTTTTAAACATCTTATTTACCCATTTGACAGACAGATCACAAGTAGGTAGAGAGGGAGGCAGAGAGAGAGGGGGAAAGCAGGCTCCCCGCTGAGCAGAGAGCCCGATGTGGGGCTCCATCCCAGGACCCTGAAATCATGACCTGAGCCGAAGGCAGAGGCCGAAACCACTGAGCCACCCAGGAGCCCCCATATCTGGTAGTTTTTAACCAACGTGGATTTGCTGCATCAAATAGTTCCTTCTTCTTCAAATATAAATATATAAAGAAAGTGATCAAGTCACTCGCTTGTCTTAGGAGCATGTCATACCTTTAGTAGCAAACTTGAAATCTTGGCCATTGGTTTTGATTTTTGTTTTGGTTAGATTTGGTTCGGTTTTTGTCCTTTTAAAAATCCCTCCAGCCCTTGGCTCTGTCTGACCCGATTGCTTTCAGCTGTTTCTGCAACAAAATTGTCCCGGCAGCGAAAACTCTCATTGTTTACAGTGGCGCCCCCTTCTGAACACTTTGTTAATAAAAAGCTTTTTTTGTTTGTTTGTTTTGTTTTGTTTTTTTTCTCTATGGTAATTGTGGAACAACCATGAGGTATTTCAAAGAGGTGAAGCACAGATAAATTTCTCTAAGGGTGGGGTGAGGGTTACTCAAAAAGGAACTTGACAAGGCTTTTAAAGATATCGACAATCATTATAACATAACGTGACTGATTGTTACCGTGCTCTTAACTGGGCAAACACTTGTTGGCTTCCAAGAAAGACTAACATAGTTGAGATGGTTCTAGCGGCCTTCTGGCACAGGGTCTCATGAGGCAGGGATTCTAGCCACTGGCTGTGCAGGGCATGAGGCCTGTTAGTGATTCTATTTTTTCCTCTGCAGAATAGGTCTTTCTACATTCCAGGTCCTTTCTACCCCAAGAAATAATGTGGCGATTCTCTCAGTGAGTTGTACTATTGGTTTAAACAGCCAACTGTCTCTTTAAAAGGACTTTTGTTTAAATTCCTTTAAAAAAAAATGTCCTTTCAAAAAAATCTTTTTTCTTTATTTTTTATTTTTTATCCCATATGTTTACTCTGATCGTGGAACTTTGTCATTTTGACCTTCTCTGCTGATTAAAATATTCTTCATCATCAGCACCTACTGCTCTCCTCTCCTGGTGGCCTCTCCGGAAGGGGTCTTCTCTAGCTCTTCTAGCAGGAGATGGGCACTTCCCCTCTACCCCTGTTGCCAGACCAGCCTTACCTGTCCTGCAGGGTCAGGTCGGCCTGGCCCTTTATCTGTTGTTCTCCTCTGAGTGGTTAGATTTTCATAGATCCCGTGCTTTGCTTTTGTCGGGATTTACCTGGATTATCAAAACCCTTTTCTTGTGCCAGTGAAGCCTAAGAAACAGTCCTAATGAGAGAACCAGGAACTCAAACAGATCATATTTATCCTGAATGTTCTGTCCAAAATGAAAAATTCATTTCAGAGGAGGCTCAAGATCTCTGAGAAGGGAAGTTTCACCAACTCTGTCATGTAGGGGCATCAATTCCGTTTCTGTGTCAATTGTCCTACTTTCCCAGCTAGTAATTCTCTACATCAGAAAGCCCACTCTCAACTGTTTCCTCTTTCAAAGGCAGTTGCTCTTAGAGTCTGCACATGACACTTGGGGCCTGCTGGTCGTTGGCTACTGCCCTCTGTACCTTGGGTCTAACAGCTGCGGGGCATCAAGATGAGCACGTCTCTTGTTCTAGGACTTAATATAGTTTGGGGCACATGGTAAGCAATAATCACTTCTTTAGTTGATCCAAGTGTTGGATCTTTCTTAATTATTCTACTACCACAATTTACTTGTTCTAAGATTTGTCCCCCCCCCCCATTTTAATATCTCTTAAGGTGGCACTCACCTTGCACTTGATGACATATCCTACTTTAACTGACAGCATTTCTCTTTCTTAGTCGAACATAAACTATAGTGCATCTTACACTTGATGAAAGCTAGGATGCAATTAAATACTCTATTATGGTTACGATTCTGATATTTGAAATCCTCCAGTAGCTCCCTGTGCCCTCACAGTGTAGTACCTCACCTCCTGGCCATAGTATACAAACCATCTCACCCCCAGTGTTAACCCCGGGGCTCAGCCTCCATCCCCAGGTGATGCTGCCAGATCAGCTGTCGGTTGTCATGAACTTGCTGTAGTTTCCCGAATGCACTGTGCTGCCTCCTGGCACTTTGAAACTTGACACACTCATCCTCATTCTTCGCTTTGCCCTTGTCTATCACCTCCCCTGAAAATCTGTTTCTAAGTGTCTTTTCCCAGCTCCCACCTACCCTTGGCAGTCTATTATCTCCCTGTGGTAAAGCCTGTCACACTGCATCATGGACATGCCCGTTGTCCCCCTGAGAAGAGAAAAGGGACAATGAGGGCCCCCAGCATTTGCAGCTCTAGTGCAGAGCCCCATGCCTGGCTTGCAGGAAATGCCAGATCATGAAGACAAACGGAGATCATCCTCTGGCTAAAACCAGCTCTTCTTTGCCTACCGCAGGATCTGGTCAATAAAGAGCAGCCAGTTATTATTGCTGTTTTTATAGGGATTTTTACCCCATATATCTCCCAGGTCTTTACTCTTTTTATAGCACTTTAATTCAGGCTTCAACCACTTCCTAGTCAGATCAGGGGAAATCATTTTCCTTCCCATACCCTCGATGTATTTCACATCAGTAATTCTTTTTTTAAACATCTTATTTACCCATTTGACAGACAGATCACAAGTAGGTAGAGAGGGAGGCAGAGAGAGAGGGGGAAAGCAGGCTCCCCGCTGAGCAGAGAGCCCGATGTGGGGCTCCATCCCAGGACCCTGAAATCATGACCTGAGCCGAAGGCAGAGGCCGAAACCACTGAGCCACCCAGGAGCCCCCATATCTGGTAGTTTTTAACCAACGTGGATTTGCTGCATCAAATAGTTCCTTCTTCTTCAAATATAAATATATAAAGAAAGTGATCAAGTCACTCGCTTGTCTTAGGAGCATGTCATACCTTTAGTAGCAAACTTGAAATCTTGGCCATTGGTTTTGATTTTTGTTTTGGTTAGATTTGGTTCGGTTTTTGTCCTTTTAAAAATCCCTCCAGCCCTTGGCTCTGTCTGACCCGATTGCTTTCAGCTGTTAATGCAACAAAATTGTCCCGGCAGCGAAAACTCTCATTGTTTACAGTGGCGCCCCCTTCTGAACACTTTGTTAATAAAAAGCTTTTTTTTTGTTTGTTTGTTTTGTTTTGTTTTTTTTCTCTATGGTAATTGTGGAACAACCATGAGGTATTTCAAAGAGGTGAACCACAGATAAATTTCTCTAAGGGTGGGGTGAGGGTTACTCAAAAAGGAACTTGACAAGGCTTTTAAAGATATCGACAATCATTATAACATAACGTGACTGATTGTTACCGTGCTCTTAACTGGGCAAACATTTGTTGGCTTCCAAGAAAGACTAACATAGTTGAGATGGTTCTAGCGGCCTTCTGGCACAGGGTCTCATGAGGCAGGGATTCTAGCCACTGGCTGTGCAGGGCATGAGGCCTGTTAGTGATTCTATTTTTTCCTCTGCAGAATAGGTCTTTCTACATTCCAGGTCCTTTCTACCCCAAGAAATAATGTGGCGATTCTCTCAGTGAGTTGTACTATTGGTTTAAACAGCCAACTGTCTCTTTAAAAGGACTTTTGTTTAAATTCCTTTAAAAAAAAATGTCCTTTCAAAAAATCTTTTTTCTTTATTTTTTATTTTTTATCCCATATGTTTACTCTGATCGTGGAACTTTGTCATTTTGACCTTCTCTGCTGATTAAAATATTCTTCATCATCAGCACCTACTGCTCTCCTCTCCTGGTGGCCTCTCCGGAAGGGGTCTTCTCTAGCTCTTCTAGCAGGAGATGGGCACTTCCCCTCTACCCCTGTTGCCAGACCAGCCTTACCTGTCCTGCAGGGTCAGGTCGGCCTGGCCCTTTATCTGTTGTTCTCCTCTGAGTGGTTAGATTTTCATAGATCCCGTGCTTTGCTTTTGTCGGGATTTACCTGGATTATCAAAACCCTTTTCTTGTGCCAGTGAAGCCTAAGAAACAGTCCTAATGAGAGAACCAGGAACTCAAACAGATCATATTTATCCTGAATGTTCTGTCCAAAATGAAAAATTCATTTCAGAGGAGGCTCAAGATCTCTGAGAAGGGAAGTTTCACCAACTCTGTCATGTAGGGGCATCAATTCCGTTTCTGTGTCAATTGTCCTACTTTCCCAGCTAGTAATTCTCTACATCAGAAAGCCCACTCTCAACTGTTTCCTCTTTCAAAGGCAGTTGCTCTTAGAGTCTGCACATGACACTTGGGGCCTGCTGGTCGTTGGCTACTGCCCTCTGTACCTTGGGTCTAACAGCTGCGGGGCATCAAGATGAGCACGTCTCTTGTTCTAGGACTTAATATAGTTTGGGGCACATGGTAAGCAATAATCACTTCTTCAGTTGATCCAAGTGTTGGATCTTTCTTAATTATTCTACTACCACAATTTACTTGTTCTAAGATTTGTCCCCCCCCCCCATTTTAATATCTCTTAAGGTGGCACTCACCTTGCACTTGATGACATATCCTACTTTAACTGACAGCATTTCTCTTTCTTAGTCGAACATAAACTATAGTGCATCTTACACTTGATGAAAGCTAGGATGCAATTAAATACTCTATTATGGTTACGATTCTGATATTTGAAATCCTCCAGTAGCTCCCTGTGCCCTCACAGTGTAGTACCTCACCTCCTGGCCATAGTATACAAACCATCTCACCCCCAGTGTTAACCCCGGGGCTCAGCCTCCATCCCCAGGTGATGCTGCCAGATCAGCTGTCGGTTGTCATGAACTTGCTGTAGTTTCCCGAATGCACTGTGCTGCCTCCTGGCACTTTGAAACTTGACACACTCATCCTCATTCTTCGCTTTGCCCTTGTCTATCACCTCCCCTGAAAATCTGTTTCTAAGTGTCTTTTCCCAGCTCCCACCTACCCTTGGCAGTCTATTATCTCCCTGTGGTAAAGCCTGTCACACTGCATCATGGACATGCCCGTTGTCCCCCTGAGAAGAGAAAAGGGACAATGAGGGCCCCCAGCATTTGCAGCTCTAGTGCAGAGCCCCATGCCTGGCTTGCAGGAAATGCCAGATCATGAAGACAAACGGAGATCATCCTCTGGCTAAAACCAGCTCTTCTTTGCCTACCGCAGGATCTGGTCAATAAATAGCAGCCAGTTATTATTGCTGTTTTTCTAGGGATTTTTACCCCATATATTTCCCAGGTCTTTACTCTTTTTATAGCACTTTAATTCAGGCTTCAACCACTTCCTAGTCAGATCAGGGGAAATCATTTTCCTTCCCATACCCTCGATGTATTTCACATCTAGTAATTCTTTTTTTAAAGATCTTATTTACCCATTTGACAGACTGATCACAAGTAGGTAGAGAGGGAGGCAGAGAGAGAGGGGGAAAGCAGGCTCCCCGCTGAACAGAGAGCCCGATGTGGGGCTCCATCCCAGGACCCTGAAATCATGACCTGAGCCGAAGGCAGAGGCCGAAACCACTGAGCCACCCAGGAGCCCCCATATCTGGTAGTTTTTAACCAACGTGGATTTGCTGCATCAAATAGTTCCTTCTTTTTCAAATATAAATATATAAAGAAAGTGATCAAGTCACTCGCTTGTCTGAGGAGCATGTCATACCTTTAGTAGCAAACTTGAAATCTTGGCCATTGGTTTTGATTTTTGTTTTGGTTAGATTTGGTTCGGTTTTTGTCCTTTTAAAAATCCCTCCAGCCCTTGGCTCTGTCTGACCCGATTGCTTTCAGCTGTTTCTGCAACAAAATTGTCCCGGCAGCGAAAACTCTCATTGTTTACAGTGGCGCCCCCTTCTGAACACTTTGTTAATAAAAAGCTTTTTTTTTTGTTTGTTTTGTTTTGTTTTTTTCTCTATGGTAATTGTGGAACAACCATGAGGTATTTCAAAGAGGTGAACCACAGATAAATTTCTCTAAGGGTGGGGTGAGGGTTACTCAAAAAGGAACTTGACAAGGCTTTTAAAGATATCGACAATCATTATAACATAACGTGACTGATTGTTACCGTGCTCTTAACTGGGCAAACACTTGTTGGCTTCCAAGAAAGACTAACATAGTTGAGATGGTTCTAGCGGCCTTCTGGCACAGGGTCTCATGAGGCAGGGATTCTAGCCACTGGCTGTGCAAGGCATGAGGCCTGTTAGTGATTCTATTTTTTCCTCTGCAGAATAGGTCTTTCTACATTCCAGGTCCTTTCTACCCCAAGAAATAATGTGGCGATTCTCTCAGTGAGTTGTACTATTGGTTTAAACAGCCAACTGTCTCTTTAAAAGGACTTTTGTTTAAATTCCTTTAAAAAAAATGTCCTTTCAAAAAAATCTTTTTTCTTTATTTTTTATTTTTTATCCCATATGTTTACTCTGATCGTGGAACTTTGTCATTTTGACCTTCTCTGCTGATTAAAATATTCTTCATCATCAGCACCTACTGCTCTCCTCTCCTGGTGGTCTCTCCGGAAGGGGTCTTCTCTAGCTCTTCTAGCAGGAGATGGGCACTTCCCCTCTACCCCTGTTGCCAGACCAGCCTTACCTGTCCTGCAGGGTCAGGTCGGCCTGGCCCTTTATCTGTTGTTCTCCTCTGAGTGGTTAGATTTTCATAGATCCCGTGCTTTGCTTTTGTCGGGATTTACCTGGATTATCAAAACCCTTTTCTTGTGCCAGTGAAGCCTAAGAAACAGTCCTAATGAGAGAACCAGGAACTCAAACAGATCATATTTATCCTGAATGTTCTGTCCAAAATGAAAAATTCATTTCAGAGGAGGCTCAAGATCTCTGAGAAGGGAAGTTTCACCAACTCTGTCATGTAGGGGCATCAATTCCGTTTCTGTGTCAATTGTCCTACTTTCCCAGCTAGTAATTCTCTACATCAGAAAGCCCACTCTCAACTGTTTCCTCTTTCAAAGGCAGTTGCTCTTAGAGTCTGCACATGACACTTGGGGCCTGCTGGTCGTTGGCTACTGCCCTCTGTACCTTGGGTCTAACAGCTGCGGGGCATCAAGATGAGCACGTCTCTTGTTCTAGGACTTAATATAGTTTGGGGCACATGGTAAGCAATAATCACTTCTTCAGTTGATCCAAGTGTTGGATCTTTCTTAATTATTCTACTACCACAATTTACTTGTTCTAAGATTTGTCCCCCCCCCCATTTTAATATCTCTTAAGGTGGCACTCACCTTGCACTTGATGACATATCCTACTTTAACTGACAGCATTTCTCTTTCTTAGTCGAACATAAACTATAGTGCATCTTACACTTGATGAAAGCTAGGATGCAATTAAATACTCTATTATGGTTACGATTCTGATATTTGAAATCCTCCAGTAGCTCCCTGTGCCCTCACAGTGTAGTACCTCACCTCCTGGCCATAGTATACAAACCATCTCACCCCCAGTGTTAACCCCGGGGCTCAGCCTCCATCCCCAGGTGATGCTGCCAGATCAGCTGTCGGTTGTCATGAACTTGCTGTAGTTTCCCGAATGCACTGTGCTGCCTCCTGGCACTTTGAAACTTGACACACTCATCCTCATTCTTCGCTTTGCCCTTGTCTATCACCTCCCCTGAAAATCTGTTTCTAAGTGTCTTTTCCCAGCTCCCACCTACCCTTGGCAGTCTATTATCTCCCTGTGGTAAAGCCTGTCACACTGCATCATGGACATGCCCGTTGTCCCCCTGAGAAGAGAAAAGGGACAATGAGGGCCCCCAGCATTTGCAGCTCTAGTGCAGAGCCCCATGCCTGGCTTGCAGGAAATGCCAGATCATGAAGACAAACGGAGATCATCCTCTGGCTAAAACCAGCTCTTCTTTGCCTACCGCAGGATCTGGTCAATAAAGAGCAGCCAGTTATTATTGCTGTTTTTCTAGGGATTTTTACCCCATATATTTCCCAGGTCTTTACTCTTTTTATAGCACTTTAATTCAGGCTTCAACCACTTCCTAGTCAGATCAGGGGAAATCATTTTCCTTCCCATACCCTCGATGTATTTCACATCTAGTAATTCTTTTTTTAAAGATCTTATTTACCCATTTGACAGACTGATCACAAGTAGGTAGAGAGGGAGGCAGAGAGAGAGGGGGAAAGCAGGCTCCCCGCTGAACAGAGAGCCCGATGTGGGGCTCCATCCCAGGACCCTGAAATCATGACCTGAGCCGAAGGCAGAGGCCGAAACCACTGAGCCACCCAGGAACCCCATATCTGGTAGTTTTTAACCAACGTGGATTTGCTGCATCAAATAGTTCCTTCTTTTTCAAATATAAATATATAAAGAAAGTGATCAAGTCACTCGCTTGTCTGAGGAGCATGTCATACCTTTAGTAGCAAACTTGAAATCTTGGCCATTGGTTTTGATTTTTGTTTTGGTTAGATTTGGTTCGGTTTTTGTCCTTTTAAAAATCCCTCCAGCCCTTGGCTCTGTCTGACCCGATTGCTTTCAGCTGTTTCTGCAACAAAATTGTCCCGGCAGCGAAAACTCTCATTGTTTACAGTGGCGCCCCCTTCTGAACACTTTGTTAATAAAAAGCTTTTTTTTTTGTTTGTTTTGTTTTGTTTTTTTCTCTATGGTAATTGTGGAACAACCATGAGGTATTTCAAAGAGGTGAACCACAGATAAATTTCTCTAAGGGTGGGGTGAGGGTTACTCAAAAAGGAACTTGACAAGGCTTTTAAAGATATCGACAATCATTATAACATAACGTGACTGATTGTTACCGTGCTCTTAACTGGGCAAACACTTGTTGGCTTCCAAGAAAGACTAACATAGTTGAGATGGTTCTAGCGGCCTTCTGGCACAGGGTCTCATGAGGCAGGGATTCTAGCCACTGGCTGTGCAAGGCATGAGGCCTGTTAGTGATTCTATTTTTTCCTCTGCAGAATAGGTCTTTCTACATTCCAGGTCCTTTCTACCCCAAGAAATAATGTGGCGATTCTCTCAGTGAGTTGTACTATTGGTTTAAACAGCCAACTGTCTCTTTAAAAGGACTTTTGTTTAAATTCCTTTAAAAAAAATGTCCTTTCAAAAAAATCTTTTTTCTTTATTTTTTATTTTTTATCCCATATGTTTACTCTGATCGTGGAACTTTGTCATTTTGACCTTCTCTGCTGATTAAAATATTCTTCATCATCAGCACCTACTGCTCTCCTCTCCTGGTGGTCTCTCCGGAAGGGGTCTTCTCTAGCTCTTCTAGCAGGAGATGGGCACTTCCCCTCTACCCCTGTTGCCAGACCAGCCTTACCTGTCCTGCAGGGTCAGGTCGGCCTGGCCCTTTATCTGTTGTTCTCCTCTGAGTGGTTAGATTTTCATAGATCCCGTGCTTTGCTTTTGTCGGGATTTACCTGGATTATCAAAACCCTTTTCTTGTGCCAGTGAAGCCTAAGAAACAGTCCTAATGAGAGAACCAGGAACTCAAACAGATCATATTTATCCTGAATGTTCTGTCCAAAATGAAAAATTCATTTCAGAGGAGGCTCAAGATCTCTGAGAAGGGAAGTTTCACCAACTCTGTCATGTAGGGGCATCTATTCCGATTCTGTGTCAATTGTCCTACTTTCCCAGCTAGTAATTCTCTACATCAGAAAGCCCACTCTCAACTGTTTCCTCTTTCAAAGGCAGTTGCTCTTAGAGTCTGCACATGACACTTGGGGCCTGCTGGTCGTTGGCTACTGCCCTCTGTACCTTGGGTCTAACAGCTGCGGGGCATCAAGATGAGCACGTCTCTTGTTCTAGGACTTAATATAGTTTGGGGCACATGGTAAGCAATAATCACTTCTTCAGTTGATCCAAGTGTTGGATCTTTCTTAATTATTCTACTACCACAATTTACTTGTTCTAAGATTTGTCCCCCCCCCCATTTTAATATCTCTTAAGGTGGCACTCACCTTGCACTTGATGACATATCCTACTTTAACTGACAGCATTTCTCTTTCTTAGTCGAACATAAACTATAGTGCATCTTACACTTGATGAAAGCTAGGATGCAATTAAATACTCTATTATGGTTACGATTCTGATATTTGAAATCCTCCAGTAGCTCCCTGTGCCCTCACAGTGTAGTACCTCACCTCCTGGCCATAGTATACAAACCATCTCACCCCCAGTGTTAACCCCGGGGCTCAGCCTCCATCCCCAGGTGATGCTGCCAGTTCAGCTGTCGGTTGTCATGAACTTGCTGTAGTTTCCCGAATGCACTGTGCTGCCTCCTGGCACTTTGAAACTTGACACACTCATCCTCATTCTTCGCTTTGCCCTTGTCTATCACCTCCCCTGAAAATCTGTTTCTAAGTGTCTTTTCCCAGCTCCCACCTACCCTTGGCAGTCTATTATCTCCCTGTGGTAAAGCCTGTCACACTGCATCATGGACATGCCCGTTGTCCCCCTGAGAAGAGAAAAGGGACAATGAGGGCCCCCAGCATTTGCAGCTCTAGTGCAGAGCCCCATGCCTGGCTTGCAGGAAATGCCAGATCATGAAGACAAACGGAGATCATCCTCTGGCTAAAACCAGCTCTTCTTTGCCTACCGCAGGATCTGGTCAATAAAGAGCAGCCAGTTATTATTGCTGTTTTTATAGGGATTTTTACCCCATATATTTCCCAGGTCTTTACTCTTTTTATAGCACTTTAATTCAGGCTTCAACCACTTCCTAGTCAGATCAGGGGAAATCATTTTCCTTCCCATACCCTCGATGTATTTCACATCTAGTAATTCTTTTTTTAAAGATCTTATTTACCCATTTGACAGACTGATCACAAGTAGGTAGAGAGGGAGGCAGAGAGAGAGGGGGAAAGCAGGCTCCCCGCTGAGCAGAGAGCCCGATGTGGGGCTCCATCCCAGGACCCTGAAATCATGACCTGAGCCGAAGGCAGAGGCCGAAACCACTGAGCCACCCAGGAGCCCCCATATCTGGTAGTTTTTAACCAACGTGGATTTGCTGCATCAAATAGTTCCTTCTTCTTCAAATATAAATATATAAAGAAAGTGATCAAGTCACTCGCATGTCTGAGGAGAATGTCATACCTTTAGTAGCAAACTTGAAATCTTGGCCATTGGTTTTGATTTTTGTTTTGGTTAGATTTGGTTCGGTTTTTGTCCTTTTAAAAATCCCTCCAGCCCTTGGCTCTGTCTGACCCGATTGCTTTCAGCTGTTTCTGCAACAAAATTGTCCCGGCAGCGAAAACTCTCATTGTTTACAGTGGCGCCCCCTTCTGAACACTTTGTTAATAAAAAGCTTTTTTTGTTTGTTTGTTTTGTTTTGTTTTTTTCTCTATGGTAATTGTGGAACAACCATGAGGTATTTCAAAGAGGTGAACCACAGATAAATTTCTCTAAGGGTGGGGTGAGGGTTACTCAAAAAGGAACTTGACAAGGCTTTTAAAGATATCGACAATCATTATAACATAACGTGACTGATTGTTACCGTGCTCTTAACTGGGCAAACACTTGTTGGCTTCCAAGAAAGACTAACATAGTTGAGATGGTTCTAGCGGCCTTCTGGCACAGGGTCTCATGAGGCAGGGATTCTAGCCACTGGCTGTGCAAGGCATGAGGCCTGTTAGTGATTCTATTTTTTCCTCTGCAGAATAGGTCTTTCTACATTCCAGGTCCTTTCTACCCCAAGAAATAATGTGGCGATTCTCTCAGTGAGTTGTACTATTGGTTTAAACAGCCAACTGTCTCTTTAAAAGGACTTTTGTTTAAATTCCTTTAAAAAAAATGTCCTTTCAAAAAAATCTTTTTTCTTTATTTTTTATTTTTTATCCCATATGTTTACTCTGATCGTGGAACTTTGTCATTTTGACCTTCTCTGCTGATTAAAATATTCTTCATCATCAGCACCTACTGCTCTCCTCTCCTGGTGGCCTCTCCGGAAGGGGTCTTCTCTAGCTCTTCTAGCAGGAGATGGGCACTTCCCCTCTACCCCTGTTGCCAGACCAGCCTTACCTGTCCTGCAGGGTCAGGTCGGCCTGGCCCTTTATCTGTTGTTCTCCTCTGAGTGGTTAGATTTTCATAGATCCCGTGCTTTGCTTTTGTCGGGATTTACCTGGATTATCAAAACCCTTTTCTTGTGCCAGTGAAGCCTAAGAAACAGTCCTAATGAGAGAACCAGGAACTCAAACAGATCATATTTATCCTGAATGTTCTGTCCAAAATGAAAAATTCATTTCAGAGGAGGCTCAAGATCTCTGAGAAGGGAAGTTTCACCAACTCTGTCATGTAGGGGCATCTATTCCGATTCTGTGTCAATTGTCCTACTTTCCCAGCTAGTAATTCTCTACATCAGAAAGCCCACTCTCAACTGTTTCCTCTTTCAAAGGCAGTTGCTCTTAGAGTCTGCACATGACACTTGGGGCCTGCTGGTCGTTGGCTACTGCCCTCTGTACCTTGGGTCTAACAGCTGCGGGGCATCAAGATGAGCACGTCTCTTGTTCTAGGACTTAATATAGTTTGGGGCACATGGTAAGCAATAATCACTTCTTCAGTTGATCCAAGTGTTGGATCTTTCTTAATTATTCTACTACCACAATTTACTTGTTCTAAGATTTGTCCCCCCCCCCCATTTTAATATCTCTTAAGGTGGCACTCACCTTGCACTTGATGACATATCCTACTTTAACTGACAGCATTTCTCTTTCTTAGTCGAACATAAACTATAGTGCATCTTACACTTGATGAAAGCTAGGATGCAATTAAATACTCTATTATGGTTACGATTCTGATATTTGAAATCCTCCAGTAGCTCCCTGTGCCCTCACAGTGTAGTACCTCACCTCCTGGCCATAGTATACAAACCATCTCACCCCCAGTGTTAACCCCGGGGCTCAGCCTCCATCCCCAGGTGATGCTGCCAGATCAGCTGTCGGTTGTCATGAACTTGCTGTAGTTTCCCGAATGCACTGTGCTGCCTCCTGGCACTTTGAAACTTGACACACTCATCCTCATTCTTCGCTTTGCCCTTGTCTATCACCTCCCCTGAAAATCTGTTTCTAAGTGTCTTTTCCCAGCTCCCACCTACCCTTGGCAGTCTATTATCTCCCTGTGGTAAAGCCTGTCACACTGCATCATGGACATGCCCGTTGTCCCCCTGAGAAGAGAAAAGGGACAATGAGGGCCCCCAGCATTTGCAGCTCTAGTGCAGAGCCCCATGCCTGGCTTGCAGGAAATGCCAGATCATGAAGACAAACGGAGATCATCCTCTGGCTAAAACCAGCTCTTCTTTGCCTACCGCAGGATCTGGTCAATAAAGAGCAGCCAGTTATTATTGCTGTTTTTATAGGGATTTTTACCCCATATATTTCCCAGGTCTTTACTCTTTTTATAGCACTTTAATTCAGGCTTCAACCACTTCCTAGTCAGATCAGGGGAAATCATTTTCCTTCCCATACCCTCGATGTATTTCACATCTAGTAATTCTTTTTTTAAAGATCTTATTTACCCATTTGACAGACTGATCACAAGTAGGTAGAGAGGGAGGCAGAGAGAGAGGGGGAAAGCAGGCTCCCCGCTGAGCAGAGAGCCCGATGTGGGGCTCCATCCCAGGACCCTGAAATCATGACCTGAGCCGAAGGCAGAGGCCGAAACCACTGAGCCACCCAGGAGCCCCCATATCTGGTAGTTTTTAACCAACGTGGATTTGCTGCATCAAATAGTTCCTTCTTCTTCAAATATAAATATATAAAGAAAGTGATCAAGTCACTCGCATGTCTGAGGAGAATGTCATACCTTTAGTAGCAAACTTGAAATCTTGGCCATTGGTTTTGATTTTTGTTTTGGTTAGATTTGGTTCGGTTTTTGTCCTTTTAAAAATCCCTCCAGCCCTTGGCTCTGTCTGACCCGATTGCTTTCAGCTGTTTCTGCAACAAAATTGTCCCGGCAGCGAAAACTCTCATTGTTTACAGTGGCGCCCCCTTCTGAACACTTTGTTAATAAAAAGCTTTTTTTTTTTGTTTGTTTTGTTTTGTTTTTTTCTCTATGGTAATTGTGGAACAACCATGAGGTATTTCAAAGAGGTGAACCACAGATAAATTTCTCTAAGGGTGGGGTGAGGGTTACTCAAAAAGGAACTTGACAAGGCTTTTAAAGATATCGACAATCATTATAACATAACGTGACTGATTGTTACCGTGCTCTTAACTGGGCAAACACTTGTTGGCTTCCAAGAAAGACTAACATAGTTGAGATGGTTCTAGCGGCCTTCTGGCACAGGGTCTCATGAGGCAGGGATTCTAGCCACTGGCTGTGCAAGGCATGAGGCCTGTTAGTGATTCTATTTTTTCCTCTGCAGAATAGGTCTTTCTACATTCCAGGTCCTTTCTACCCCAAGAAATAATGTGGCGATTCTCTCAGTGAGTTGTACTATTGGTTTAAACAGCCAACTGTCTCTTTAAAAGGACTTTTGTTTAAATTCCTTTAAAAAAAATGTCCTTTCAAAAAAATCTTTTTTCTTTATTTTTTATTTTTTATCCCATATGTTTACTCTGATCGTGGAACTTTGTCATTTTGACCTTCTCTGCTGATTAAAATATTCTTCATCATCAGCACCTACTGCTCTCCTCTCCTGGTGGCCTCTCCGGAAGGGGTCTTCTCTAGCTCTTCTAGCAGGAGATGGGCACTTCCCCTCTACCCCTGTTGCCAGACCAGCCTTACCTGTCCTGCAGGGTCAGGTCGGCCTGGCCCTTTATCTGTTGTTCTCCTCTGAGTGGTTAGATTTTCATAGATCCCGTGCTTTGCTTTTGTCGGGATTTACCTGGATTATCAAAACCCTTTTCTTGTGCCAGTGAAGCCTAAGAAACAGTCCTAATGAGAGAACCAGGAACTCAAACAGATCATATTTATCCTGAATGTTCTGTCCAAAATGAAAAATTCATTTCAGAGGAGGCTCAAGATCTCTGAGAAGGGAAGTTTCACCAACTCTGTCATGTAGGGGCATCTATTCCGATTCTGTGTCAATTGTCCTACTTTCCCAGCTAGTAATTCTCTACATCAGAAAGCCCACTCTCAACTGTTTCCTCTTTCAAAGGCAGTTGCTCTTAGAGTCTGCACATGACACTTGGGGCCTGCTGGTCGTTGGCTACTGCCCTCTGTACCTTGGGTCTAACAGCTGCGGGGCATCAAGATGAGCACGTCTCTTGTTCTAGGACTTAATATAGTTTGGGGCACATGGTAAGCAATAATCACTTCTTCAGTTGATCCAAGTGTTGGATCTTTCTTAATTATTCTACTACCACAATTTACTTGTTCTAAGATTTGTCCCCCCCCCATTTTAATATCTCTTAAGGTGGCACTCACCTTGCACTTGATGACATATCCTACTTTAACTGACAGCATTTCTCTTTCTTAGTCGAACATAAACTATAGTGCATCTTACACTTGATGAAAGCTAGGATGCAATTAAATACTCTATTATGGTTACGATTCTGATATTTGAAATCCTCCAGTAGCTCCCTGTGCCCTCACAGTGTAGTACCTCACCTCCTGGCCATAGTATACAAACCATCTCACCCCCAGTGTTAACCCCGGGGCTCAGCCTCCATCCCCAGGTGATGCTGCCAGATCAGCTGTCGGTTGTCATGAACTTGCTGTAGTTTCCCGAATGCACTGTGCTGCCTCCTGGCACTTTGAAACTTGACACACTCATCCTCATTCTTCGCTTTGCCCTTGTCTATCACCTCCCCTGAAAATCTGTTTCTAAGTGTCTTTTCCCAGCTCCCACCTACCCTTGGCAGTCTATTATCTCCCTGTGGTAAAGCCTGTCACACTGCATCATGGACATGCCCGTTGTCCCCCTGAGAAGAGAAAAGGGACAATGAGGGCCCCCAGCATTTGCAGCTCTAGTGCAGAGCCCCATGCCTGGCTTGCAGGAAATGCCAGATCATGAAGACAAACGGAGATCATCCTCTGGCTAAAACCAGCTCTTCTTTGCCTACCGCAGGATCTGGTCAATAAAGAGCAGCCAGTTATTATTGCTGTTTTTCTAGGGATTTTTACCCCATATATTTCCCAGGTCTTTACTCTTTTTATAGCACTTTAATTCAGGCTTCAACCACTTCCTAGTCAGATCAGGTGAAATCATTTTCCTTCCCATACCCTCGATGTATTTCACATCTAGTAATTCTTTTTTTAAAGATCTTATTTACCCATTTGACAGACTGATCACAAGTAGGTAGAGAGGGAGGCAGAGAGAGAGGGGGAAAGCAGGCAACCCGCTGAGCAGAGAGCCCGATGTGGGGCTCCATCCCAGGTCCCTGAAATCATGACCTGAGCTGAAGGCAGAGGCCGAAACCACTGAGCCACCCAGGAGCCCCCATATCTGGTAGTTTTTAACCAACGTGGATTTTCTGCATCAAATAGATCCTTCTTCTTCAAATATAAATATATAAAGAAAGTGATCAAGTCACTCGCTTGTCTTAGGAGCATGTCATACCTTTAGTAGCAAACTTGAAATCTTGGCCATTGGTTTTGATTTTTGTTTCGGTTAGATTTGGTTCGGTTTTTGTCCTTTTAAAAATCCCTCCAGCCCTTGGCTCTGTCTGACCCGATTGCTTTCAGCTGTTTCTGCAACAAAATTGTCCCGGCAGCGAAAACTCTCATTGTTTACAGTGGCGCCCCCTTCTGAACACTTTGTTAATAAAAAGATTTTTTTTGTTTGTTTTGTTTTGTTTTTTTCTCTATGGTAAATGTGGAACAACCATGAGGTATTTCAAAGAGGTGAACCACAGATAAATTTCTCTAAGGGTGGGGTGAGGGTTACTCAAAAAGGAACTTGACAAGGCTTTTAAAGATATCGACAATCATTATAACATAACGTGACTGATTGTTACCGTGCTCTTAACTGGGCAAACACTTGTTGGCTTCCAAGAAAGACTAACATAGTTGAGATGGTTCTAGCGGCCTTCTGGCACAGGGTCTCATGAGGCAGGGATTCTAGCCACTGGCTGTGCAAGGCATGAGGCCTGTTAGTGATTCTATTTTTTCCTCTGCAGAATAGGTCTTTCTACATTCCAGGTCCTTTCTACCCCAAGAAATAATGTGGCGATTCTCTCAGTGAGTTGTACTATTGGTTTAAACAGCCAACTGTCTCTTTAAAAGGACTTTTGTTTAAATTCCTTTAAAAAAATGTCCTTTCAAAAAAATCTTTTTTCTTTATTTTTTATTTTTTATCCCATATGTTTACTCTGATCGTGGAACTTTGTCATTTTGACCTTCTCTGCTGATTAAAATATTCTTCATCATCAGCACCTACTGCTCTCCTCTCCTGGTGGCCTCTCCGGAAGGGGTCTTCTCTAGCTCTTCTAGCAGGAGATGGGCACTTCCCCTCTACCCCTGTTGCCAGACCAGCCTTACCTGTCCTGCAGGGTCAGGTCGGCCTGGCCCTTTATCTGTTGTTCTCCTCTGAGTGGTTAGATTTTCATAGATCCCGTGCTTTGCTTTTGTCGGGATTTACCTGGATTATCAAAACCCTTTTCTTGTGCCAGTGAAGCCTAAGAAACAGTCCTAATGAGAGAACCAGGAACTCAAACAGATCATATTTATCCTGAATGTTCTGTCCAAAATGAAAAATTCATTTCAGAGGAGGCTCAAGATCTCTGAGAAGGGAAGTTTCACCAACTCTGTCATGTAGGGGCATCTATTCCGATTCTGTGTCAATTGTCCTACTTTCCCAGCTAGTAATTCTCTACATCAGAAAGCCCACTCTCAACTGTTTCCTCTTTCAAAGGCAGTTGCTCTTAGAGTCTGCACATGACACTTGGGGCCTGCTGGTCGTTGGCTACTGCCCTCTGTACCTTGGGTCTAACAGCTGCGGGGCAT
The DNA here is from genome assembly GCF_964662115.1 of Mustela nivalis. NCBI lineage: Eukaryota > Metazoa > Chordata > Mammalia > Carnivora > Mustelidae > Mustela > Mustela nivalis. The sequence continues at coordinate 233,430 of NW_028135944.1, forward strand.
CAAGATGAGCACGTCTCTTGTTCTAGGACTTAATATAGTTTGGGGCACATGGTAAGCAATAATCACTTCTTCAGTTGATCCAAGTGTTGGATCTTTCTTAATTATTCTACTACCACAATTTACTTGTTCTAAGATTTGTCCCCCCCCCATTTTAATATCTCTTAAGGTGGCACTCACCTTGCACTTGATGACATATCCTACTTTAACTGACAGCATTTCTCTTTCTTAGTCGAACATAAACTATAGTGCATCTTACACTTGATGAAAGCTAGGATGCAATTAAATACTCTATTATGGTTACGATTCTGATATTTGAAATCCTCCAGTAGCTCCCTGTGCCCTCACAGTGTAGTACCTCACCTCCTGGCCATAGTATACAAACCATCTCACCCCCAGTGTTAACCCCGGGGCTCAGCCTCCATCCCCAGGTGATGCTGCCAGATCAGCTGTCGGTTGTCATGAACTTGCTGTAGTTTCCCGAATGCACTGTGCTGCCTCCTGGCACTTTGAAACTTGACACACTCATCCTCATTCTTCGCTTTGCCCTTGTCTATCACCTCCCCTGAAAATCTGTTTCTAAGTGTCTTTTCCCAGCTCCCACCTACCCTTGGCAGTCTATTATCTCCCTGTGGTAAAGCCTGTCACACTGCATCATGGACATGCCCGTTGTCCCCCTGAGAAGAGAAAAGGGACAATGAGGGCCCCCAGCATTTGCAGCTCTAGTGCAGAGCCCCATGCCTGGCTTGCAGGAAATGCCAGATCATGAAGACAAACGGAGATCATCCTCTGGCTAAAACCAGCTCTTCTTTGCCTACCGCAGGATCTGGTCAATAAAGAGCAGCCAGTTATTATTGCTGTTTTTATAGGGATTTTTACCCCATATATTTCCCAGGTCTTTACTCTTTTTATAGCACTTTAATTCAGGCTTCAACCACTTCTTAGTCAGATCAGGGGAAATCATTTTCCTTCCCATACCCTCGATGTATTTCACATCTAGTAATTCTTTTTTTAAAGATCTTATTTACCCATTTGACAGACTGATCACAAGTAGGTAGAGAGGGAGGCAGAGAGAGAGGGGGAAAGCAGGCTCCCCGCTGAGCAGAGAGCCCGATGTGGGGCTCCATCCCAGGACCCTGAAATCATGACCTGAGCCGAAGGCAGAGGCCGAAACCACTGAGCCACCCAGGAGCCCCCATATCTGGTAGTTTTTAACCAACGTGGATTTGCTGCATCAAATAGTTCCTTCTTCTTCAAATATAAATATATAAAGAAAGTGATCAAGTCACTCGCATGTCTGAGGAGAATGTCATACCTTTAGTAGCAAACTTGAAATCTTGGCCATTGGTTTTGATTTTTGTTTTGGTTAGATTTGGTTCGGTTTTTGTCCTTTTAAAAATCCCTCCAGCCCTTGGCTCTGTCTGACCCGATTGCTTTCAGCTGTTTCTGCAACAAAATTGTCCCGGCAGCGAAAACTCTCATTGTTTACAGTGGCGCCCCCTTCTGAACACTTTGTTAATAAAAAGCTTTTTTTTTTTTGTTTGTTTTGTTTTGTTTTTTTCTCTATGGTAATTGTGGAACAACCATGAGGTATTTCAAAGAGGTGAACCACAGATAAATTTCTCTAAGGGTGGGGTGAGGGTTACTCAAAAAGGAACTTGACAAGGCTTTTAAAGATATCGACAATCATTATAACATAACGTGACTGATTGTTACCGTGCTCTTAACTGGGCAAACACTTGTTGGCTTCCAAGAAAGACTAACATAGTTGAGATGGTTCTAGCGGCCTTCTGGCACAGGGTCTCATGAGGCAGGGATTCTAGCCACTGGCTGTGCAAGGCATGAGGCCTGTTAGTGATTCTATTTTTTCCTCTGCAGAATAGGTCTTTCTACATTCCAGGTCCTTTCTACCCCAAGAAATAATGTGGCGATTCTCTCAGTGAGTTGTACTATTGGTTTAAACAGCCAACTGTCTCTTTAAAAGGACTTTTGTTTAAATTCCTTTAAAAAAAATGTCCTTTCAAAAAAATCTTTTTTCTTTATTTTTTATTTTTTATCCCATATGTTTACTCTGATCGTGGAACTTTGTCATTTTGACCTTCTCTGCTGATTAAAATATTCTTCATCATCAGCACCTACTGCTCTCCTCTCCTGGTGGCCTCTCCGGAAGGGGTCTTCTCTAGCTCTTCTAGCAGGAGATGGGCACTTCCCCTCTACCCCTGTTGCCAGACCAGCCTTACCTGTCCTGCAGGGTCAGGTCGGCCTGGACCTTTATCTGTTGTTCTCCTCTGAGTGGTTAGATTTTCATAGATCCCGTGCTTTGCTTTTGTCGGGATTTACCTGGATTATCAAAACCCTTTTCTTGTGCCAGTGAAGCCTAAGAAACAGTCCTAATGAGAGAACCAGGAACTCAAACAGATCATATTTATCCTGAATGTTCTGTCCAAAATGAAAAATTCATTTCAGAGGAGGCTCAAGATCTCTGAGAAGGGAAGTTTCACCAACTCTGTCATGTAGGGGCATCTATTCCGATTCTGTGTCAATTGTCCTACTTTCCCAGCTAGTAATTCTCTACATCAGAAAGCCCACTCTCAACTGTTTCCTCTTTCAAAGGCAGTTGCTCTTAGAGTCTGCACATGACACTTGGGGCCTGCTGGTCGTTGGCTACTGCCCTCTGTACCTTGGGTCTAACAGCTGCGGGGCATCAAGATGAGCACGTCTCTTGTTCTAGGACTTAATATAGTTTGGGGCACATGGTAAGCAATAATCACTTCTTCAGTTGATCCAAGTGTTGGATCTTTCTTAATTATTCTACTACCACAATTTACTTGTTCTAAGATTTGTCCCCCCCCCATTTTAATATCTCTTAAGGTGGCACTCACCTTGCACTTGATGACATATCCTACTTTAACTGACAGCATTTCTCTTTCTTAGTCGAACATAAACTATAGTGCATCTTACACTTGATGAAAGCTAGGATGCAATTAAATACTCTATTATGGTTACGATTCTGATATTTGAAATCCTCCAGTAGCTCCCTGTGCCCTCACAGTGTAGTACCTCACCTCCTGGCCATAGTATACAAACCATCTCACCCCCAGTGTTAACCCCGGGGCTCAGCCTCCATCCCCAGGTGATGCTGCCAGATCAGCTGTCGGTTGTCATGAACTTGCTGTAGTTTCCCGAATGCACTGTGCTGCCTCCTGGCACTTTGAAACTTGACACACTCATCCTCATTCTTCGCTTTGCCCTTGTCTATCACCTCCCCTGAAAATCTGTTTCTAAGTGTCTTTTCCCAGCTCCCACCTACCCTTGGCAGTCTATTATCTCCCTGTGGTAAAGCCTGTCACACTGCATCATGGACATGCCCGTTGTCCCCCTGAGAAGAGAAAAGGGACAATGAGGGCCCCCAGCATTTGCAGCTCTAGTGCAGAGCCCCATGCCTGGCTTGCAGGAAATGCCAGATCATGAAGACAAACGGAGATCATCCTCTGGCTAAAACCAGCTCTTCTTTGCCTACCGCAGGATCTGGTCAATAAAGAGCAGCCAGTTATTATTGCTGTTTTTCTAGGGATTTTTACCCCATATATTTCCCAGGTCTTTACTCTTTTTATAGCACTTTAATTCAGGCTTCAACCACTTCCTAGTCAGATCAGGTGAAATCATTTTCCTTCCCATACCCTCGATGTATTTCACATCTAGTAATTCTTTTTTTAAAGATCTTATTTACCCATTTGACAGACTGATCACAAGTAGGTAGAGAGGGAGGCAGAGAGAGAGGGGGAAAGCAGGCAACCCGCTGAGCAGAGAGCCCGATGTGGGGCTCCATCCCAGGTCCCTGAAATCATGACCTGAGCCGAAGGCAGAGGCCGAAACCACTGAGCCACCCAGGAGCCCCCATATCTGGTAGTTTTTAACCAACGTGGATTTTCTGCATCAAATAGATCCTTCTTCTTCAAATATAAATATATAAAGAAAGTGATCAAGTCACTCGCTTGTCTTAGGAGCATGTCATACCTTTAGTAGCAAACTTGAAATCTTGGCCATTGGTTTTGATTTTTGTTTCGGTTAGATTTGGTTCGGTTTTTGTCCTTTTAAAAATCCCTCCAGCCCTTGGCTCTGTCTGACCCGATTGCTTTCAGCTGTTTCTGCAACAAAATTGTCCCGGCAGCGAAAACTCTCATTGTTTACAGTGGCGCCCCCTTCTGAACACTTTGTTAATAAAAAGATTTTTTTTGTTTGTTTTGTTTTGTTTTTTTCTCTATGGTAAATGTGGAACAACCATGAGGTATTTCAAAGAGGTGAACCACAGATAAATTTCTCTAAGGGTGGGGTGAGGGTTACTCAAAAAGGAACTTGACAAGGCTTTTAAAGATATCGACAATCATTATAACATAACGTGACTGATTGTTACCGTGCTCTTAACTGGGCAAACACTTGTTGGCTTCCAAGAAAGACTAACATAGTTGAGATGGTTCTAGCGGCCTTCTGGCACAGGGTCTCATGAGGCAGGGATTCTAGCCACTGGCTGTGCAAGGCATGAGGCCTGTTAGTGATTCTATTTTTTCCTCTGCAGAATAGGTCTTTCTACATTCCAGGTCCTTTCTACCCCAAGAAATAATGTGGCGATTCTCTCAGTGAGTTGTACTATTGGTTTAAACAGCCAACTGTCTCTTTAAAAGGACTTTTGTTTAAATTCCTTTAAAAAAAAGTCCTTTCAAAAAAATCTTTTTTCTTTATTTTTTATTTTTTATCCCATATGTTTACTCTGATCGTGGAACTTTGTCATTTTGACCTTCTCTGCTGATTAAAATATTCTTCATCATCAGCACCTACTGCTCTCCTCTCCTGGTGGTCTCTCCGGAAGGGGTCTTCTCTAGCTCTTCTAGCAGGAGATGGGCACTTCCCCTCTACCCCTGTTGCCAGACCAGCCTTACCTGTCCTGCAGGGTCAGGTCGGCCTGGCCCTTTATCTGTTGTTCTCCTCTGAGTGGTTAGATTTTCATAGATCCCGTGCTTTGCTTTTGTCGGGATTTACCTGGATTATCAAAACCCTTTTCTTGTGCCAGTGAAGCCTAAGAAACAGTCCTAATGAGAGAACCAGGAACTCAAACAGATCATATTTATCCTGAATGTTCTGTCCAAAATGAAAAATTCATTTCAGAGGAGGCTCAAGATCTCTGAGAAGGGAAGTTTCACCAACTCTGTCATGTAGGGGCATCAATTCCGATTCTGTGTCAATTGTCCTACTTTCCCAGCTAGTAATTCTCTACATCAGAAAGCCCACTCTCAACTGTTTCCTCTTTCAAAGGCAGTTGCTCTTAGAGTCTGCACATGACACTTGGGGCCTGCTGGTCGTTGGCTACTGCCCTCTGTACCTTGGGTCTAACAGCTGCGGGGCATCAAGATGAGCACGTCTCTTGTTCTAGGACTTAATATAGTTTGGGGCACATGGTAAGCAATAATCACTTCTTTAGTTGATCCAAGTGTTGGATCTTTCTTAATTATTCTACTACCACAATTTACTTGTTCTAAGATTTGTCCCCCCCCCCATTTTAATATCTCTTAAGGTGGCACTCACCTTGCACTTGATGACATATCCTACTTTAACTGACAGCATTTCTCTTTCTTAGTCGAACATAAACTATAGTGCATCTTACACTTGATGAAAGCTAGGATGCAATTAAATACTCTATTATGGTTACGATTCTGATATTTGAAATCCTCCAGTAGCTCCCTGTGCCCTCACAGTGTAGTACCTCACCTCCTCGCCATAGTATACAAACCATCTCACCCCCAGTGTTAACCCCGGGGCTCAGCCTCCATCCCCAGGTGATGCTGCCAGATCAGCTGTCGGTTGTCATGAACTTGCTGTAGTTTCCCGAATGCACTGTGCTGCCTCCTGGCACTTTGAAACTTGACACACTCATCCTCATTCTTCGCTTTGCCCTTGTCTATCACCTCCCCTGAAAATCTGTTTCTAAGTGTCTTTTCCCAGCTCCCACCTACCCTTGGCAGTCTATTATCTCCCTGTGGTAAAGCCTGTCACACTGCATCATGGACATGCCCGTTGTCCCCCTGAGAAGAGAAAAGGGACAATGAGGGCCCCCAGCATTTGCAGCTCTAGTGCAGAGCCCCATGCCTGGCTTGCAGGAAATGCCAGATCATGAAGACAAACGGAGATCATCCTCTGGCTAAAACCAGCTCTTCTTTGCCTACCGCAGGATCTGGTCAATAAAGAGCAGCCAGTTATTATTGCTGTTTTTCTAGGGATTTTTACCCCATATATTTCCCAGGTCTTTACTCTTTTTATAGCACTTTAATTCAGGCTTCAACCACTTCCTAGTCAGATCAGGTGAAATCATTTTCCTTCCCATACCCTCGATGTATTTCACATCTAGTAATTCTTTTTTTAAAGATCTTATTTACCCATTTGACAGACTGATCACAAGTAGGTAGAGAGGGAGGCAGAGAGAGAGGGGGAAAGCAGGCAACCCGCTGAGCAGAGAGCCCGATGTGGGGCTCCATCCCAGGTCCCTGAAATCATGACCTGAGCCGAAGGCAGAGGCCGAAACCACTGAGCCACCCAGGAGCCCCCATATCTGGTAGTTTTTAACCAACGTGGATTTTCTGCATCAAATAGATCCTTCTTCTTCAAATATAAATATATAAAGAAAGTGATCAAGTCACTCGCTTGTCTTAGGAGCATGTCATACCTTTAGTAGCAAACTTGAAATCTTGGCCATTGGTTTTGATTTTTGTTTCGGTTAGATTTGGTTCGGTTTTTGTCCTTTTAAAAATCCCTCCAGCCCTTGGCTCTGTCTGACCCGATTGCTTTCAGCTGTTTCTGCAACAAAATTGTCCCGGCAGCGAAAACTCTCATTGTTTACAGTGGCGCCCCCTTCTGAACACTTTGTTAATAAAAAGATTTTTTTTGTTTGTTTTGTTTTGTTTTTTTCTCTATGGTAAATGTGGAACAACCATGAGGTATTTCAAAGAGGTGAACCACAGATAAATTTCTCTAAGGGTGGGGTGAGGGTTACTCAAAAAGGAACTTGACAAGGCTTTTAAAGATATCGACAATCATTATAACATAACGTGACTGATTGTTACCGTGCTCTTAACTGGGCAAACACTTGTTGGCTTCCAAGAAAGACTAACATAGTTGAGATGGTTCTAGCGGCCTTCTGGCACAGGGTCTCATGAGGCAGGGATTCTAGCCACTGGCTGTGCAAGGCATGAGGCCTGTTAGTGATTCTATTTTTTCCTCTGCAGAATAGGTCTTTCTACATTCCAGGTCCTTTCTACCCCAAGAAATAATGTGGCGATTCTCTCAGTGAGTTGTACTATTGGTTTAAACAGCCAACTGTCTCTTTAAAAGGACTTTTGTTTAAATTCCTTTAAAAAAAATGTCCTTTCAAAAAAATCTTTTTTCTTTATTTTTTATTTTTTATCCCATATGTTTACTCTGATCGTGGAACTTTGTCATTTTGACCTTCTCTGCTGATTAAAATATTCTTCATCATCAGCACCTACTGCTCTCCTCTCCTGGTGGTCTCTCCGGAAGGGGTCTTCTCTAGCTCTTCTAGCAGGAGATGGGCACTTCCCCTCTACCCCTGTTGCCAGACCAGCCTTACCTGTCCTGCAGGGTCAGGTCGGCCTGGCCCTTTATCTGTTGTTCTCCTCTGAGTGGTTAGATTTTCATAGATCCCGTGCTTTGCCTTTGTCGGGATTTACCTGGATTATCAAAACCCTTTTCTTGTGCCAGTGAAGCCTAAGAAACAGTCCTAATGAGAGAACCAGGAACTCAAACAGATCATATTTATCCTGAATGTTCTGTCCAAAATGAAAAATTCATTTCAGAGGAGGCTCAAGATCTTTGAGAAGGGAAGTTTCACCAACTCTGTCATGTAGGGGCATCTATTCCGATTCTGTGTCAATTGTCCTACTTTCCCAGCTAGTAATTCTCTACATCAGAAAGCCCACTCTCAACTGTTTCCTCTTTCAAAGGCAGTTGCTCTTAGAGTCTGCACATGACACTTGGGGCCTGCTGGTCGTTGGCTACTGCCCTCTGTACCTTGGGTCTAACAGCTGCGGGGCATCAAGATGAGCACGTCTCTTGTTCTAGGACTTAATATAGTTTGGGGCACATGGTAAGCAATAATCACTTCTTCAGTTGATCCAAGTGTTGGATCTTTCTTAATTATTCTACTACCACAATTTACTTGTTCTAAGATTTGTCCCCCCCCCATTTTAATATCTCTTAAGGTGGCACTCACCTTGCACTTGATGACATATCCTACTTTAACTGACAGCATTTCTCTTTCTTAGTCGAACATAAACTATAGTGCATCTTACACTTGATGAAAGCTAGGATGCAATTAAATACTCTATTATGGTTACGATTCTGATATTTGAAATCCTCCAGTAGCTCCCTGTGCCCTCACAGTGTAGTACCTCACCTCCTCGCCATAGTATACAAACCATCTCACCCCCAGTGTTAACCCCGGGGCTCAGCCTCCATCCCCAGGTGATGCTGCCAGATCAGCTGTCGGTTGTCATGAACTTGCTGTAGTTTCCCGAATGCACTGTGCTGCCTCCTGGCACTTTGAAACTTGACACACTCATCCTCATTCTTCGCTTTGCCCTTGTCTATCAGCTCCCCTGAAAATCTGTTTCTAAGTGTCTTTTCCCAGCTCCCACCTACCCTTGGCAGTCTATTATCTCCCTGTGGTAAAGCCTGTCACACTGCATCATGGACATGCCCGTTGTCCCCCTGAGAAGAGAAAAGGGACAATGAGGGCCCCCAGCATTTGCAGCTCTAGTGCAGAGCCCCATGCCTGGCTTGCAGGAAATGCCAGATCATGAAGACAAACGGAGATCATCCTCTGGCTAAAACCAGCTCTTCTTTGCCTACCGCAGGATCTGGTCAATAAAGAGCAGCCAGTTATTATTGCTGTTTTTCTAGGGATTTTTACCCCATATATTTCCCAGGTCTTTACTCTTTTTATAGCACTTTAATTCAGGCTTCAACCACTTCCTAGTCAGATCAGGTGAAATCATTTTCCTTCCCATACCCTCGATGTATTTCACATCTAGTAATTCTTTTTTTAAAGATCTTATTTACCCATTTGACAGACTGATCACAAGTAGGTAGAGAGGGAGGCAGAGAGAGAGGGGGAAAGCAGGCAACCTGCTGAGCAGAGAGCCCGATGTGGGGCTCCATCCCAGGTCCCTGAAATCATGACCTGAGCTGAAGGCAGAGGCCGAAACCACTGAGCCACCCAGGAGCCCCCATATCTGGTAGTTTTTAACCAACGTGGATTTTCTGCATCAAATAGATCCTTCTTCTTCAAATATAAATATATAAAGAAAGTGATCAAGTCACTCGCTTGTCTTAGGAGCATGTCATACCTTTAGTAGCAAACTTGAAATCTTGGCCATTGGTTTTGATTTTTGTTTCGGTTAGATTTGGTTCGGTTTTTGTCCTTTTAAAAATCCCTCCAGCCCTTGGCTCTGTCTGACCCGATTGCTTTCAGCTGTTTCTGCAACAAAATTGTCCCGGCAGCGAAAACTCTCATTGTTTACAGTGGCGCCCCCTTCTGAACACTTTGTTAATAAAAAGATTTTTTTTGTTTGTTTTGTTTTGTTTTTTTCTCTATGGTAATTGTGGAACAATCATGAGGTATTTCAAAGAGGTGAACCACAGATAAATTTCTCTAAGGGTGGGGTGAGGGTTACTCAAAAAGGAACTTGACAAGGCTTTTAAAGATATCGACAATCATTATAACATAACGTGACTGATTGTTACCGTGCTCTTAACTGGGCAAACACTTGTTGGCTTCCAAGAAAGACTAACATAGTTGAGATGGTTCTAGCGGCCTTCTGGCACAGGGTCTCATGAGGCAGGGATTCTAGCCACTGGCTGTGCAAGGCATGAGGCCTGTTAGTGATTCTATTTTTTCCTCTGCAGAATAGGTCTTTCTACATTCCAGGTCCTTTCTACCCCAAGAAATAATGTGGCGATTCTCTCAGTGAGTTGTACTATTGGTTTAAACAGCCAACTGTCTCTTTAAAAGGACTTTTGTTTAAATTCCTTTAAAAAAAAGTCCTTTCAAAAAAATCTTTTTTCTTTATTTTTTTTTTTTTTTATCCCATATGTTTACTCTGATCGTGGAACTTTGTCATTTTGACCTTCTCTGCTGATTAAAATATTCTTCATCATCAGCACCTACTGCTCTCCTCTCCTGGTGGTCTCTCCGGAAGGGGTCTTCTCTAGCTCTTCTAGCAGGAGATGGGCACTTCCCCTCTACCCCTGTTGCCAGACCAGCCTTACCTGTCCTGCAGGGTCAGGTCGGCCTGGCCCTTTATCTGTTGTTCTCCTCTGAGTGGTTAGATTTTCATAGATCCCGTGCTTTGCTTTTGTCAGGATTTACCTGGATTATCAAAACCCTTTTCTTGTGCCAGTGAAGCCTAAGAAACAGTCCTAATGAGAGAACCAGGAACTCAAACAGATCATATTTATCCTGAATGTTCTGTCCAAAATGAAAAATTCATTTCAGAGGAGGCTCAAGATCTCTGAGAAGGGAAGTTTCACCAACTCTGTCATGTAGGGGCATCTATTCCGATTCTGTGTCAATTGTCCTACTTTCCCAGCTAGTAATTCTCTACATCAGAAAGCCCACTCTCAACTGTTTCCTCTTTCAAAGGCAGTTGCTCTTAGAGTCTGCACATGACACTTGGGGCCTGCTGGTCGTTGGCTACTGCCCTCTGTACCTTGGGTCTAACAGCTGCGGGGCATCAAGATGAGCACGTCTCTTGTTCTAGGACTTAATATAGTTTGGGGCACATGGTAAGCAATAATCACTTCTTTAGTTGATCCAAGTGTTGGATCTTTCTTAATTATTCTACTACCACAATTTACTTGTTCTAAGATTTGTCGCCCCCCCCATTTTAATATCTCTTAAGGTGGCACTCACCTTGCACTTGATGACATATCCTACTTTAACTGACAGCATTTCTCTTTCTTAGTCGAACATAAACTATAGTGCATCTTACACTTGATGAAAGCTAGGATGCAATTAAATACTCTATTATGGTTACGATTCTGATATTTGAAATCCTCCAGTAGCTCCCTGTGCACTCACAGTGTAGTACCTCACCTCCTCGCCATAGTATACAAACCATCTCACCCCCAGTGTTAACCCCGGGGCTCAGCCTCCATCCCCAGGTGATGCTGCCAGATCAGCTGTCGGTTGTCATGAACTTGCTGTAGTTTCCCGAATGCACTGTGCTGCCTCCTGGCACTTTGAAACTTGACACACTCATCCTCATTCTTCGCTTTGCCCTTGTCTATCACCTCCCCTGAAAATCTGTTCCTAAGTGTCTTTTCCCAGCTCCCACCTACCCTTGGCAGTCTATTATCTCCCTGTGGTAAAGCCTGTCACACTGCATCATGGACATGCCCGTTGTCCCCCTGAGAAGAGAAAAGGGACAATGAGGGCCCCCAGCATTTGCAGCTCTAGTGCAGAGCCCCATGCCTGGCTTGCAGGAAATGCCAGATCATGAAGACAAACGGAGATCATCCTCTGGCTAAAACCAGCTCTTCTTTGCCTACCGCAGGATCTGGTCAATAAAGAGCAGCCAGTTATTATTGCTGTTTTTCTAGGGATTTTTACCCCATATAGCTCCCAGGTCTTTACTCTTTTTATAGCACTTTAATTCAGGCTTCAACCACTTCCTAGTCAGATCAGGTGAAATCAATTTCCTTCCCATACCCTCGATGTATTTCACATCTAGTAATTCTTTTTTTAAAGATCTTATTTACCCATTTGACAGACAGATCACAAGTAGGTAGAGAGGGAGGCAGAGAGAGAGGGGGAAAGCAGGCAACCCGCTGAGCAGAGAGCCCGATGTGGGGCTCCATCCCAGGTCCCTGAAATCATGACCTGAGCTGAAGGCAGAGGCCGAAACCACTGAGCCACCCAGGAGCCCCCATATCTGGTAGTTTTTAACCAACGTGGATTTTCTGCATCAAATAGATCCTTCTTCTTCAAATATAAATATATAAAGAAAGTGATCAAGTCACTCGCTTGTCTTAGGAGCATGTCATACCTTTAGTAGCAAACTTGAAATCTTGGCCATTGGTTTTGATTTTTGTTTCGGTTAGATTTGGTTCGGTTTTTGTCCTTTTAAAAATCCCTCCAGCCCTTGGCTCTGTCTGACCCGATTGCTTTCAGCTGTTTCTGCAACAAAATTGTCCCGGCAGCGAAAACTCTCATTGTTTACAGTGGCGCCCCCTTCTGAACACTTTGTTAATAAAAAGATTTTTTTTGTTTGTTTTGTTTTGTTTTTTTCTCTATGGTAATTGTGGAACAACCATGAGGTATTTCAAAGAGGTGAACCACAGATAAATTTCTCTAAGGGTGGGGTGAGGGTTACTCAAAAAGGAACTTGACAAGGCTTTTAAAGATATCGACAATCATTATAACATAACGTGACTGATTGTTACCGTGCTCTTAACTGGGCAAACACTTGTTGGCTTCCAAGAAAGACTAACATAGTTGAGATGGTTCTAGCGGCCTTCTGGCACAGGGTCTCATGAGGCAGGGATTCTAGCCACTGGCTGTGCAAGGCATGAGGCCTGTTAGTGATTCTATTTTTTCCTCTGCAGAATAGGTCTTTCTACATTCCAGGTCCTTTCTACCCCAAGAAATAATGTGGCGATTCTCTCAGTGAGTTGTACTATTGGTTTAAACAGCCAACTGTCTCTTTAAAAGGACTTTTGTTTAAATTCCTTTAAAAAAAAGTCCTTTCAAAAAAATCTTTTTTCTTTATTTTTTATTTTTTATCCCATATGTTTACTCTGATCGTGGAACTTTGTCATTTTGACCTTCTCTGCTGATTAAAATATTCTTCATCATCAGCACCTACTGCTCTCCTCTCCTGGTGGTCTCTCCGGAAGGGGTCTTCTCTAGCTCTTCTAGCAGGAGATGGGCACTTCCCCTCTACCCCTGTTGCCAGACCAGCCTTACCTGTCCTGCAGGGTCAGGTCGGCCTGGCCCTTTATCTGTTGTTCTCCTCTGAGTGGTTAGATTTTCATAGATCCCGTGCTTTGCTTTTGTCAGGATTTACCTGGATTATCAAAACCCTTTTCTTGTGCCAGTGAAGCCTAAGAAACAGTCCTAATGAGAGAACCAGGAACTCAAACAGATCATATTTATCCTGAATGTTCTGTCCAAAATGAAAAATTCATTTCAGAGGAGGCTCAAGATCTCTGAGAAGGGAAGTTTCACCAACTCTGTCATGTAGGGGCATCAATTCCGATTCTGTGTCAATTGTCCTACTTTCCCAGCTAGTAATTCTCTACATCAGAAAGCCCACTCTCAACTGTTTCCTCTTTCAAAGGCAGTTGCTCTTAGAGTCTGCACATGACACTTGGGGCCTGCTGGTCGTTGGCTACTGCCCTCTGTACCTTGGGTCTAACAGCTGCGGGGCATCAAGATGAGCACGTCTCTTGTTCTAGGACTTAATATAGTTTGGGGCACATGGTAAGCAATAATCACTTCTTTAGTTGATCCAAGTGTTGGATCTTTCTTAATTATTCTACTACCACAATTTACTTGTTCTAAGATTTGTCCCCCCCCCCATTTTAATATCTCTTAAGGTGGCACTCACCTTGCACTTGATGACATATCCTACTTTAACTGACAGCATTTCTCTTTCTTAGTCGAACATAAACTATAGTGCATCTTACACTTGATGAAAGCTAGGATGCAATTAAATACTCTATTATGGTTACGATTCTGATATTTGAAATCCTCCAGTAGCTCCCTGTGCCCTCACAGTGTAGTACCTCACCTCCTCGCCATAGTATACAAACCATCTCACCCCCAGTGTTAACCCCGGGGCTCAGCCTCCATCCCCAGGTGATGCTGCCAGATCAGCTGTCGGTTGTCATGAACTTGCTGTAGTTTCCCGAATGCACTGTGCTGCCTCCTGGCACTTTGAAACTTGACACACTCATCCTCATTCTTCGCTTTGCCCTTGTCTATCACCTCCCCTGAAAATCTGTTTCTAAGTGTCTTTTCCCAGCTCCCACCTACCCTTGGCAGTCTATTATCTCCCTGTGGTAAAGCCTGTCACACTGCATCATGGACATGCCCGTTGTCCCCCTGAGAAGAGAAAAGGGACAATGAGGGCCCCCAGCATTTGCAGCTCTAGTGCAGAGCCCCATGCCTGGCTTGCAGGAAATGCCAGATCATGAAGACAAACGGAGATCATCCTCTGGCTAAAACCAGCTCTTCTTTGCCTACCGCAGGATATGGTCAATAAAGAGCAGCCAGTTATTATTGCTGTTTTTCTAGGGATTTTTACCCCATATAGCTCCCAGGTCTTTACTCTTTTTATAGCACTTTAATTCAGGCTTCAACCACTTCCTAGTCAGATCAGGTGAAATCAATTTCCTTCCCATACCCTCGATGTATTTCACATCTAGTAATTCTTTTTTTAAAGATCTTATTTACCCATTTGACAGACAGATCACAAGTAGGTAGAGAGGGAGGCAGAGAGAGAGGGGGAAAGCAGGCAACCCGCTGAGCAGAGAGCCCGATGTGGGGCTCCATCCCAGGTCCCTGAAATCATGACCTGAGCTGAAGGCAGAGGCCGAAACCACTGAGCCACCCAGGAGCCCCCATATCTGGTAGTTTTTAACCAACGTGGATTTTCTGCATCAAATAGATCCTTCTTCTTCAAATATAAATATATAAAGAAAGTGATCAAGTCACTCGCTTGTCTTAGGAGCATGTCATACCTTTAGTAGCAAACTTGAAATCTTGGCCATTGGTTTTGATTTTTGTTTCGGTTAGATTTGGTTCGGTTTTTGTCCTTTTAAAAATCCCTCCAGCCCTTGGCTCTGTCTGACCCGATTGCTTTCAGCTGTTTCTGCAACAAAATTGTCCCGGCAGCGAAAACTCTCATTGTTTACAGTGGCGCCCCCTTCTGAACACTTTGTTAATAAAAAGATTTTTTTTGTTTGTTTTGTTTTGTTTTTTTCTCTATGGTAATTGTGGAACAACCATGAGGTATTTCAAAGAGGTGAACCACAGATAAATTTCTCTAAGGGTGGGGTGAGGGTTACTCAAAAAGGAACTTGACAAGGCTTTTAAAGATATCGACAATCATTATAACATAACGTGACTGATTGTTACCGTGCTCTTAACTGGGCAAACACTTGTTGGCTTCCAAGAAAGACTAACATAGTTGAGATGGTTCTAGCGGCCTTCTGGCACAGGGTCTCATGAGGCAGGGATTCTAGCCACTGGCTGTGCAAGGCATGAGGCCTGTTAGTGATTCTATTTTTTCCTCTGCAGAATAGGTCTTTCTACATTCCAGGTCCTTTCTACCCCAAGAAATAATGTGGCGATTCTCTCAGTGAGTTGTACTATTGGTTTAAACAGCCAACTGTCTCTTTAAAAGGACTTTTGTTTAAATTCCTTTAAAAAAAAGTCCTTTCAAAAAAATCCTTTTTCTTTATTTTTTATTTTTTATCCCATATGTTTACTCTGATCGTGGAACTTTGTCATTTTGACCTTCTCTGCTGATTAAAATATTCTTCATCATCAGCACCTACTGCTCTCCTCTCCTGGTGGTCTCTCCGGAAGGGGTCTTCTCTAGCTCTTCTAGCAGGAGATGGGCACTTCCCCTCTACCCCTGTTGCCAGACCAGCCTTACCTGTCCTGCAGGGTCAGGTCGGCCTGGCCCTTTATCTGTTGTTCTCCTCTGAGTGGTTAGATTTTCATAGATCCCGTGCTTTGCTTTTGTCGGGATTTACCTGGATTATCAAAACCCTTTTCTTGTGCCAGTGAAGCCTAAGAAACAGTCCTAATGAGAGAACCAGGAACTCAAACAGATCATATTTATCCTGAATGTTCTGTCCAAAATGAAAAATTCATTTCAGAGGAGGCTCAAGATCTCTGAGAAGGGAAGTTTCACCAACTCTGTCATGTAGGGGCATCTATTCCGATTCTGTGTCAATTGTCCTACTTTCCCAGCTAGTAATTCTCTACATCAGAAAGCCCACTCTCAACTGTTTCCTCTTTCAAAGGCAGTTGCTCTTAGAGTCTGCACATGACACTTGGGGCCTGCTGGTCGTTGGCTACTGCCCTCTGTACCTTGGGTCTAACAGCTGCGGGGCATCAAGATGAGCACGTCTCTTGTTCTAGGACTTAATATAGTTTGGGGCACATGGTAAGCAATAATCACTTCTTTAGTTGATCCAAGTGTTGGATCTTTCTTAATTATTCTACTACCACAATTTACTTGTTCTAAGATTTGTCGCCCCCCCCATTTTAATATCTCTTAAGGTGGCACTCACCTTGCACTTGATGACATATCCTACTTTAACTGACAGCATTTCTCTTTCTTAGTCGAACATAAACTATAGTGCATCTTACACTTGATGAAAGCTAGGATGCAATTAAATACTCTATTATGGTTACGATTCTGATATTTGAAATCCTCCAGTAGCTCCCTGTGCACTCACAGTGTAGTACCTCACCTCCTGGCCATAGTATACAAACCATCTCACCCCCAGTGTTAACCCCGGGGCTCAGCCTCCATCCCCAGGTGATGCTGCCAGATCAGCTGTCGGTTGTCATGAACTTGCTGTAGTTTCCCGAATGCACTGTGCTGCCTCCTGGCACTTTGAAACTTGACACACTCATCCTCATTCTTCGCTTTGCCCTTGTCTATCACCTCCCCTGAAAATCTGTTTCTAAGTGTCTTTTCCCAGCTCCCACCTACCCTTGGCAGTCTATTATCTCCCTGTGGTAAAGCCTGTCACACTGCATCATGGACATGCCCGTTGTCCCCCTGAGAAGAGAAAAGGGACAATGAGGGCCCCCAGCATTTGCAGCTCTAGTGCAGAGCCCCATGCCTGGCTTGCAGGAAATGCCAGATCATGACGACAAACGGAGATCATCCTCTGGCTAAAACCAGCTCTTCTTTGCCTACCGCAGGATCTGGTCAATAAAGAGCAGCCAGTTATTATTGCTGTTTTTATAGGGATTTTTACCCCATATATCTCCCAGGTCTTTACTCTTTTTATAGCACTTTAATTCAGGCTTCAACCACTTCCTAGTCAGATCAGGTGAAATCATTTTCCTTCCCATACCCTCGATGTATTTCACATCTAGTAATTCTTTTTTTAAACATCTTATTTACCCATTTGACAGACAGATCACAAGTAGGTAGAGAGGGAGGCAGAGAGAGAGGGGGAAAGCAGGCTCCCCGCTGAGCAGAGAGTCCGATGTGGGGCTCCATCCCAGGACCCTGAAATCATGACCTGAGCCGAAGGCAGAGGCCGAAACCACTGAGCCACCCAGGAGCCCCCATATCTGGTAGTTTTTAACCAACGTGGATTTGCTGCATCAAATAGTTCCTTCTTCTTCAAATATAAATATATAAAGAAAGTGATCAAGTCACACGCATGTCTTAGGAGAATGTCATACCTTTAGTAGCAAACTTGAAATCTTGGCCATTGGTTTTGATTTTTGTTTCGGTTAGATTTGGTTCGGTTTTTGTCCTTTTAAAAATCCCTCCAGCCCTTGGCTCTGTCTGACCCGATTGCTTTCAGCTGTTTCTGCAACAAAATTGTCCCGGCAGCAAAAACTCTCATTGTTTACAGTGGCGCCCCCTTCTGAACACTTTGTTAATAAAAAGCTTTTTTTTTGTTTGTTTTGTTTTGTTTTTTTCTCTATGGTAATTGTGGAACAACCATGAGGTATTTCAAAGAGGTGAAGCACAGATAAATTTCTCTAAGGGTGGGGTGAGGGTTACTCAAAAAGGAACTTGACAAGGCTTTTAAAGATATCGACAATCATTATAACATAACGTGACTGATTGTTACCGTGCTCTTAACTGGGCAAACACTTGTTGGCTTCCAAGAAAGACTAACATAGTTGAGATGGTTCTAGCAGCCTTCTGGCACAGGGTCTCATGAGGCAGGGATTCTAGCCACTGGCTGTGCAAGGCATGAGGCCTGTTAGTGATTCTATTTTTTCCTCTGCAGAATAGGTCTTTCTACATTCCAGGTCCTTTCTACCCCAAGAAATAATGTGGCGATTCTCTCAGTGAGTTGTACTATTGGTTTAAACAGCCAACTGTCTCTTTAAAAGGACTTTTGTTTAAATTCCTTTAAAAAAAAGTCCTTTCAAAAAAATCTTTTTTCTTTATTTTTTATTTTTTATCCCATATGTTTACTCTGATCGTGGAACTTTGTCATTTTGACCTTCTCTGCTGATTAAAATATTCTTCATCATCAGCACCTACTGCTCTCCTCTCCTGGTGGTCTCTCCGGAAGGGGTCTTCTCTAGCTCTTCTAGCAGGAGATGGGCACTTCCCCTCTACCCCTGTTGCCAGACCAGCCTTACCTGTCCTGCAGGGTCAGGTCGGCCTGGCCCTTTATCTGTTGATCTCCTCTGAGTGGTTAGATTTTCATAGATCCCGTGCTTTGCTTTTGTCAGGATTTACCTGGATTATCAAAACCCTTTTCTTGTGCCAGTGAAGCCTAAGAAACAGTCCTAATGAGAGAACCAGGAACTCAAACAGATCATATTTATCCTGAATGTTCTGTCCAAAATGAAAAATTCATTTCAGAGGAGGCTCAAGATCTCTGAGAAGGGAAGTTTCACCAACTCTGTCATGTAGGGGCATCAATTCCGTTTCTATGTCAATTGTCCTACTTTCCCAGCTAGTAATTCTCTACATCAGAAAGCCAACTCTCAACTGTTTCCTCTTTCAAAGGCAGTTGCTCTTAGAGTCTGCACATGACACTTGGGGCCTGCTGGTCGTTGGCTACTGCTTTCTGTACCTTGGGTCTAACAGCTGCGGGGCATCAAGATGAGCACGTCTCTTGTTCTAGGACTTAATAGAGTTTGGGGCACATGGTAAGCAATAATCACTTCTTTAGTTGATCCAAGTGTTGGATCTTTCTTAATTATTCTACTACCACAATTTACTTGTTCTAAGATTTGTCCCCCCCCCCATTTTAATATCTCTTAAGGTGGCACTCACCTTGCACTTGATGACATATCCTACTTTAACTGACAGCATTTCTCTTTCTTAGACTGTTTCTTAGGCTTCACTGGCACAAGAAAAGGGTTTTGATAATCCAGGTAAATCCCGACAAAAGCAAAGCACGGGATCTATGAAAATCTAACCACTCAGAGGAGATCAACAGATAAAGGTCCAGGCCGACCTGACCCTGCAGGACAGGTAAGGCTGGTCTGGCAACAGGGGTAGAGGGGAAGTGCCCATCTCCTGCTAGAAGAGCTAGAGAAGACCCCTTCCGGAGAGACCACCAGGAGAGGAGAGCAGTAGGTGCTGATGATGAAGAATATTTTAATCAGCAGAGAAGGTCAAAATGACAAAGTTCCACGATCAGAGTAAACATATGGGATAAAAAATAAAAAATAAAGAAAAAAGATTTTTTTGAAAGGACTTTTTTTTAAAGGAATTTAAACAAAAGTCCTTTTAAAGAGACAGTTGGCTGTTTAAACCAATAGTACAACTCACTGAGAGAATCGCCACATTATTTCTTGGGGTAGAAAGGACCTGGAATGTAGAAAGACCTATTCTGCAGAGGAAAAAATAGAATCACTAACAGGCCTCATGCCTTGCACAGCCAGTGGCTAGAATCCCTGCCTCATGAGACCCTGTGCCAGAAGGCCGCTAGAACCATCTCAACTATGTTAGTCTTTCTTGGAAGCCAACAAGTGTTTGCCCAGTTAAGAGCACGGTAACAATCAGTCACGTTATGTTATAATGATTGTCGATATCTTTAAAAGCCTTGTCAAGTTCCTTTTTGAGTAACCCTCACCCCACCCTTAGAGAAATTTATCTGTGGTTCACCTCTTTGAAATACCTCATGGTTGTTCCACAATTACCATAGTGAAAAAAACAAAACAAAACAAACAAAAAAAAAGCTTTTTATTAACAAAGTGTTCAGAAGGGGGCGCCACTGTAAACAATGAGAGTTTTCGCTGCCGGGACAATTTTGTTGCAGAAACAGCTGAAAGCAATCGGGTCAGACAGAGCCAAGGGCTGGAGGGATTTTTAAAAGGACAAAAACCGAACCAAATCTAACCAAAACAAAAATCAAAACCAATGGCCAAGATTTCAAGTTTGCTACTAAAGGTATGACATTCTCCTAAGACATGCGAGTGACTTGATCACTTTCTTTATATATTTATATTTGAAGAAGAAGGAACTATTTGATGCAGCAAATCCACGTTGGTTAAAAACTACCAGATATGGGGGCTCCTGGGTGGCTCAGTGGTTTCGGCCTCTGCCTTCGGCTCAGGTCATGATTTCAGGGTCCTGGGATGGAGCCCCACATCGGGCTCTCTGCTCAGCGGGGAGCCTGCTTTCCCCCTCTCTCTCTGCCTCCCTCTCTACCTACTTGTGATCTGTCTGTCAAATGGGTAAATAAGATGTTTAAAAAAAGAATTACTAGATGTGAAATACATCGAGGGTATGGGAAGGAAAATGATTTCACCTGATCTGACTAGGAAGTGGTTGAAGCCTGAATTAAAGTGCTATAAAAAGAGTAAAGACCTGGGAGATATATGGGGTAAAAATCCCTAGAAAAACAGCAATAATAACTGGCTGCTCTTTATTGACCAGATCCTGCGGTAGGCAAAGAAGAGCTGGTTTTAGCCAGAGGATGATCTCCGTTTGTCTTCATGATCTGGCATTTCCTGCAAGCCAGGCATGGGGCTCTGCACTAGAGCTGCAAATGCTGGGGGCCCTCATTGTCCCTTTTCTCTTCTCAGGGGGACAACGGGCATGTCCATGATGCAGTGTGACAGGCTTTAGCACAGGGAGATAATAGACTTCCAAGGGTAGGTGGGAGCTGGGAAAAGCCACTTAGGAACAGATTTTCAGGGGAGGTGATAGACAAGGGCAAAGCGAAGAATGAGGATGAGTGTGTCAAGTTTCAATGTGCCAGGAGGCAGCACAGTGCATTCGGGAAACTACAGCAAGTTCATGACAACCGACAGCTGATCTGGCAGCATCACCTGGGGATGGAGGCTGAGCCCCGGGGTTAACACTGGGGGTGAGATGGTTTGTATACTATGGCCAGGAGGTGAGGTACTACACTGTGGGGGCACAGGGAGCTACTGGAGGATTTCAAATATCAGAATCGTAACCATAATAGAGTATTTAATTGCATCCTAGCTTTCATCAAGTGTAAGATGCACTATAGTTTATGTTCGACTAAGAAAGAGAAATGCTGTCAGTTAAAGTAGGATATGTCATCAAGTGCAAGGTGAGTGCCACCTTAAGAGATATTAAAATGGGGGGGGGGGACAAATCTTAGAACAAGTAAATTGTGGTAGTAGAATAATTAAGAAAGATCCAACACTTGGATCAACTAAAGAAGTGATTATTGCTTACCATGTGCCCCAAACTATATTAAGTCCTAGAACAAGAGACGTGCTCATCTTGATGCCCCGCAGCTGTTAGACCCAAGGTACAGAGGGCAGTAGCCAACGACCAGCAGGCCCCAAGTGTCATGTGCAGACTCTAAGAGCAACTGCCTTTGAATGAGGAAACAGTTGAGAGTTGGCTTTCTGATGTAGAGAATTACTAGCTGGGAAAGTAGGACAATTGACACAGAATCGGAATTGATGCCCCTACATGACAGAGTTGGTGAAACTTCCCTTCTCAGAGATCTTGAGCCTCCTCTGAAATGAATTTTTCATTTTGGACAGAACATTCAGGATAAATATGATCTGTTTGAGTTCCTGGTTCTCTCATTAGGACTGTTTCTTAGGCTTCACTGGCACAAGAAAAGGGTTTTGATAATCCAGGTAAATCCTGACAAAAGCAAAGCACGGGATCTATGAAAATCTAACCACTCAGAGGAGAACAACAGATAAAGGGCCAGGCCGACCTGACCCTGCAGGACAGGTAAGGCTGGTCTGGCAACAGGGGTAGAGGGGAAGTGCCCATCTCCTGCTAGAAGAGCTAGAGAAGACCCCTTCCGGAGAGACCACCAGGAGAGGAGAGCAGTAGGTGCTGATGATGAAGAATATTTTAATCAGCAGAGAAGGTCAAAATGACAAAGTTCCACGATCAGAGTAAACATATGGGATAAAAAATAAAAAATAAAGAAAAAAGATTTTTTTGAAAGGACTTTTTTTTAAAGGAATTTAAACAAAAGTCCTTTTAAAGAGACAGTTGGCTGTTTAAACCAATAGTACAACTCACTGAGAGAATCGCCACATTATTTCTTGGGGTAGAAAGGACCTGGAATGTAGAAAGACCTATTCTGCAGAGGAAAAAATAGAATCACTAACAGGCCTCATGCCTTGCACAGCCAGTGGCTAGAATCCCTGCCTCATGAGACCCTGTGCCAGAAGGCCGCTAGAACCATCTCAACTATGTTAGTCTTTCTTGGAAGCCAACAAGTGTTTGCCCAGTTAAGAGCACGGTAACAATCAGTCACGTTATGTTATAATGATTGTCGATATCTTTAAAAGCCTTGTCAAGTTCCTTTTTGAGTAACCCTCACCCCACCCTTAGAGAAATTTATCTGTGGTTCACCTCTTTGAAATACCTCATGGTTGTTCCACAATTACCATAGTGAAAAAAACAAAACAAAACAAACAAAAAAAAAGCTTTTTATTAACAAAGTGTTCAGAAGGGGGCGCCACTGTAAACAATGAGAGTTTTCGCTGCCGGGACAATTTTGTTGCAGAAACAGCTGAAAGCAATCGGGTCAGACAGAGCCAAGGGCTGGAGGGATTTTTAAAAGGACAAAAACCGAACCAAATCTAACCAAAACAAAAATCAAAACCAATGGCCAAGATTTCAAGTTTGCTACTAAAGGTATGACATTCTCCTAAGACATGCGAGTGACTTGATCACTTTCTTTATATATTTATATTTGAAGAAGAAGGAACTATTTGATGCAGCAAATCCACGTTGGTTAAAAACTACCAGATATGGGGGCTCCTGGGTGGCTCAGTGGTTTCGGCCTCTGCCTTCGGCTCAGGTCATGATTTCAGGGTCCTGGGATGGAGCCCCACATCGGGCTCTCTGCTCAGCGGGGAGCCTGCTTTCCCCCTCTCTCTCTGCCTCCCTCTCTACCTACTTGTGATCTGTCTGTCAAATGGGTAAATAAGATGTTTAAAAAAAGAATTACTAGATGTGAAATACATCGAGGGTATGGGAAGGAAAATGATTTCACCTGATCTGACTAGGAAGTGGTTGAAGCCTGAATTAAAGTGCTATAAAAAGAGTAAAGACCTGGGAGATATATGGGGTAAAAATCCCTAGAAAAACAGCAATAATAACTGGCTGCTCTTTATTGACCAGATCCTGCGGTAGGCAAAGAAGAGCTGGTTTTAGCCAGAGGATGATCTCCGTTTGTCTTCATGATCTGGCATTTCCTGCAAGCCAGGCATGGGGCTCTGCACTAGAGCTGCAAATGCTGGGGGCCCTCATTGTCCCTTTTCTCTTCTCAGGGGGACAACGGGCATGTCCATGATGCAGTGTGACAGGCTTTAGCACAGGGAGATAATAGACTTCCAAGGGTAGGTGGGAGCTGGGAAAAGCCACTTAGGAACAGATTTTCAGGGGAGGTGATAGACAAGGGCAAAGCGAAGAATGAGGATGAGTGTGTCAAGTTTCAATGTGCCAGGAGGCAGCACAGTGCATTCGGGAAACTACAGCAAGTTCATGACAACCGACAGCTGATCTGGCAGCATCACCTGGGGATGGAGGCTGAGCCCCGGGGTTAACACTGGGGGTGAGATGGTTTGTATACTATGGCGAGGAGGTGAGGTACTACACTGTGAGGGCACAGGGAGCTACTGGAGGATTTCAAATATCAGAATCGTAACCATAATAGAGTATTTAATTGCATCCTAGCTTTCATCAAGTGTAAGATGCACTATAGTTTATGTTCGACTAAGAAAGAGAAATGCTGTCAGTTAAAGTAGGATATGTCATCAAGTGCAAGGTGAGTGCCACCTTAAGAGATATTAAAATGGGGGGGGGGGACAAATCTTAGAACAAGTAAATTGTGGTAGTAGAATAATTAAGAAAGATCCAACACTTGGATCAACTAAAGAAGTGATTATTGCTTACCATGTGCCCCAAACTATATTAAGTCCTAGAACAAGAGACGTGCTCATCTTGATGCCCCGCAGCTGTTAGACCCAAGGTACAGAGGGCAGTAGCCAACGACCAGCAGGCCCCAAGTGTCATGTGCAGACTCTAAGAGCAACTGCCTTTGAGAGAGGAAACAGTTGAGAGTGGGCTTTCTGATGTAGAGAATTACTAGCTGGGAAAGTAGGACAATTGACACAGAATCGGAATTGATGCCCCTACATGACAGAGTTGGTGAAACTTCCCTTCTCAGAGATCTTGAGCCTCCTCTGAAATGAATTTTTCATTTTGGACAGAACATTCAGGATAAATATGATCTGTTTGAGTTCCTGGTTCTCTCATTAGGACTGTTTCTTAGGCTTCACTGGCACAAGAAAAGGGTTTTGATAATCCAGGTAAATCCCGACAAAAGCAAAGCACGGGATCTATGAAAATCTAACCACTCAGAGGAGAACAACAGATAAAGGGCCAGGCCGACCTGACCCTGCAGGACAGGTAAGGCTGGTCTGGCAACAGGGGTAGAGGGGAAGTGCCCATCTCCTGCTAGAAGAGCTAGAGAAGACCCCTTCCGGAGAGACCACCAGGAGAGGAGAGCAGTAGGTGCTGATGATGAAGAATATTTTAATCAGCAGAGAAGGTCAAAATGACAAAGTTCCACGATCAGAGTAAACATATGGGATAAAAAATAAAAAATAAAGAAAAAAGATTTTTTTGAAAGGACTTTTTTTTAAAGGAATTTAAACAAAAGTCCTTTTAAAGAGACAGTTGGCTGTTTAAACCAATAGTACAACTCACTGAGAGAATCGCCACATTATTTCTTGGGGTAGAAAGGACCTGGAATGTAGAAAGACCTATTCTGCAGAGGAAAAAATAGAATCACTAACAGGCCTCATGCCTTGCACAGCCAGTGGCTAGAATCCCTGCCTCATGAGACCCTGTGCCAGAAGGCCGCTAGAACCATCTCAACTATGTTAGTCTTTCTTGGAAGCCAACAAGTGTTTGCCCAGTTAAGAGCACGGTAACAATCAGTCACGTTATGTTATAATGATTGTCGATATCTTTAAAAGCCTTGTCAAGTTCCTTTTTGAGTAACCCTCACCCCACCCTTAGAGAAATTTATCTGTGGTTCACCTCTTTGAAATACCTCATGGTTGTTCCACAATTACCATAGAGAAAAAAACAAAACAAAACAAACAAAAAAAAAAGCTTTTTATTAACAAAGTGTTCAGAAGGGGGCGCCACTGTAAACAATGAGAGTTTTCGCTGCCGGGACAATTTTGTTGCAGAAACAGCTGAAAGCAATCGGGTCAGACAGAGCCAAGGGCTGGAGGGATTTTTAAAAGGACAAAAACCGAACCAAATCTAACCGAAACAAAAATCAAAACCAATGGCCAAGATTTCAAGTTTGCTACTAAAGGTATGACATTCTCCTAAGACATGCGAGTGACTTGATCACTTTCTTTATATATTTATATTTGAAGAAGAAGGAACTATTTGATGCAGCAAATCCACGTTGGTTAAAAACTACTAGATATGGGGGCTCCTGGGTGGCTCAGTGGTTTCGGCCTCTGCCTTCGGCTCAGGTCATGATTTCAGGGTCCTGGGATGGAGCCCCACATCGGGCTCTCTGCTCAGCGGGGAGCCTGCTTTCCCCCTCTCTCTCTGCCTCCCTCTCTACCTACTTGTGATCTGTCTGTCAAATGGGTAAATAAGATGTTTAAAAAAAGAATTACTAGATGTGAAATACATCGAGGGTATGGGAAGGAAAATGATTTCACCTGATCTGACTAGGAAGTGGTTGAAGCCTGAATTAAAGTGCTATAAAAAGAGTAAAGACCTGGGAAATATATGGGGTAAAAATCCCTAGAAAAACAGCAATAATAACTGGCTGCTCTTTATTGACCAGATCCTGCGGTAGGCAAAGAAGAGCTGGTTTTAGCCAGAGGATGATCTCCGTTTGTCTTCATGATCTGGCATTTCCTGCAAGCCAGGCATGGGGCTCTGCACTAGAGCTGCAAATGCTGGGGGCCCTCATTGTCCCTTTTCTCTTCTCAGGGGGACAACGGGCATGTCCATGATGCAGTGTGACAGGCTTTACCACAGGGAGATAATAGACTTCCAAGGGTAGGTGGGAGCTGGGAAAAGACACTTAGAAACAGATTTTCAGGGGAGGTGATAGACAAGGGCAAAGCGAAGAATGAGGATGAGTGTGTCAAGTTTCAAAGTGCCAGGAGGCAGCACAGTGCATTCGGGAAACTACAGCAAGTTCATGACAACCGACAGCTGATCTGGCAGCATCACCTGGGGATGGAGGCTGAGCCACGGGATTAACACTGGGGGTGAGATGGTTTGTATACTATGGCGAGGAGGTGAGGTACTACACTGTGGGGGCACAGGGAGCTACCGGAGGATTTCAAATATCAGAATCGTAACCATAATAGAGTATCTAATTGCATCCTAGCTTTCATGAAGTGTAAGATGCTCTATAGTTTATGTTCGACTAAGAAAGATAAAGGCTGTCAGTTAAAATAGGATATGTCATCAAGTGCAAGGTGATTGCCACCTTAAGAGATATTAAAATGGGGGGGGGGACAAATCTTAGAACAAGTAAATTGTGGTAATAGAATAATTAAGAAAGATCCAACTCTTGGATCAAGTAAAGAAGTGATTATTGCTTACCATGTGCCCCAAACTATATTAAGTCCTAGAACAAGAGACGTGCTCATCTTGATGCCCTGCAGCTGTTAGACCAAGGTACAGAGGGCAGTAGCCAAGGACCAGCAGGCCCCAAGTGCCTTGTGCAGAGTCTAAGAGCAACTGCCTTTGAAAGAGGAAACGGTTGAGAGTGTGCCTTGAGAGTTAGAGAATTACTAGCTGGGAAAGTAGGACAATTGACACAGAATCTGAATTGATGCCCCTACATGACAGAGTTGGTGAAACTTTCCTTCTCAGAGATCTTGAGGCACCTCAGAAATGAATTTTTCATTTTGGACAGAACATTCAGGATAAATATAATCTGTTTGAATTCCTGGTTCTCTCATTAGGACTGTTTCTTGGGCTCACTGGCAGAAGAAAAGGGTTTTGATAATCCAGGGTAAATCCTGACAAAAGCAAAGCACGGGATCTATGAAAAACTAACCCCTCAGAGGAGAACAAGAGATAAAGGGCCAGGCCGACCTGACCCTGCAGGATAGGTATGGTTAGTCTGGCAACAGGGGTATAGGGGAAGTGCCCATCTCCTGCTAGAAGAGCTAGAGAAGAACCTTCCGGAGAGACCACCAAGAGAGGAGACCAGTAGGTGCTAATGATGAAGAATATTTTAATCAGGGGCGCCCGGGTGGCTCAGTGGATTGAGCTGCTGCCTTCGGCTCGTGTCATGATCTCAGTGTCCTGGGATTGAGCCCCGCACAGGGCTCTTTGCTCAGCAGATGCCTGCTTTTCTCTCTCTCTCTGCCTGACTCTCCGCCTACTTGTGATTTCTCTCTCTGTCAAATAAATAAAGAAAATCTTAAAAAAAAAATATTTTAATCAGCAGAGAAGGTCGAAATGACAAAGATCCATGATCAGAGTAAACATATGGGATTTAAAAATAAAAAATAAAAAAAAAAATTTTTGAAAGGACTTGTTTTTAAAGGGATTTAAACAAAAGACCTTTTTAAGAGACAATTGGCTGTTTAAACCAAAAGTACAACTCACTGAAGAATCGCCGCATTATTTATTGGGGTATAAAGGACCTGGAATGTGAAAGAACCATTCTGCAGAGGAATAAATATAATCACTAACAGGCCTCATGCCTTGCACAGCCAGTGGCTAGAATACCTACCCCATCATACCCTGTGCTAGAAGGCCGCTAGAACCATTTCAACTATGTTAGTTTTTCTTGGAAGCCAACAAGTGTTTGCCCAGTTAAGAGCACAGTAACAATCAGTCACGTTATGTTATAATGATTGTCGATATCTTTAAAAGCCTTGTCAAGTTCCTTTTTGAGTAACCCTCACCCCACCCTTAGAGAAATTTATCTGTGGTTCACCTCTTTGAAGTACTTCATTGTTGTTCCACATTTACCATTGCCGAAAAAAAAAAAAAAAAAAAAAAAAAAAAAAAAGCTTTTTATTAACAAAGTGTTCAGAAGGGGGCGCCACTGTAAACAATGAGAGTTTTCGCTGCCGGGACAATTTTGTTGCAGAAACAGCTGAAAGCAATCGGGTCAGACAGAGCCAAGGGCTGGAGGGATTTTTAAAAGGACAAAAACCGAACCAAATCTAACCAAAACTAAAATCAAAACCAATGGCCAAGATTTCAAGTTTGCTACTAAAGGTATGACATTCTCCTAAGACATGCGAGTGACTTGATCACTTTATTTATATATTTATATTTGAAGAAGAAGGAACTATTTGATGCAGCAAATCCACGTTGGTTAAAAATTACCAGATATGGGGGCTCCTGGGTGGCTCAGTGGTTTAGGCCTCTGCCTTTGGCTCAGGTCATGATTTCAGGGTCCTGGGATAGAGCCCCACATCGTGCTCTCTGCTCAGCGGGGAGCCTGCTTCCCTCCTCTCTCTCTGCCTCCCTCTCTACCTACTTGTGATCTGTCTGTCAAATGGGTAAATAAGATCTTTAAAAAAAGAATTACTAGATGTGAAATACATCGAGGGTATGGGAAGGAAAATGATTTCACCTGATCTGACTAGGAAGTGGTTGAAGCCTGAATTGAAGTGCTACAAAAAGAGTAAAGACCTGGGAAATATATGGGGTAAGAATCCCTAGAAAAACAGCAATAATAACTGGCTGCTCTTTATTGATCCAGATCCTGCGGTAGGCAAAGAAGAGCTGGTTTTAGCCAGAGGATGATCTCCGTTTGTCTTCATGATCTGGCATTTCCTGCAAGCCAGGCATGGGGCTCTGCACTAGAGCTGCAAATGCTGGGGGCCCTCATTGTCCCTTTTCTCTTCTGAGGGAGACAACGGGCATGTCCATGATGCAGTGTGACCGGCTTTACCACAGGGAGATAAAAGACTGCCAAGGGTAGGTGGGAGCTGGGAAAAGCCACTTAGGAACAGATTTTCAGGGGAGGTGATAGACAAGGGCAAAGCGAAGAATGAGGATGAGTGTGTCAAGTTTCAAAGTGCCAGGAGGCAGCACAGTGCATTCGGGAAACTACAGCAAGTTCATGACAACCGACAGCTGATCTGGCAGCATCACCTGGGGATGGAGGCTGAGCCCCGGGGTTAACACTGGGGGTGAGAAGGTTTGTATACTATGGCGAGGAGGTGAGGTTCTACACTGTGGGGGCACAGGGAGCTACCGGAGGATTTCAAAGATCAGAATCGTAACCATAATAGAGTATTTAATTGCATCCTAGCTTTCATCAAGTGTAAGATGCACTATAGTTTATGTTCGACTAAGAAAGAGAAATGCTGTCAGTTAAACTAGGATATGTCATCAAGTGCAAGGTGTGTGCCACCTTAAGAGATATTAAAATGGGGGGGGGACAAATCTTAGAACAAGTAAATTGTGGTAGTAGAATAATAAAGAAAGATCCAACACTTGGATCAATTAAAGAAGTGATTATTGCTTACCATGTGCCCCAAACTCTATTAAGTCCTAGAACAAGAGACGTGCTCATCTTGATGCCCCGCAGCTGTTAGACCCAAGGTACAGAGGGCAGTAGCCAACGACCAGCCTGCCCCAAGTGTCATGTGCAGACTCTAAGAGCAACTGCCTTTGAAAGAGGAAACAGTTGAGAGTGGGCTTTCTGATGTAGAGAATTACTAGCTGGGAAAGTAGGACAATTGACACAGAATCTGAATTGATGCCCCTACATGACAGAGTTGGTGAAACTTCCCTTCTCAGAGATCTTGAGCCTCCTCTGAAATGAATTTTTCATTTTGGACAGAACATTCAGGATAAATATGATCTGTTTGAGTTCCTGGTTCTCTCATTAGGACTGTTTCTTAGGCTTCACTGGCACAAGAAAAGGGTTTTGATAATCCAGGGTAAATCCTGACAAAAGCAAAGCACCGTTTCTATGAAAAACTAACCACTCAGAGGAGAGCAACAGATAAAGGGCCAGGCCGACCTGACCCTGCAGGATAGGTAAGGTTAGTCTGGCAATAGTGGTAGAGGGGAAGTGCCCCTTTAGGTTGGCATGGACAAATCCCTCAATCAACTTTCTGTGCCTTTGTGACAGTTACGAGAAGTTCTGGTAAGTCCCCAATTAATGAAAACAGTCTGCTCTGATGCCTGTTGTCCTCGTCGGCTTTTCTCTAAGAATTCTTTTCATCTGTTAGTTTGGTGGTACTGGTGGTTGTATTTTAACGGTTCATGATTATAATATTCACCTTCAGAAGAGTTGTAAATGATTTTGTTTTTGCATATGCTAAAAACTTATAAAAACATGTTTGATTTGAAGAAGACATATTCTCAGAGTAGACAACCTTAAAATGTCAGGGGAGAGGAAGCATATTTCCAAATTCAACTTATTAATGCCACTTTGGTCATATGTAAGTGGTTTCTAACTTACGAATGACTTGTATTTTAACAGTTTGTAATCTTGTAAAGATCCCCCCCCACCCCATGTAATCTACGTGTGGTTAGGTTCCTGGGCTGATCTACAAAAACTGTGTAATCCCTAATGGAACTGAAGGATAATATAAATAAAATGTAATACTTAATAAATGCTACATTTGCATGTTCTCTCAGAAAAATCTCTGTTGTGGGAATGGGACTCCCCACCTCTAAGCCATTGGGAATAGGAACTCCACCTGGTGAACAGTGGAGGGGCTGTTGTGGCATCACTTCTAACAGAAAACTGTGCTGCCCTGTCTCCCCTCCCGCCCCCCCCATCTGTGTTTGGTGCCCTGACTTACGGCCTCTGTCCATTCTGATGCCCTGTCGTAAACTTGTCATAAATGACACCATCCTTCCTTGTGTGTCTCCTCTAGCTTGAGTGGCCTCTTGCGTCCCTCCCCTAAGACAGTGCCTGCATCCTAGAGAGAATATAAGGAGAACTTAATTTAAGGGAAGACACAGTACATGGTTAGAACCAAGAAAAATGCGAAGTAATGGAAATATCAGTGCTGAGAAGCCTAGGGGAGGGGCAGGCAGGAAAGAGTTCGTGAAACAGGTAAAAATCTTGAGTTGTGGGCGCCTGGGTGGCTCAGTGGGTTAAGCCGCTGCCTTCGGCTCAGGTCATGATCTCAGAGTCCTGGGATCGAGTCCCGCATCAGGCTCACTGCTCAGCAGAGAGCCTGCTTCCCTCTCTCTCTCTCTCTGCCTGCCTCTCCATCTACTTGTGATTTCTCTCTGTCAAATAAATAAATAAAATCTTTAAAAAAAAAATCTTGAGTTGTGCCTTGAGGTAGCCAATACTTTCCATGGTTTATGTCTCATTTGAATTTTACAAAATCTTGTTAAAGATACTTTTCCATGGAATGGAAGGAATTTTCATGGTCCGCTGTTGCATTCCACACCAGCCGCTGTGGGGCTCTCCCACTGCCTCCTTGGTGTGCCTCTTCCTCCCGGGGCCTCATAGTGGTGTTGTTTCCCAAGCCTAGCCTTCCTTTGGCCTCCCACTCTTCTCTCGAACCCCCTCCCTGGAGGCAGATTTGCTCTACTCACACAGGCTCCCATCCCACCTCACCCCCTGCCATCACCATATCCCCTCCCTTTTCCATGGCCTGTTTTTATGGCCACATTGGTCCTGCTCAGCCACAGGCCTGACCTGCCTTTCTGGTCCCAACTCTGAAGCTGTTCTGTGAGATTCTCAGATCACTGAGGGATACGACTATATCTGTCTTCATTGCATCCCTGTAGGCTGCCACAATACTGACGTCCAGGAGGTGTTTCATAATGTTGATGGAGTGAATTAATTCACCTTCCTGTGGAATTTTTGTGATCTGCCTACTTCATTCTAGTTGTTTCTGTTAACCTTTGTTTTGGCCCTAATTCCTAATTATCTCTTTATTCATTAGCTTCTGGACATGTTTCTCTACCTCTGTGCTCTGCCTTTTTCTGGTCTTCTGTTCTTCATTCTTGATTCCTGGTATTTCCATACCCACATTTCATCATCATGCATCAGTGCTTTGACACTCTTTCGTTCTCCAAAATATGCAGAATCTAAAGACTTCATCTCAGTGAAGTTGGCCCTCCATTCCTATTTCTGCTTCTCTCCAGAAGGAAGCCTGCAGTGCACATGGCTGTGTGCCTGTCTGACCCTGCCCCTGAGTGTGTGTGCACTTACATCTGCTCCCCATCCCCTCCCCACCTCGGCAGCTGTGTACACATGGCTTTCAGAGTCCGATTCGAGCCCCGTCGCATTTCCAGACTCTCCTGTACTTTGCTTCATATTATCTGTTCTCCATTCTAAGCCCCCTCATCCCCATAACTTTCACTGTATATGTCATTCTTCTTCTAGCCATGCGACTGTGCCTTCGTGTCATTATGCCCCCAGGTCATGAGTCCCCTCAACAGTAACTGTGTCTGGTATATCATGGTTTTTTTTTTTTTTGTCAATATCTGCATAGTACTGTTGCACAGGTATTAATTTTTGTGGAATTGAATGAGATGTAGGAAATTGATAATGTGACAAAACAATGTCTGTAATACATTTTCTTTATTATTCTTTTAAAGAGTCTCAGGTCATCAGTCAGTGAAGGAATTCAGGCAGTAGATGAACGAATGTGTAACAAGAGGACATAAGGAAGAAAAAGGTACCCTCCAGTAGATTTCTTATGCTGCATGCCAGTTGAAGCCCTCTCCTCTTGTCTCCGTGAACTTGTCAGCACTATTCAGCTTTTTTTCTTTTTTTTTTTTAAATTTAGCTTTTTTTTAAAGCTCTCACGCATGTGCATTTTATGCATTATGTCACGTTATCTACCTGAAATAAGAAGACAGAATTTCAGAGGTACCCACACGATCTCAAGATCACCCACTTTTTCCAGAACAAGAAACAGTGATAACTGTTGTCGGTGCAGCGCTTGACAGTTAACGACTGTATAAATTGTCAGCGGCCCTGTAAAGAAAATAGGCCTATATTAAAGACTAGGGGAGAAGTGGGCTTTCCAAAGCAAACTCAGGATTCTGCCGTAGGTTTGCTGTTATTTTCTGATCCTGTGTTCTTTATGTTCTGGTGTTCACTTTAATTTTTTCAATTCCCAGTAGTTAGCATGCGGTGTTGGCTTAGTTTCAGGTGTGTGAGACAGGCAACGGCTCTGTACATCTGAGGGCTCACCCCGGGAGTGTGCCCCTTAGTGCTATCTCCAGTTCCAAGTGTCCCCGATATCATTCATGAGCATAACGATGTAACAGCACAGCGGGCATTGGGAGTCTGGGCTTCTGACTCTCGCCTGCTGCTCTGTACAATGTTTTCTATGTGTATTATTAGCATATTTGTTAAAATCTCAGTGGGGAGAAGCCTGTTTGAGGGACCTTCTGTTTAATTCGCCTCTGGATCTCCTCACAGCTTTTGTCCAAAGAATGCTTGTCGTGCGCTTCCAGACAAAACAGTAAGCTTTGTGAGAGCAGGGTGTATTTCTTGCTTTATTTTCTCGTGCCCCCCCCACCCCCCGTCGGAATGAAT
Source organism: Mustela nivalis (assembly GCF_964662115.1). Lineage (NCBI taxonomy): Eukaryota > Metazoa > Chordata > Mammalia > Carnivora > Mustelidae > Mustela > Mustela nivalis. Next base: position 267,186 of record NW_028135944.1, read on the forward strand.
ATCGAGCTCCCAGGGGTGTTCATTATTATTATTATTTATTGAATGGATGACTTTGTATTTTTTTGTTCTTTAAGGATGAGAGTTTTCATAATGTCCCTCAACCTCTTTGATAATATTTGTAGTGTAAAAGGTCTTTAATGATTTGGTGCTTGGGCATATAGGTATATGCACATGTAAACTGAGAGGGCCAGTACAATCGGAAGCCAAAGTTAAAACATGAATAAAGGGCCATAAGAAAACAAATGGAGGGGCGCCTGGTGGCTCAGTTGGTTAAACGTCCGACTCTTGATTTTGGCTCAGGTCATGATCTCAGGATCATGAGATTGAGCCCCGCATTGAGCTCTGTGCTCAGCAGGATGTCTGCTCGAGATTCTCTCTCTCCCTCTGCCCCTCCCCTGCACGCGCACATGCAGTCTCTCTCTCTCTCAAATAAACAAATCTTTTTTAAAAAAATAGGAAAGAAATGCCCATAGAAAGATTCAGGATGGGGAAAAAAAGAAATAAGAGTATAGAATATGAGAAAGCAAAGTCTAGGGTTTTTTTTTCCTCTATAAACTTGCAATAGAATGTGGAAGTATGCTTATTCTAGAACTAAGATTTGCATTCTTGAGAATTCTGTGTTTCATAGAAATATTCAAAATATAGCATGCCCTATATATTTGAAGTTAACTTTTGGTCTTATATTTTCCTGCATTTAGCATGGGAAATAAAGATGATTAAGAGTAAAGATGGTGACGTTTTTTGTTTGCTTAATTTTTATTTTTATAGATGTGTGTTTTGAGGCTTATACAAGTTATTTGATCAGTTGAAAAGATTGAAAAAATCTTAAATTCACAAAGTTCGAAAGAAACCTCTGCACTAAAAGCAAGCAGGTAAGCATTTTTTTTAACTACGTACCACATAAATTAATACTTCACATCCAATCTAATTAGGAGGGGACGGCTTAGTTAGAATTCATTTCTGAACAAGAAGAAAATCCAGGTTTGTGGCTAGAATGTAGCTCCAGGAGAGTGGAGAGCATGAAATAGTGAAATCTATAACACGTTCCTATAAACCCTTTGGTTATAGACCACAGTTCCAACACGTCATTATGCTTGCAGTGTAAAAGTATATTTGGAATCACCTTCCCTGAGGACTAGCAAAGTCCGGTTGAACTTTAAGGCATACCTACCATTCATCTTGGTTTTTCTCCATCTCATTTTTTTTCCTAGACATGCCCACAGTATTACCATTGATGTATTTTGCACCAGCATTATATTATTATGAAACAGTATAGGACATATCCAGTTGAAATTTACAAACAGGAAAGGAAAAACTTATGAAATAGGAAAAAGATGATGGCTCTCTTTGTTATACTGTGATTGTCTTGTTCCCTTCCTGGTGTGAATTTTCAATCAGCCAGGGTAGATGAGTGACTCAGAAAATGAGTAGTTAGGTCCTGTCAGCGCTGTGAGATGCACAGTGGTGCAGTGGGAGTAGCTGGGGCTGGTCCTACACATACCAGCTGGGCTGCCTGCGTCAAGGTCGCCTGGTGCCCTAAGTGCTCTGTTGTGTGATGCTAACAGTCCCTCCCCTTGCAGGCGGAGTTAGGTTTCTAAATTTTAGGAATTAAGGTTTTAGATTTGGAAGGAACTTGAGAGACCATATGCTCCACATGTCTCATGACGGAGATTAAGAACGGACACATCCCAAAGGAAGCGATTCTCTGGTCCTAGGTCTCTGTCCCCTTTCACATCAAGGCATTCAACTAAGTGGTCAGCTTCCACTGTGCTTGTGTCTCTAGCCCGTTGCACTCGTGCTTCTGCCCCGTTCGTCCACACTTAGCAGACAGTCTGCACGCGGCCCTTCTGCAGCCCATGTGTCTCCAGCGGCTCTGCTTCACTGCGGCCCTTGGCAGTGCCTGCAGCCCCTCCAGCCATGTCCACGTTCGGTCCCTGGGGAGCTGGCCCTCCAGTGTTCTTCCCGTCTTTGCTGTTGCTGCTGTACTCATCGGATAGAAACACCTCAGTGAGCTCTGTGTCTACAATACTGTCCCTTTGCAACACTGTCCTTGATAAACAGACATTGTGCGCTTTCTTGCTCAGAATTACCTTGGAGGACTTTTTTCTCCAGAAGAGCAGCTCTGAGCTCTAGAGTCAGGAAAGCCAGAGCAGCATCAGCACACAGTAAATCCATCATGCTCTGCCAGGCCCAGAAATGGGGAGAAAGGGATAAATAGGAAATGCGCATGGGATCAGTCAGTAGAGGTTGGGATTAGGCTTCAGCACTGTTCCTGCAAAGCGCTTGCCTTCCCTCCACACCAGTTCTGATGCTCTGGGACGGGGCACACCATGGCAGGTCTCCAGAGATTTTGGGTTTTCTTACAGTGTGTTTCCTCACTACCTGACTGCCCATCCTCAGATGTGGGATGCCTCATAGAGCCCAGCAGGGGCTTTGGGGCCTTTGTTGTGTGTGTTTTTTTCTTTCACTGTTCGACTTCCTTTTGAATGGGGTTGACGCTTTCTAATGTGGGGGGAAAGAGGGAAGTGTATCCAGTCCACTTGATGGCAGATGCACTGTGAGTGATTTCTCACCAGCTACCGGAGCACCGTGCTTGCTCTTTCTGGGTAAATTTAAACTTGGAGTCCGCTGCTCTGAGCGATTTCCCAGGTTGCTGCTAGGCGGTCAGTTTTAGCTGATTGAGGAGACAGCAGTAGTTGGTACTGCGGAGGTACTTGGAAGGGAGAATGAGGCAGGCAGAGAAGAAGAGGGGGCTTCGGGTATGAACGGTAGGACAGGGCAAGAGAGAGGAGGGGGTTAGAGAATGGGAGAAGAAGGGAGAAGAAGGGCACGAATGGGAGAGCCCGAGGAACGTGGAGGAATCATGCAGTTGTACCCACACTGACCTAAAATAGCTCCATCCCCTTGCCTGGGCCCTGTGGCCCCGACCAGGCTGCGACGGTGGCTTCTACGACCTCCCCGCTCCTCACCCCTTGCACTGGGGCCTGCTGCACAGACAGTTTGTCATGAAAATTGATGGCGTTCAGGTGCAGGTGCCTGAGCGCTGTAAGGCATGTGGGGCGGTGGGGGTGGCAGGTTTTTAACTTTGGGAATTACATTTCTCTAATTGTCTCTACTAGCCCTCTCTGGACTAGACAGATTTTGGAGAGAATTGCCACAGAATTTAACCAGTTACACTTTCATGCTGTTCAGAGCAAAGGCATGCCTCTTCTGGACAAAGTAAAACCAGCAAGTGTTGGTTTCGATTTTCAATTTGCTGTTTGCGAATTTCCTGGATGATTTTGGTTTGACCTAGCATTGCCCCTGATAATTGCTACTCTACAGGATTTTGAAGCTAGCTTTGAATATTTTTTTTTTCAGTGTCTCCTGCTTGGGACCCTGCTTCCATTATGTCACACTAGATAGATTTTGTGTAAAGACACAAGCGTAGTCTCCAAACTATGCAAGTAAAATTAATTCTGAATTTCATGTAACTTGACACATCATATGATGTAGTCAGAGTTCATTTATCCAAAGCCCTTGACTGGGTTTAAATGCACGTTTGTCAGATTTACTCCGTAGCTTAAGAGGCAAATAACTTTTTGTCATTCCGTAATTGTCTAAACTTCACTTTGATGAAGCCGACTTACTTTCAAAGAAATCATAGGGAGGGGACGCCTCAGTGGCTCAGTCAGTTGAGCCACTGCCTCTGGCTTAGGTCATGATCCCAGGGTCCTGGGATTGAGTCCCACCTTGGGCTCCTTGCTTGGCAGGAAGCCTGCTTCTCTTTCTGCCTGTGTCTCCTTGTGTGCTTGTGCTCTCTCTCGACAAATAAATAAATAAAAACCTTTAAAAAAAAAAGAAAATAAGCAATCATGGGGAGAAGAGTTTCATTGTTATTCTCTAGGAAATGTTGGAATTTTAATCTTACATATATTCTGGTAGAATTAGAGGCTCGCTTTATATATATAACACATATGTATATAAATTATACACATATATTTGAGCTTTTAGAAACTGTGGTATCTGGACCTTCTTTCCTGGTCTCTCTGTTCTTGCAGCGTATAGCCCACATTACGGCCATGCTGCAGCAGTCCCTGGGAGGCCTGCTGCTAGAAGGGCTTCAGACTTCCAATGTGGACATCATACGGCACTGCCTCCAGACTTACGCTACAATTGACAAGACACGGGATGCAGAGGCGTTAGTCGGTCAAGTACTGGTGAAACCATACATGGATGAGGTTTGTGCCCCCATGCACCTCATTCCACAAACACAGAGCATCTAATCTGGCTTCGTTTCTTGACTGGGTGCGAGAGAGCTCAGGGCTCTTCCTTGAAGATGCTCTTAGTTCCTGCTCTTCTGGTTGTAAGAAAAGGTTGGTCCCGCTTGGTGCCCATCAGCATGGCAGGAATCAGGCATGCGCTCTGGTCTCTTCCAGTGATGCCATAACTCAGGGATTATCTTAATTTAGTAGGGTTGAGGGACTTGCCTATGAAGAAGGTACGGATCAGAACATTTTCAGGTCAATTTCCATTTCCATAAGTTATACGTTAATGAAGTTGCCGAAAAGCGTGACCCCACCAAGGCGCCCGTGCCCACTGGAGGAGCTGGAAGACAGCTCTGTGCGCAGGGAAAGTCTGTGAGGGGAAGCGTATTCGCAGAATTGATGTGGCCTAAGTCTTGAAGACCATGGGGGAGTTTGCCAGGCTAGGAAGGTGGGAGGGAGGGAATATTCAAAGATAAAGGGCTTTGAAGGGCGAGTTAGCGGGGTAGTACCTTAAGTCCAGAACTTGGTTACCCAGTGTTCTTGACCTATAAGGATACAGTAAAATACAGGGAGTCAGTGTATCCTGCCTCTGAGCGGCCGGAGTATGGGCTGCACCATGTGAGGCCGCCAGCAATCAGCAGCTTCCAACTTAGAGAGCTTGGGTTTCATCTAGTTCAACCTGACAGAAGTCATGAAGCCAGTCTCAGCGTTTGAGGGCTTTCTTCCAGTCACCTGCCAGTGCGAGTGTTCTTTCTGTCTGGTAAGTATAAAGCTACCCACCATGACTTCAGGATGAAAGGCTTCCAGTTTTAAAACGAGACAGTATCCCAGTGATAGAAGTGAAATTGAAGGATTAATTTCAGTAATCTTCTCAGCTTCATTAAGACTACTAAAAGTAAATGATCTGTCAGTTCTTTGTATGTATCCTATTATAGTTCATAGCTCTCTCTGTGGGGGTGAAAAAGATCACATTATTCTTTGTCACTAAATGAAAATATTTTAGTTATTTAATTTATGCCCTTTTCATTGAACTGAATCTAATATGCTAAATTAGGGAAGTACTTTACGTTTCCATGTCATTAAATGAACTGTGGCCACGTTTGTATTTTAAGTTTGTATGCTTGTTATTCACCTCCTGCAACTCAGCCTCACCAAAAAAAATTAAATACTAAAGCAAAGTAAGATGTGTTTTCTTCCATCACTTTCCATCTCAGCCCTTTCCCTGTTCTGGAGACGGTAGAGGATAAGGCCAGGGTGAAGATGATACAGAGCTGTTGTCTGCAGATACAGTATTTCACTTTTAAGCTCAGAAGGGAAGCAGATGAGTGTGTGTGATGTTTTAGCTTCAGGCCAGTCTCTGTCCCTCAGCCTCTGTGTCCCCCAGGGTTGGAGCAGTATTCCCAAATCCCGGGACCTAGATTTTCATGCCATTGTTACTTACCTCCTGTTTAGAAAGCATACTGAGTGGGGAGGAGGAAGGACGAAGTGCATTTTTAAGGTTTACACGATTCTTTTCTCTGTAGTGTATAGTTCATACTTCTCTTTTAGGTGCTTTAAAAACAAACAAAAACACAAACAAACAAATAAATAAATAAATAAAAATAAAATGCTCTTCCTTCTGCTAGGTGATTGTAGAGCAGATCGTTGAGTCTCATCCAGATGGCCTGAAGATCATGTATGCTAATAAGCTCCTGGAGTTTGTTCCTCACCACTGCCACCTTCTTTGAGAGGTCACAAGAGGAGCCATCTCAAGGTGACATAAAATGCTGTGTATGCACCTGAGCTCAGTTTAGTGACCATCTGTTACCTCCTCATGTGCCGCTGATCCCTGGCTGTCCTGTCTGACCCGGGAACGTGGGAACGTGTGCTCTTCCCTATTTGTTACCAGTGCTGTGAGGCAGGTGTCACTTGCCTGGGTTTACAGGGAAGGGAATGAAGAGTGGGGACGAATCTCAATGGTGACATTTGTGTGACTCCAGAGCCTCTGCTTTTCTCTTGTCTATACTGTCTCCTTAACCAGGCTCAAAATCAAAATTGGTTTCCTTCCATTATTGTGATGTCATCATCGGTCTAGAAATACCAATTCATTTTAATTCAACATGTTTTATACTGATGGCAATTAAAGTCATGAACGGTTTTCCCTCCCTCTCTTATTTCATTTCCATGGCTTTCCAGTTCTGTTTCATGAATATCCCATTACCTTCCACCATCTCCGTCATCCCAGTCCAGACCTTTGTTGCCTTTTGTTCGAGGGTAGCGGGCTCTCCCCACCTGGTCTCCCAGCTCCACCTGTCCCTCTTCATTGCAGCCCTCAGCTGTCCCACCTGCCCAGAGCTCTTCAGCCTTCCTGAGTCGCTCGTGGCTTCTCATCGCCCACAGAAGAGCATCCAGTCTTCCTGGTGTAACCTGTGACCGTTGGTGCTTGAGTCCTAGTGGTTCTCCGCTGTAGAACTTTCTACCGTGGAACTTTCCCCCATACCACTATGGTTCCTGGCCAGACAGGAGCACTTGACCTTCCCTAACACACCTGGTACAGAAGATCCCTGACTTCACCTTGGTTCAGTTTATGGTTTTTTGACTTTTTATAATAGTGCAGAAGTGATATGCATTTAGTTTGGATCTTTTCCCAGGCTGGCGATCTACAGTAGGGTCCTCTTTTGTAATGCTGGGCAGGGGCAGCGAGCACAGCCCCCAGGCAAACCACGTGATCACGAGGGTCAGCAACCAACACACTTGAACCGTCCTGTTCGGGCTTTCAGTGCAGTGTTCAGTAAGTTACATGAGATACCAGACACTTTATTGTGAAATAGGCTTTGTGTTAGAGGATTTTGCCCAACTGTGCAATACTGTAAGTGTTCTCAAGACATTTAAGTTTGGCGGGGCTAAGCTCTGATGTTCAGTCGCTTAGGTGTTTTCCATGCATTTTCAACTAAAGAGATTTCCAGCTGAACAATCGGTTTATTAGAAGCCGAGGCCGTCATAAGCCGAGGAACATCTGTCTATACTGTGCGCCTCTGTGTTTTCCTTCATTGCTTCCTGTCTCTTATTCCTTTGTCTTTCTGTTGATCTGTCACTCCACATGAAGCTCCAGTCAAATACAACTTCTTTTTTTTTTTAGGTTATTTATTTATTTACTTATTAGAGAAAGCATAAGCAGAGGGGGAGGCAAAGAGTGAAGCAGGCTCCCCACTGAGCAGGGAGCCCGATGTGGGACTCAATCCCAGGACCCTGAGATCAAGACCTGAGCCACCCAAGCGCCCCCAGGCTATGGTTATTTCAAGAAAAAGTCCTATTTGTGAATTCTTCATCTAGTGAAGATGAATTAAAATCAGAAAGTCAACTCTGCCATCTTTAAAAACCCAGGAACAGAAAAAAATTTCACGAGCAGGTATAACCCTATCCACAATAAATCACTTTCAATCCAGTCCTGAAAACTAATACAGAGTAGGAAGAAAGCATTACAGAAAAATTTTGTTTTCATTAATCAAGCTGGAAAATAATGGGCCTTACATGAATGCTCTTTAGGAAGACAGTTCTTATAGTTTTATGTTGATAGAAACTCACATTACATTCGAAATGCATGTTAAAACCATGACTGTAGATTAACTACCACTTTCAGTCGTCAGAAGATGAAAAATGGTCAAGAGTCACCCAAACTGAATCCTGGTTCCTCCTGGAAAATGTGTTCCTAAATATTTTCCCCCTGAACTACTGTGCTCTTTCTGTATCTTACACAGCAGACACTGCGATGCACAAACACATCCAGAAGGCCTTTGAGGGCTGACAGCCTGCTGGAACAATGAGGAATTCACCTGGGTTTCTGCCTTTCTGCCGGGCCCAGAAAGTTCTGGGTAACCCAGGTGACGTGTCATGAGAATACATGTGTAGCTCACACCATATGTATTATCTCCTCAGGGTAGACACCAAAATCCATGTTCGTATATAAAAATCCGAGATGCGTACAGAAATCAAGAGTGATTCTGTCATCTTGAAAGAAAAACACACTGTTGAGCTGCCACATGCCTCGTTTCTCCTTGAGTGACTGCAGGAAGTAGCGATTGCAGTCAGAAATCTCAGAAAGAAAAAATTAGAGTAAGGGCAACACCTGAAGTTTATTCCTGAAAATACTTGGAGAACGACTGTGACCAATAAACCAGGGCTTAGTTCATGAGACTGTCAATGAGCTTATAACATCCCATGTCCTGGTCAAACCCTCATGTCTGGGAGATGGAGGGACGTCTTCATCTTCCAGAGCTACTATTAGGGAAAAAGTTGGAGACAATACTGACTGAGTCCCTACTTCAGCAGGAGAGCCAAAAACACCTTGCCCCTCCATAATCCCAAATGAAAATAAACATCTCAGGGCGCCTGGGTGGTTTAAGCTTCTGCCTTTGGCTGGGATCGAGCCCCACGTCGGGCTCTTTGCTCAGCGGTGAGCCCACTTCCCTCCTTCTCTCTCTGCCTGCCTCTAAGCCTACTTGTGATCTCTGTCTGTCAAATAAATAAAATAAATAAAATCATTAAAAAAGAAAAGAAAAGAAACATCTCATTTTACTAGTGTGCAGCAGTGACTATGCAGGAGAAATTATTATTATTTTATTATTAGATGATATATTATTATTATTATTATTATTATTATTATTGTACTATATTGTTAACCTTTTGAATTCGGACACCTAAAATTTTTAATAAAATATGAAGGCCTTTTTTTTTTTAAGATTTTATTTATTTGAAAGACAGAGATCACAAGTAGGCAGAGAGGCAGGCAGAGAGGGGGAAGCAGGCTCCCCACTGAACAGAGAATCCGATGCAGGACTTGATCCCAGGACCCTGGGATCATGACCTGGGCTGAAGGCAAGAGGCTTTAGCCCACTGAGCCACCCAGGCGCCCCATGAAGGCTTTTTTTTTTTTTTTAAAGATTTTACCTATTTATTTGACAGAGAGATCACAAGTAGGCAGAGAGGCAGGCAGAGAGAGAGAGAGGAGGAAGCAGGCTCCCCGCTGAGCAGAGAGCCCGACATGGGACTTGATCCCAGGACCCTGAGATCATGACCTGAGCCGAAGGCAGCGGCTTAACCCACTGAGCCACCCAGGCGCCCCATGAAGGCTTTTTTTAAAGAACAAAAACTTCAGACTATATCTTTATCCTATCAGTTCCCACTACAACTGGCTTCTGTCTTGGCCAACATTTAGCCATTCAGATAAAGTCCTTATTTAGTGCTTCGTGTGTATGCATGTGTAAAATAAGCGGACAGTCATAAATCTTTAAGATTGTGTATAATAACCGTGAAATAAGGATTCTTGATACACAAGGTCTCGTCTGGGGAAAACAGCTGGAGAACAGTATGCAGTTTTCAAATGAGGAAGGGGAAATACACATTCGGTTATGAGAAAGGGAAGGAGAACAAGACCAAATATTAATAAAAGGGAAAAAAGCTTTTTCTGCCATCTTTCCGTGCCGCAGTAACAGTGTGAACAAATGTCCCACAGATGCCCTCAAGAACATTAACACTGCTGAAAGGGGGGGCGAAGGCCAGGTTCTTAGGAGGCCCTGCACCAAAGTCATCTTCCCGTTTCCTCACTGTGATGACGAAGCATGAGTACATTGGCAAATTTGAAACTATTGATGACCACAGAGCTGGGAAAACTGCTGTGAACCTCACGGGCAAGTTAAACAAGTGTGGCATGACCAGCCCTAGACTTGTATAACTGAAAGATCTAGAAAAGTGGAAGAATATTTCCATCCCCTCAGTTTGGTTTCACTGCATGGAAAAATTCTTCTGGCATCATGCACCATGAAGAAGGAAGAATCCAGGCAGGAGGGAAAATCCTGGGATTCCTTTTTCCTAGAAATATAATATACATGGCATGTGAAATGCCTCAATGGGGAAAAAAAAGGAAAATAAATTACAGTCAACTAATGTTTGACAAGACTGCCAAACAATTCAATGGGGGTAAGAACAGTATTTTACTCCCAAGCAGCCACATGCAAATAATGAAACAGGAGTTCTGCCTCACACCATACAGAGAAAATAACCCCAAATGCATCAAAGACATAGTGTAAGCATTGAAATGATAAAGTTCGGGATGCCTGGGTAGCTCAGTTGGTTGGACGGCTGCCTTCTGCTCAGGTCATGATCCCAGAGTTCCCGGATTGAGTCCTGCATCAGGCTCCAAGCTCCACAGAGATTGCTTCTCCCTCTGACCTTCTCCTCGCTCATGCTCTCTCTCATTGTCTCTTTCTCAAATAAATAAAATCTTTTAAAAAATAAAAATAAAGTAAAATGATAAAGTTTTCAGAAGAAAACACAAAGGTAAATGTTAGTGGTCTTGAATCTAACAACGGCTCCTCAGCCAAACACCAAAGTACAAGCAACTTTAAAAAAATAATAAACAAATAAATGGGACTCAACCAAAATATCCCAGTTTTGTGCTTCCAAGGACCCCATTGACAAAGTCAAAAGACAAGCCACTAAATGGAAGAAAATATTTGCAGGTCATATATAAGGAACATGCATTCAGACTGTGTGAAGAATTCTTACAACTCAAATAAAAAGACAACCAAGTTAAGAAATGAGCAAAGAGGGGCGCCTGGGTGGCTCAGCGGGTTAAGTTGCTGCCTTCCGCTCAGGTCTTGAACTCAGAGTCCTGGGATCGAGCCCCGTGCTTTCTGCTCAGCAGGGAGCCTGCTTCTTCCTCTCTCTCTGCCTGCCTCTCTGCCTGCTTGTGATCTCTCTCAATAAATCTCTCTCAAATAAATAAATAAAATCTCTTAAAAAATGAGCAAAGAACTTGAATATACATTTCTCTAATATTCAAATGTATACATTAATATATAAATGTATATATAAATATATTTTACATGATCATATATTTATATAAACATATTTATGTAAATATATTTACATTCTTAACTATGTATTTAAATATAAATAAAATATGAAATATATAATATATATTTAAAGATACATATAAGGTATATATAAAATATATGGGACAATAAGCACGTGAAAATATGCTCAACATCACTAATCATTCGGGAAATGCAAATCAAAACCATGGTGAGATACCACCTCCCACCCACGTGGATGGCTACTATCAAAAACCCCAAAAGCAGGTGTTGGAAGGATGTGAAGAGCTGGAACCTGTAAATTGCTGGTGGGCTTGGAAAATGGCGCAGCCACATTAGAAATGGTTTAGTAGCTCCTCAAAATGCAGAACACAGAGTTGCCATATGACACACCAATATCACTCCTGTGTATAGAGCCATGAAAAAAAACTATGCCCACACAAAAACTTGTGCATGAAGGTTTAGGGCTTATTCGTAATAGCGAAAAGGTGAGAACAACCCTGATGTTCATCAACTGATGAAGAGATAAATAAAATGTGATCCATCCAGCCTGTGGAATATTATTCAGCCTTGAAAAGGAATAGAATTTTGATATGTGCCACGACACAGAGGAGCCTTGAAAACATTCTGCTGATTGAGAGAAGTCAGTCACAGAAGACCACGTATTGCATAATTTGATTTATATGGAATTTCCAGAATAGCTAAATCTACAGAGACCGAAAGTAGATTAGCGGTTGCCTAAGACTGGTGGTGATGGCTAAAGTTTTCTTTTGAGGATGATGAAAATGTGTAGGTAGTTCAGTATAGTATAGTTAAATATAGTGAAAGCCATTAAATTGTCCACATTAGATGGTGAGTGGTATGGCCTGTGAATTAAATCTCAATTAAGCTGTCATCGAAAAATGCAAAGAACTTCTCTATTTATCAAGTACAAAAAGAATGAACTTGATTAAAAACATCAAAAATGGGGAAAATAAAAACAAAATAAGATGGGAGGAATAAAATTATGACTGTTTATCATTAATTTAAATGTGTACAGACTGACTTTTTCTATTAAAGCGCCTATCAGGAGGTTACAGATCCACGCTGTTCAAGAAACATACTTAAAATGCAAAAGGGATTGAGAATGTATCAGGTGAGGAGATACCATGCAAAAGAGAAAGCCGGAATGGCAAAATTCATCGCAGACAAGTTGGGTCTAAAGTTATAGGTACTAAGATGAAGAGGGACATTTTTAAAGGCAGAGTTTGGAAAGAAGATGTAAAAGGTATAAGCAGGTATACATCTAACAACATAATACCTGAAGACTCTAAAAATGCAATAACAAGGTAAAATTTTAGCTTTTCAAATGGGAGTATCTACTAGAAGGAGGGAAAAACAAGGACACACAGAAACTAGACAACCTGGGGCGCCAGGGTGGCTCAGTGGGTTAAAGCCTCTGCCTTCGGCTCAGGTCATGATCCCAGGGTCCTAGGATCGAGCCCCACATCGGTCTCTCTGCTCCGCGGGGAGCCTGCTTCCTCCTCTCTCTCACTCTCTGCCTGCCTCTTTGCCTACTTGTGATCTCTGTCTGTCAAATAAATAAATAAAATCTTTAAAAAAAAAAAAGAAAATAGACATCCTTATTTCCCTCGGAAAACATTTCTTTCTTACACCTAAGGAAAGCCATATTTGTAAAGATTAATTGCATACTAGGCAACAAAGGAAACCTTTACAAGCCTTCCAAATTAAAGATTTAAAGAACAGTTCTTTGATCACAATCCGGTAGAATCAGAATTAGATAACCTGGTAACAAAAAATTGAAACTACATACAAGTTAAGAAATACAGTCTTCAGTCAAAGAAGAAATCATAAGACGACTGAAGAAAATCTTGAAAGCAATGGAAAGGAGACTATTTCATACCAAAACTTACAGAAGACACCAGAAGTTATACTCTAAGGAGACTTTAGTGTCAAATGTCTTCAATTTCAAACATTTTTTTAAATAAAAGAAAGTACTCATTTAAACCCATCAGAAAAGGGCAGCTCAATCCAAAGAAAGGAAGTAGTTATAATAAAGATAAATTTTTAAACTAATAAAAAATATCAGGGGCAAATAAACTCAAAGTTGTTTTTATGAAAGACTAATGAAATAATAATAATTAAAAAAACTTCACATGCCCTATTCAGGATAAGAGAGGGGGAAGATGGGGTGTGGGAGGAGGTGGGGAGAGGGAAGGGAAATGGGGAAAGGGGGGTTTCAGGGAGGAGGGGACAGAGAGAGGGAGAGAGTTGCAAAACAGATAAGGATTGGGAACAGAGATATAAAAGCAAATGCATAATATAAAAGAATCACTAAACTGCAAGGCACTTTATACTAATCAATTTGATAATCTAGAAGAAACGATGAGTTCCTAGGAAAACAAAATCATCCAAATGATTCAAGAATGGAAAATTAAGAAGATGAGTTCCAAGATCAGACAGGTTTGCAGCTGGATAACTGTCATTCTACTGTTAAATGGCAACAGGCAATTAAACAATAATAAGTCAATTCACTTGATGAAGCTGAGCACAATTTTAATACCCAAACCTGAGAAGGAGGAACGGGGAAGCTATTAACAAATCTGGCTTAGGACAGATTAGTTAACAGAAACTGAACTAATGTTAGCAAATAACAGAAGTCAGGCATCTATCAAAGGACTATATCCTGAGACCAACTTGGATTCATTCCAGGAAAATAAAGGGAGCTCAAGACCAGAAAATCAATAAGATTTACCTCATCACTAAATTAACTGTGAAAAAACTCTTAAGACCATAGCAATAAATGCATTTGATAAAAAAATAAAGGCACCTGATAAAAGGTGAGCAGCCATTCTTTATAAAAATGAAGATAAAAACAGAAGGACGTTATGCAGGAGGGATTATTAACTGGGAAGCACTAGAACAAGAGGTAGATAAAATGAGCCCATATTTGTTAAACAGTGACAAAGCCCCATGCGTGCGTGGATAGAGGCGAATGAGCTCATGGATGAGCACCAGGCTGTCAACAGGTATTATAAGGACAAAGGCAGCGGTGAGGAGAGGAGAGTCTTAACAACAGGGAAGAAGGTAAAAGGAGGATTGCAGTTAAAAATTGTGCATGATACAAACACATGCAAATAAGACCGGATATTTTCCGGTATATAGTTTTTTAAAACCCTGCACACATTACTGGAACTACCAACTCTTGCTTTCAGCTCCGCAGCCCTCGCGTGCTTTCCCAGTACCAGGATTCAGGGGTAGATCCTCCGTTGGTGACATCCTATGTCATTGTACTCCTAAAGGGACAGGTGAAACAGCGCAGGGGCTTGAGGTCGGAACTTAGGCATCGCTGCGCCCACCCCAGCTCCCTGCTCGCCCAGCCCCAACTCTGAAGCGGCGGGCACTTGGAGCTGTTAAGAAGCAGGGATCTGAGCAGTTCTCTGGTTTCCCCTGGAGCCATCTGCATCCATCATATTTCCCACAGCTCTCCCTGAGTGTTGGTGCTGGCTCCCCCCGAGTATTCCTTTAACTCCAGGCATACCCTTCTTATGACAGCACCTAGTACTCCCCGTCACAGTGCTCTGTCTGTCACATGCATCCATTGATCAACTTTGTGCTGGTTGAGGGCTGGAGCCCCCTCCTGTTAACTTCTCAAGTCCGTTTCTAATGCAGCAGCACCTGGCACTTAAGCACCCTGTCAGTACCTGCCAAATGAATGAAATGTACTCAAAACATAGTATTAAGTCTGCATTCTGAAACTCCTTTTTGGAGCTGTTTGCTATCATTTTCCCAGGCAATTAAAAAAATTTCCAGCCTTGCTGCCAATAACCTGAAGGGGTAAAGGAATGCCGGCATGCCCCATGGGACATGTCACTCTGGATGGTCCTTCGGCAGCATGGACTTAGATAGCGCTCTTCCAAACCCAGCAGGATGGTGGAATGGGTACGTGGCTGAGTGCCTCCCGGGTCTGACCCTGTGTGATGCCACCCGGTGCCTGCAGCTGCCCTCTGGAAGGTGTTGCTTTTGCGGCAGAGCCGGAGGGCACCAAGCATGTGTCTGTCTCCAAAGTCCTGGGCACCACATCACAATGCCTTCCTGAGAAGCAGAATCAAGGACAGTTGCTGATCTTCATTCCTTCCCACCAAAGGTATCTCATACACCATCTTTGGAAGTTGGAGCCAGGGGGTGCCTGGGTGGCTCAGTCAGTTAAGTGTCTGCCTTCAGCTCAGGTCATGATCCCAGGGTCCTGGGATCGAGTCCCACACATTTGCCTCCCTGCTCAGCGGGGAGCCTGCTTCCCCTTCTCCCTCTGCCATTCCCCCCACTTGTGCTTTCTGGCTCTCTGTGTGTCAAATAAGTGTATAAAATTTTTTTAAAAAGTTTGGGCCATACTCTTTAGCCATTCTACTTTCCCTGGGGTAATTTGCCACCTCCTTGAATTTACCTGAATCTTTCCCAAAATCTACTTATCTTCCAGCCTTCTTGACCATAATGAGTCTATAAATTTTCAATAGACCGTGTGAACTTACACTTGCTAATATTTGCATAACATGCACCTCTTTCGATCTCAAAGAAAAGCTTTGCACCGCAATGGTCTCTAATCTCCAATTAGGTTCTGTTCCGGGTTCCCACTGGAATTCTACGCGCCTGTCCCCTAAGATCCCATAAATTGTGGTCCAGTTTCCCAGCCAGCCAAGGAAAGCACATGGGAAATCTTGCTGAAGTATGAGTAAGAGCCAACGAAAGGGAACATATTTATCTGCCTCGAATGCTGGGACCTGAGGAAAGCAAGTTTCATTACAGACAAATCAGGAAGGAGGTGCAGATTGCTTTTTATGTCACTCTGGAGTGGAGTTCTGCCATTGATCATTAAGGCCATTTCCTGCAATGCACTCACCAAAGTGATACTCACTTCGGAGTGGACAAAACTTAGGAAATGGCCAAGGGGAGCTCTGCTTACACTTTACACTCTCAGCATTTATTTGTATTATTTTCTTTATAGGGCAGTATAGAGACTTGAGACCACATTGAAAAAGCAAAGCTTGTCATCCTGTGGCCTTGGGTCAAGAATAGAGATAGTGCTGCTCATGTCAGTTTCAACCTCCAGTGGCCAAGGGTTTGATCTGATGCTCTTTCAACTTTTCACCATAGCCTTTCTCAAGCTCAATGGCCAATAATCCCACAGGAGGAGATTTTAGGGCCCTCTCAAACTTCTGTTTTGCTATCTCTCCCCAGCCTGCTTCCTCTGCAAAAGTCACCACTTTGCCTGTGCATCTACCACCTCTTAGAGCCTTTGGAATCAGCCACGAATTGCAGTGCTGATTCCTTCCATGACCACATATTTTTTACAGAAAAACTCTTCTTCATTATGCCTTGCCAGTCAGAGTGACGGTTTCATCCGCAACCTGGACCAGGTTCGGGAATGTTCTACACATAAATGTGAGCAAATGTCTTCTGTATTGAGAGACATGTACAATCTGTAAATGGAATCTATTGAAAAACCAATACATAGGGTACACTTATGTCCTGACCCAGCTGGAAGGAGGCAATTCATTTCTATCTTTCAGAAAATTGGTGTAACACATTGATTTTCATAACAAAGAAAGCAGTTTTGTGTCCTCTACCAAAAGACTGTCATGGTAAGCAATAAATTGCCTCTTTGGGGTGAACAAATTAATAAGATATTTTCTAAATTTCAAAATAACAAAGACAGAACGATGTCTGTAATGCTAAGTGCATCTCCTTAGTTGCATGGCACTGTGTCATGGACCACCTGAGCAATGACACATGGCGGCCGGTAGTCTGATTTGTACATCAATTCACCTGGCAACCTGTTAAAAGAAAGTCTTGCACATGACAAGCTTTCAATAAGACACTGACAAGATGGCCAGGAAGCCCCCTTAGCTGGCTTTTGCAGGTGTCCAGACATCTAGTCAACCTACCTCACCAACTCATCACCATGCTTACTGGAGTAAACCCAATCTCTTCCTTCCCCCCTGGAGATGGGAGAAGAGCCACTCACACGTTTGTATGGAATTCTCATTCCCCCTCGCTCTGTCCCCACATGGCGCTGTCCGTGTAATAAATAAACAAATCTGTATGTCACCCGGAAGTTCCTGGGTCAAATTACACAACTCGGACAATTTTGGGTCACTACAGCCTTTTGTTCTTCTCTCCACCTTAAGCCTTCTGGGTGACCAACAACTATCTAAAACTCATGTTGCTGCCATATGCTGTTGTTCTGCTTCATCTTCCCAGTAAAGTTCAGTATTTTTCCCTAAAGTTTGGTTTATCAGTATCTCCAGCGTCTATCTCCAGCTAGGGTCATGATCCCAGGTCCTGGGATCAAGTCCCACTCTGGACTTCCTGCTCTGCGGGAAGCCTGCTTCTGCCTCTGCCTCCCATCTCTTATGAATAAATAAAGAAAATCTTTAAAAAAATTTTAAAAAACCATTTCTATCTTCCCACTTTTAAAGATTAATTCTAGGAATTATTGCTATAAATCCAGTGTCCTATCTCTTTCTTAAAAAGTCTTCTCCAGGGCACCTGGGTGTCTCAGTTGATTAAATGTCTGACTCAAAATTTTGGCTCAAGTCATGATCTCAGGGTCATGGGATTGAGCCCTTAGTGAGGCCTCTGTGCTCAATGGGGAGTCTGCTTCTCTCCTTTTCCCTTTGCCCCACCCCCCCCTACTCACATGTGCACACACGTGTTGTCTCTCTCTCTCTCAATAAATAAATAAACAAATCTTTAAAAAGTCTTCTCCAAAGGGAGTTTGACAAATAGTCCAGTAAGGGGCTGGAAGAAAATATTATAAGTTTTATTCATATTTCATGTCATCCATTTAACTGTTTAGCTTTTGCATGCCTTTTATAATAATTTAGTAGAGTAGTAGAGTTTATAATTTATCAAAAATTTGCTTAAATTTGTGCTATGTCCGCAAATATTTTTTGTATGTATGTATGTATGTATGTATGTATGTATGTATTTATTTATTTATTTATTTTTGTGAAAGAGAGGTGCACAGTAATAAAAGGAGATCACTGCTCCAGGGACCCAGATATTTCCCCAAGTCCTGTTTCCTTCCATTCCCTCTGGGCTTCATTAGACTCCCTTAACACCAATCTTGTCCCTAAAACACGCCCTCTGCAGCACCAAGTTCAAATGCTTAACTCGGGCCATCACTGCAGGCTGTACCGGGATGACCTTAGGGAAAAGGGTGGTGGGTCTCACGGGTTAGCTGTGTCACCTCAATGAACAGTCCTTTGTTCTGAACAGCTAGTGCAGCCCACGTTTGCAATCACAGGCTCTGGCACCAGAGTGGGCGTAGATCCCAGCTGGCCCCTCAGTAGCAATATGGCTTTGGGAAAGTTGTGTCATTTCTGGCCCAGACTTAAGGCTCATCCATAACGTGGAGGAGAAGACAGTGTGACCCTCAGTGGGCTGTTGAAAGGATCACGAGATGGTTCGACTCAGGTGCTCCGAGGTACCCAGCACACAGTAGGCCCACAGTAGAACAAAAAGTTGTTCTATTGATCTTATAGTTACTATTACTCCTACTAACAAAACAGACTGATCATTTGAGATGATTTTCAAGCGAAGTGTCTTTGCCTGGATTTCTAAGATTAACCTACTTCAAAATGAATTCTGCTCTACTGTGAAAAATGAGCTAACCAGCAGGTTTCTTCTGCATCTTTTCTGAACTTTTTAGGATCCTCTCTAGAGAAAGGTTCTAAAGGAAGGCAAAGTGCAGAAATACTCTTGCTTCAAAGGATGTGTAGGAAATGATTAATTTTGCCAAAAAACAGTGCCTTGAACATAAAAGATGTTTGACGAAGCTCACTGTAGACAGTGTATCCCTCCAGGATTCATAAATTGAAAACTCAATGTCCAAAGGGACATAACTAGGAGATGGGGTCCTTGGGAGATGTTTAGGTCATGAGGGTGGAGTCCTCATGGGCGAGATTAGTGTCTCCATAAGAGAGACCCCACAGAGATCCCTCGCCTCCTCCACCTTGGAGGTTATAGGGAGAAGATGGTCATCTGTGACCCAGGAAGTGGGCACTTGAACAGACACGGAATCTTCCAGGGTCTTGATCGTAGACTTCCCAGGTTCCAGAACTGAGAGAAATAAGTATGTCTTTAAAGCACCTAGTTTATGGTGCTCTTGTTACATCAGCACAAACTAAGATAAAGCTTGTCTCTTATACTGAAAAATAACACAAATGTTAACAACAATTTTAAAAAGGAACATTGTGGCCAATGACATGTAATGAACATCATCTCTCCTCTACAGAGCCAAGAGCTTAATTAGTTTCGGGCAACTCAGTAGAGTATGATTAAACCAAAGAGCAGCAAGATGTCTAAATGCTCAAGTCCTCTGCCTCCTACTTTTCTGCCAAAACAAAAGAAAAGCCCTAGGCTGGTTTTGGTTACCACCAAGCACAAAACAGCCAAATTCCAAATTAAAAAGCTCTGGGGTTTAATTGTGGATGTATGGAATTACATAGAAGCTCTCTTTGATCATTCCAAAGGATGTTTCCCTCAAAGGTTACAAATACATCTCAGCCTACCAACCATCTCAGGCCTACCACAAAAATTATATATATACACTTTTAGCATTTTAAAATGTGTCTAACTTTCAGTTTCGGATCCAGTTTTGACTATTGTTATGGGCTTAGTTGGATGCCCCCAGATTCCTACGTTGACGTCCTAACACCCAGCATCTCAGAATGTGGCAGTATTCAGAGACAGGATTTTTAAAGAGGTGATAAAGGGAAAACGAGCTCACTGGGGGTGGGCACCAAGCCAACAGGACTGGTGTGCTTACAGGAAGAAGAGATTAGGACACAGACAGTACAGACTGAAGGAAAATCGTTTGAAGACAGAGTGGAGAACACAGCTATCTGCAAGCCAAGGAGAGACGTTTGAAGAATCGAACCCTACTGCCACCTTGATCTTGGACTTCCAGCGCCCAGAACCATGAGAAAATAAGTTGTATGTTGCCTAAGCCACCCGGCTGTTATTTTGTTTACAACAGCCCATGACTCAGAAATTTGAGGACCTCCCCCCCAGACTTAATCCTGAAGTTCTGTTTCAGCTTCAGGGGCTTGTGTAATACTACTGTATCAAGGAGGGAGGCTCCTGCCATTCCCTGCACTGGGTCATTGAGACACTGCACAGCTGTCCCCAGGGCTGGCTACATAATTTACAAGCCCCATGCAAAATGAAGATATAGGGCCCTTTGGGCAAAAACAGGGAGGAAGTGTTTGTTAAAGGTACTAAAATAGAAAGCTCATTTCCTCCATCATCTGTCTTCTGAAGGGGCATGGCTGCTGTTTTCTATTTGCATTTAATGTCATTCCAAGCAAATAAAAATTTTATAATGTGATTATGGGCATGATTTATGCCATTCATCTTCACAGGGTGCAATGTCAGTGTTAAATAATTCACGCAGGGATTCCACAGCTGGGGCACACCCACGTGCCCTCTTCTTATCAGAACCGTAGAAATCCTGCACAAGACCAGCTCTGCCATCTTTACCTCACCTGGGGACTCACACGTGTTCCACCAACCCTGCTGCCCTCGGCTTCCTGATGAGTACGGAACTTGACAGGATCAGGAGCCAGGGGCTGCCTTTCTTTCCCTTCCCTCCTAAGTCACCACTTCCAAGGCTTGGCTAACACAGGGAGGTGACATGAGTGAGAAAGGACAAGACAGGGTTCTGGGCTGCTCACAAGAGGCCACCGCCTCCTGCCGGTGCTCAGAGCAAGCTCTGGTCTGTAGGGAAGGCGAGCTCCGGTTGACTCGGTCATAGACATCACGTGGTCAGCGAGTCTCGTTGACCACCACTCACGAGGTGTCCATTTCCATGCTGTGCTCACCGGGCAGGGCGAGCAGTACATGCAAATGAGCAGTACCGGCAAGGAATGGTGGATACCCACAGTGGGCTTTGCCCTCCACTATGTACGTGCTCCACTATCCCACCTGTTGTGCCCCAATAATGGGTCCATGATTAAAAGAGCGAGACTGATACAAAGCGAAGGTCAAACAAAGCTTTATTTTGCACCAAGCATCAAGAATCAAACTGACCAGCCAGGGCCGCTTTTCTTACAGAGAAATCAACCCCTCTCTCCTTTACAGACTAGCTTTTAAGGACATAGGCCATGCGGTTGGGCCTGGTCATGCACAGGTGGCCAATGAAATTGTAACACACAGAGAAAGCTGCACAGTGATGCTAGGTGACCAATTGAATTACAACTTACCTTTTAGTAGATATTTGACCTAGCCTATCACCTTGGTTAGGATTTTCGCCCAAAAGCCTCACAAAGGGCGGGACCCATACTCCTTGGTAGCTAGGGAGACAGTATGCAGCCCTCCACTGATCAGATGTCTTACCTGGCCTGACCCACCCTTGTATTTGGGCTTTGTTACCTGAGGTTGATTTCCGGGACTTGTTTTTAAGTAAGTCCCCTGGGAGAAGGGGAGCAGGGACAGCTTAAGGGTTAAACAACAAGGTTATTGTGTAACCTCAAAGGAAGCCTCTGGCTAAAATATAAAAATATAAAGTAGGTCCTTACACCACCCACTTCGCTCAAAAAACACAAAGCCAAAAATAAAACTGAGTAATTCCTAGACATTGAGAGAGAAGCACACTGACTTCACCTTAGAACCCTTCTGAGGGCGGTGCTTGGCAGGGTAGGGGGGTGTGAGGGGGTTGGGGGTGGATAATGGGACCTCTGAGGGTGTGGCCAAAGGGCAGGGCCCTTTGGGAAGGGGCTTTCTGGGGGAGGGGCCCTTCTGGGAGCAAAGCCCTGGGTGGGGGCATTCCCTCTGGGGGCAGGGCTGGGAGCAACCCCAGAAACCTGGCCCACAGAGAAGCTGGTCCTTTCTCTCCCTCTGCCCCCTTTCCCCAGGGACCCCTAGGCTTTGGAGACTAAAGTCAAAATTAAAGCCATATGTCTAAATGGTTCATACTGTGGTTGGGTAGTGTTTTTAACATATTAATTGACTGGTTTTTCTCAGTATTTGTCAAACCTTTCCCAACTCAAGGCTTTCTCTTAAGCAGCAGCGCAAGGCAGGCCGTTCAGTTGGGTCAAGCTGTTTGGTGATTCTTTGTAAAAACCCACCCTCTTGCGCTGCTCAGGAGGGCAGTGTTGCGTCCTAGGATAAACATAATTATATATCAAATGTGTTTACAAGTTATATTTATATGTATACATTCAATTCTCTGTTTACATATATATGTATAAAATAAAAATAAAAATATTGCTTAAAAGGCTGTTTTCCGGGGTGCCTGGTGGCTCGTGGGTTAAAGCCTCTGCCTTCAGCTCAGGTCATGATCCCAGGGTCCTGGGATGGAGCCCCTCATCAGGCTCTCTGCTCAGCGGGGAGCCTGCTTCTCCCTCTCTCTCTGCCTGCTTCTCTGCCTACTTGTGATCTCTGTCGGTCAAATAAATAAATAAAATCTTTAAAAAAAATGCTGTTTTGGGGTACCTGGGTGGCTCCTTGGGTTAAGCTGCTGCCTTCAGCTCAGGTCATGATCTCAGGATCCTGAGATCGAGTCCCGCATCGGGCTCTCTGCTCAGCAGGGAGCCTGCTTCCTTCTCTCTCTCTCTGCCTGCCTCTCAGTGTACTTGTAATTTCTCTCTGTCAAATAAATAAATAAATAAAAAATCTTTAAATAAATGCTGTTTTGCAGGGAACCTGGGTGGCTCAGTCCTTAAAGCGTCGTTTTTCCACTCAGATCATGATCTTAGGGTCTTGGGATGGAGGCCCACATTGGGCTCCCTGCTCAGCAGGAAGACTTCTTCTCCCTCTCCCACTCCCCTGCTTGTATTCCTGCTCTGTCTCTCTGTCAAATAAATAATTTTTTAAAAAGAAATACTTTATTAAAAAAATATATGTAAAATGCTATTTTGCCCTCTATCCTGGTAAGATTGAACACATTCCTAACAAGAGATCTTTCTTGACTCCGTGATAAAAATTTAACATTGTCTTAATGAATCCTCACAACATCCGCCTCCCCAACCCTTCTCAGATGTTATAATTAAGGTTTAGTGAAGTCCAAACACTGGGCCTGAGGTAATATATCCAGTATGTGGCCTCTTGGCATAGTCTAGCAGCCCAAATTGGGGGCGAAGGTGTTTGTGTGTCGTTGGCCAGGATGAAAAAGCTGAAAGATGAAAAGAAGGGTAGTCTTGCTTTTTGGCCCCAAAAAAGAAGATTTAGAAAGAAAGAGACCTGTCGCCCAAAGGAGGAGGCTCCCCACTGATCCCAGCTGCGCAGGAGTCAGAGCAGAAGGAAAACTCCCATTACCAAGGAGAATGGGCTTCTCCTTCATACAAAAGCATAGGATCCCTCTCACCTGATATGTTTCTGTCCCATAGTCATCCCCCTGTGCCTGCCCCATAATAGCATTCACAGGAAATGGCTGAGAGATACATTCAACTTGCGGAATTATAGCAAATAAAGTAATCTTTGACCCATCCTGGGAGCTTCTGATTACTGGGAGGGGCCAAGCCATCCTAGGGCAAGTGCACTCATTTCAAGAACCAGTAAAATGACTCCAAGAGTATCATAAGGGCTAGTGATTATGACTGGTCCAGAAATATTTCTGGGAGTCCCTTTTAACATCCCTCCCATCATTTCTTCTCATCTCCAAGGGAATGGTACTTAGGTATTCTGAAAGAAATATGCATGACTAGTAAACTGTGTGTGACCCCTGCCGCCTAATTCATCCCTCACCAGCAATTAACACTGATGGTTTGAAGGATGGCTACTCCCCTGGCAGGGCAAGAGCTGAAGCAGAACGTATAGGGCGAGGCGGCTCTTCCCCCTGGATATAAATAATTAAACCCAGTAGCCACCCTTCCTGCCTGGCCACTGTCATTTAGGTATGGCTGATTATCCCTAAATGGGAATGAGATGGGGCGGGGGTGGGGGAGGGAAGCAGGTGACGGTCAAAAAAACTACAGTAGCTGCCACTGAGGGTCCAACCTGGCATTAGACTGAGCTCAAGTCCTGATTCCATCATATACGAGCTGTATGAACTTGGAAAACTGAGTTCAACTCTCGAAGCATCTGCTTTGCCCCCCCCTTGGAGTGAGAATAGTCAGTAGTATTGACTTCACAGGGCTTGTTAGGAGGATTAAATTAGATACTGTTCATTTAGCACAGTTCCTGGCCTATAGAAGGCACACATAAAAGTTGATTATCGTTTTTATGGACCTCCAACTTTAAGCCTTCTATAAAGAACCAAATGATATCTCTGAAAAATACCAACTGCCTACAAGGTTGTAGGGAAAGTGGTATCTATGTTGACCTGATTAGAAAAAAGTGGAAAATCTCTCTTGTTTAAGCCTTGTTGAAAATTTTCTAAACTCTGTCCACTCTTCTGCTTTAGTAATTAGAACAAACGTTGGAGACTCGTGATTTTCTGATAATTGAGTTGCTCGTTGTAACGCAGGGCAATTCGACATTGGTGTTTATTTAAAAAATTACCGCAAATGAAGATAAATGGTGAGACGTGCACTAAATTTGATGAAAATCCTGACTTGAGTGCTTCTTCTTGGGATTCTCTCTCTCTCTTTTTTCTCCTATGATCTGAGAGCGGATTACATTCTACTTGGGTGATGGCTCAGGTCTAATGTGTGGTTTTGCAGGTGCCTAGCCTTTCACAGACAATCTTGGAAGAACCATCATTGTCTCTGTAAGAAAACGGAGGGAAAGATGTGATTTTAACACTCAGCCTACAACAGTTCAACAATCTACCAATGTGAATTTAGAAACGCTGAGCAAGTCCCCCTTCTAGTAACGAATATCTCTCCCGTTTTCTTATAATACCTGAGTTTCTACAACTGAGCAATCTACTCTTTTGTGTAAAACAGCTTCCCAGGATTGTTTCTCCTTTAAACGCAAGTGAACTTTGGGGATGGCACTCAGATCCCTTTCTTTTACTGGACAACTGTGGAGCAGGGGTTGGGTGTGCTTCAAGAGGGAAAATATCCACAAGGGGACAGAAAAAGGACATAAATGTACAAAATCCCATTTTCCAAGAATGTAAAAAGCTAACTTCCAGGGGAGCCTGGGTAGCTCAATTGTTAAGCATCTGCTCTTTGGCTCAGGTCATGATCCCAGGGGCCTGAGAATCCAGCCCCGCATCGGGCTCCCTTCTCAGAGGAAAAACCTGCTTCTCCCTCTCCCACTGCTTGTATTCCCTATCTCATTGTGTCTCTGTCAAATAAATAAATAAAATCTTAAAAAAATGCGAACTTCCAATATTTATTTTTTTTCCTTTGCTCTAAATATCTCAATGTTCACTTGTTGAAAGCAATTTATTGAAGCCCTGGGAAGAAGTGGTAGATTGAAGCACTCATCAGAGTTGTTTGTGCTGCTTTGCAGGGGTCTGGCTGCACTAAATTATTTCAAGAAGTATTAATTATTTAAGTCACTCAGAAGAATCCATTTACCTATTTCATTTTCTTTTTTTGAAGAGAATCTTTTTTTTTTAAGATTTTATTTATTTGTCAGAGAGAGAAGGAGCAAGAGCGAGCACAGGCAGACAGAGTGGCAGGCAGAGACTGAGGGAGAAGCAGGCTCCCTGCCGAGCAAGGAGCCTGATGTGGGACTTGATCCCAGGACGCTGGGATCATGGCCTGAGCCCAAGGCAGCTGCTTAACCAACTGAGCCATCCAGGCGTCCCCCTATTTCAATTTCTGTTGTTCTTGATCCTTACCCCAAATTCTCACAGGCCTCCACAGCTGGCACAGAGTCCACTCCCATAACTATAATCCCTGTCCCATACTCTCACCTCCATCATACATCATACATACCTGATAAAACCCCACCCTGGTAAAAACCCAAACTTCTGTCCACCCTATGTCTGCCCCAGGCAGCTGAAGGTGGTTGGTGAGAAAAGCAACAATGCTGGAAGCTTTCACATTAAATTCTTTTTTTTTTTTTAAGATTTTATTTATTTATTTGACAGAGAGAGATCACAGTAGGAGAGAGGAAGGGAAGAGATCACAGAAAGAGGAAGGGAAGCAGGCCCCCTGCTGAGCAGAGAGCCCAATGTGGGACTCGATCCCAGGACCCTGAGATCATGACCTGAGCCGAAGGCAGCGGCTTAACCCACTGAGCCTACCAGGCGCCCCTTTCACATTAAATTCTCAGCCACAAATCCAAGTATGTTTCTCTGACCGACAGAATCTCCATTCTTCTCGTGAAATATTTTGACTATTTCACATCTTCTTTCCTCCAACCTTAAGCCAGGGCTTCTCAACACTGGCCACACTTTTGAATCACCTGGAAGACTTTAAAACACAGGAGTGCCCACCTCCAAAGGACCTGATCTAATTGGTGTAGAACCAATTAGATTAATATCCAATTAGGGTCTGGATATAAGTGTGCTTTTAAAATTCTCCCAGTGATTCTAATGTACAGCCATTTTGTTCAGAGTGAGAATTGAACACCTTCCATCAGATACAGCTAATGACCGACCATTCTGATGACTTCACTGAGAAAAGTAAATTGAGGGCACCTGGGTGGCTTCAGCTCAGATCCTGGTCTCAGGGTCTTGGGCTCTCGCATCAGGCTCTCTGCTCAGCAGGAAACCTGCTTCTCCCTCTCCCTCTGCCTGCCTCTCTGCCTACTTGTGATCTCTCTCTCTCTCTCTTTCTCTCTGTGTCAAATAAATAAATGAATAAAATATTTTAAAAAAAGAATGAAAAACAAACTGGGTGGGTGTCTAGGTGGCTAAGTGGTTAAGCGTGTGAATCTTGGCTCAGGTCATGAGCTCAGGGTTATGGAGTCGAGCCCCACGTCAGGCTCCATGCTCAGCGGGGAATCTGATTGAGATTCTCTCCCTCTCCTTCTGTCTCTTCCCCCTGCATGTGTGTGTTCCTGCTCTCTCTCTCTCAAATAAATCTTGAAAAGAAAAATCGGTAAGTAAAGAAGACCCACAGAATCCCACTAAGTTTACCTGGGTGGAACCCTTACTCCAATCCCTTCTGAGTGAGGACAAGCCCCTCCACTTGGGGTTTCTTCTCATTTCCCTGATCTCTGAGTATGAATGTGCTCCAGGACCCAAGCTCAGACTTCTCCTCTGTCTACACTGAGTCCTTGGTGACTGTCCCTCTTCTACCATCTATCTCCTGATGACTCCACATCTCCACCTCCAGTCCAGACCTGGATTTTGAGCTTTCTTCCACTGCCTGCTTTCCAGATCTACCTAGATGAGTTAAACCCAACATGTTCAAAACCAAGCTCTTATTCTTCTTGAGCTCTGCTGGTCTTGCAATAGCTCAAACAGGAAACTGTAGAGTCATTCTTGATTCATCTCTTTCTTTCACTGCCCATGTTTAATTCTTTGGTAGAAGCTGTGGATTCTATCTTCAAAATATATTCTAAATCTGGCCAGTTCTCCACATTTCAGTTACTCCCACTGTGGTCCAAAACACCGTCTTCTATGAGTTATTGTAATAGTCTCCTATCTGGTCTTCTGGATTCCATCTTTGCTCTGTTCTAGTTTATTTTCCACTCAGCAGTTAAAGCAATCCGTTTAAGACAAAAGTCAGACCTTGTTATTTCTCTGCTCTAAGATCTCCAATGGCTCCCCACTTCACTCAATACAAAATTCAGTCTTACAAAATTTAACACTCAACTTCCTTCTCAATTCATCTCCTACCTCTTCACTCAGCTGTCTCTGCCTCTGCTCACCAGCCTCCTTAGTGTTTAACAGAGTACAGCAAGTGCGTGCCTTTCTTGGGGCGTTGCACTTGTTTCCTCTTCTTAAATGTACCCGTCTTGTTCTCTGAATCCACTCAAGGATCTGCCAATGTCTTCTTATCAGAGTAATCTCCCCTAACTGCACACACAGCCAGCACCAGCACCATCACAATCAACATAGTTTCTGTCCCTCTCTACTTTTGACTTCTTATCAACAGCTGACATATTATGTATATATTTATTTACTGTCTGTTCTCTCTCTTCTATTTGAATGCATGTGCTATAAAAATGGTAGTTGTTGGTTTTTTTCCTTATTTATTCTGTGTTCAGAAGAGGATTTGATATATAATACTCAGTACATAATTGTTGAACGAATGAATGAATGAATGAATGAATGAATGGAAATATCAGGTTATCTCAATCATAAGAGAGATTTCTCTCAAGCATTTTCTATAGTATTGCCCTATTTCATTCTCTGCATCTCTGGGTTGATTAGTAGATAAAATCATCATGTAAAATCAGTTTGAGCAAGGTTGGATCCTTAAGCTTCTATGTCACCTAGGACTCCAAATGTCACGGTGTACCATGCACATTTGCCTCCAGCCTTCTCCCCCATATTTTGGTCATGGTTCAGCAGCTGTGGCATCGTTCAGCTTTCTTTTCCCCTCCCCTGTCTCAGTTCCAGGAGGTCCTCCTTGGCTTTGGGCCCCCTCCCTGTGGGTGATGAAGGCAATGTAGGGAGAAGCAGCAGCTTCCCTGACTCACCCCTGCTTTCTCCATTCATACTGATCCAGTAACGCATAGCCTGTGCAGTACAGGGCTGGCCAGGTCAGTCTCTGCCACCTTAGGAACTCATTTTTGTTCCCTGTGGCAGCTTGGCCATTTGCAAAATCAGAAATTGTAAAAGTACAAACAGGAGACAATATGCCATATTTTATGGATTTTAAGATGCCCCTCCCCTCCCATTTTCTTTCACATCTCCAATGTCAGGAATTGTCTTATAGTTGGGGCTGAGCAGGTGGAAGTCCCTATAAAGTTACCACAGCTTGACCCTGTGCCATGTGGTTACTGCTCCTAGGGTACAACTGATCATCTACATCCCTTGGCATGCCAAGCCACAGGCCTTTTGAGGACCATTTAAAGAAAGAAAATAAACTGGTTATTATATGAAAATCTCAGATAAGGAAAAAAAAAAAGAAAAAAGAAAAAGAGAAACCCTACCAGCATCAAACCAAGCAGAATGGATGACCTCAGAATACTTTTATAAGAAGTGTAGCATGCAAAACAATCTTGAGAAAGGAGAACAAAGCTGGAGGTATCAGTTTCTTGGATTTCAAGATATACTACAAAGTTATAGTAATCAAAACAGTAGGGTACTGGGAGAAAATATACGCATAAATCAACGGAAACAGGATAGAGAGCCCAGAAATAAATCCACAATTATATTGTCAATTAATCTTTGACAAAGGAGGCAAGTATATGTAACAGAAGAAAGTCTCCTCAAAAACAGTGTTGGGAAAACTGGAGAGCCATTTGCAAAAGAATGAAACTAGACAACATTCTTTTACCATACACGTAAAGAAACTCAAAATGGATCAAAGATCTAAATGTGAAGTGTGAGGTGTGCCTGTCTTGCTCAGCCTTTACAGCATGTGACTCTTATTCTTGAGGCTGTGAGTTTAGGTCCCACATTCAGTGTAAAGCTTACTTAAAAAAAAAAATTAAATGAATAAATGAGAGCCCTGAAACCATAAAACTCCTAAAAGACAATAAGCAGTAATCACTTGGAGATTGGTTTTAGCAACATTATTTGTGGGTATGTCTGCTTAGGCAAGGGAAACAAGAACAAAAATAAATTATTAAGACTACAACAAAATAAAAAGCTTTTGCACAGTAAGGGAAACCCGCAACAAAACCAAAAGGGAACCTACAGAATGGGAGAATACAGTGGTGAATGATAAATAAAATAAAGAATTAATAACCAAAATATGTAAAGAACACACACACACACACACACACCAAACCCCCAAAAAACCCAAACCCCAACATATAATCCAATTGAAAAATGGGCAGAGGACTTAATAGACATTTTTCCAAAAAATACATACAGACACCCAATAGACATGTGAAAAGATGCTCAATATCACTCATCATCAGGAAAATAAAATCAAAACCACAGGGAGATCTATCACCTTATACTTGTCAGAATGGCTAGTATTAAAAAGACAAGAAAGAACAAGTGTTGGCCAGGATGTGGAGAAAAAGGAACCTCTGTACATTTTTAGTGGGAATGTAAATTGGTGCAACACCTGTGGAAAACAGTATGGAGGTTCCTCAAAAAATTAAAAATAGATTTACCATATGCTTTAGTAATTCTAGTACTTGATATTTACCCAAAGGAAATAAAAACACTTGATTCAAAAAGATATATGCCCTCCTAGGTTTTCTGCAGCACTATTTATAATAGCCAGTATATGGAAGCAGTTCAGGTGTTTATCAGTAGATGAATGGGTAAAGATATGGTGTATATAGATATATAATGGAATATTATCCAGCTATAAAAAAGAATGAGATCTTGCTATTTGTGACAATATGGCTGGATCTAGAAGGTATTAGGTTAAGAGAAATAAGTCAACCGAGAAAGGCAAACACCATATGATTTCACTTCCTTTTTTTTCCTTTTTAAGATTTTATTTATTTATTTGAAAGAGAGAGAGATCACAAGTAGGCAGAGAGACAGGCAGCGAGGCAGGTGAAGCAGGGTCCCCACCGAGCAGAGAGCCCGACTTGGGGCTCGATTCCAGGAAATGGTATCATGACCTGAGCCAAAGGCAGAGGCTTTAACCCACTAAGCCACCCAGGGGCCCCTGTAATTTCACGTCTATATGGAATATAAAAAAAGAAACAAGTGAACAGACAAAACAAAACAAAACAAAACAAAACAAAACAAAAATAGACTCTTAAATACAAAGAACAAACTGGTGGTTATGGGAGGGAAGGTGGATGGGGGATGGGTGAAATAGGTGAAGGGGATTAAGAGGTACAAATTTCCTGTTATAAAATAAATAAAATAATTTCCTGTTCTCATCTGGAGATGAAAAGTACAGCATTGGGAATACAGCCAATGATATTATAATAAGTTTATATGGTGACGTGATGATATACTTACTGTGGTGATCACTGAGTAATGTATAGAATTGTCAAATTACTATGTTGTACAACTGAAACTAATTTAACATTGAATGTCAGGTATATGTCTAATAATAATTTTTTAAGTGCAGCATGACAAAAGCTCTGCGTGGCTCAGAGGAACATATTGTGAGAAAAATCTGGGCACTGAAATCTCTCAGTTAGAAAGTAAATAAAAGTAGTGAGATTCTTAATGTGAGGTTTGGAAAAACGTTAACCAAAAATTTTAACTTTTATTTTATGTATGCATTAAGGCCATATGTAATAAAAATCTGTCTAAATACTTACCAAAGAGCTTTTTGAATACATTTAAATTAAAATATTAATGAAAAGAAAACATTGTATCATAGTTTGAATGGTAGCATTTTTTGTTTCTTATAAACTATACCAGGAAAGGAGGCCAAGACTCAATGAAATATGGCTATTATCCCCAGTTTCACAAGAGCATGAACCTCTCTGGCTTAACAAAGCCTAAGGAATCTACTACAGAAATGGGTTGTTCTTACTACCCTGGAGCCTTTTGTGCAGACTATGAACCAAAAGCTCAATATTAATTATAATTAATCTTAAAATTAATTATATTACAAAGTTGTATTATTTGGAAGATGTGTTTAAATGACTCAAAGTTAAAAGATCTCAGTATAATGCTGGTTCTATAATTATCCTCCCAGAAAACATTACTTGTAAAACTTAATGATGTAGAACCATAATCATAGCATCGAGTAGGAGGTTGCCAAGCAGATGGGAAAGTTTTTTGGTTTTTGTTTTCCAGTTGTTTTCTTCCCTTTCCTCCCCTCCTTTCACAAGGAGAATCAGCCACCTGTTTTT
The DNA here is from genome assembly GCF_964662115.1 of Mustela nivalis. Lineage (NCBI taxonomy): Eukaryota > Metazoa > Chordata > Mammalia > Carnivora > Mustelidae > Mustela > Mustela nivalis. The sequence continues at coordinate 299,029 of NW_028135944.1, forward strand.
AAAGGCTGAAGTATTTTTACTGTTCTTGGTCGGAAACATTTGTTTAAACAAAGTAGCACTTGGTTGCTAAACCCTTGATTCTAAATGGACATAGCCATCTCATTTTTGTTGGGCCAGGGTTTGGATAACAATTTGATTTCCCAGTCTGTTTCTTTTGTGACCATATAATCCTCTCCCAGTGTTGCATGCTCTGTGAGCTACAAGCACTTGAGAGCTCATAAGCACAAAGACTCTAAGGTTTCTTTGGGATTAGCACCATACAAATGCAGATTTGGCACAATGGAAGACTGATTCCATCCTTGTAACTGTTACTACTCTACTTCCTGATTCCTCTGGGTAGCAAAGCAAGCCACAGTTTTTAAAATACTCACTTTAGCTGCTGACTTTTCATTGGCTGCCTGGAGAAGAGAAGGAGTTCTTGCCTATGTATTTCAGTGTTTTGATCCCTTTCAATTATTTTTTAAAATATATGTCATTAAATTTTACAGGAGTATTACAGAATTCCTAATTGCAGAATTTGAACTTGAGCTACGCAATCTTACTTTTTGTCTTTAATCTATGTGTCAATGACCTTTTTAAGTCTGATTACCTGTATGAATTCTCTTCAGAATCTTTCCCTGGTTAACACAGTATAGAGAAGTGCTGGAAACCAGTTCTTTTCTGTGACACAATTCTTCCAACGGAGTTGAAATGCTTTGCAAACAATTTCACGTATATCAGCCAATTCATATACAAAGCAATGTCATGTGAATCCTTTCCTTTTTATATATCATCTTTCAGTGATGATCAGGAATTCATGCTGGTACAGAGACTCTGGTTTGGGAGGAGGAAACAGGGGCTTGCGAGGGGGAGGGCGAGAGCAGAAGCTGCTCACCTGCTGTTAGAACGACCTTAGCTGGTGGTACCAACATCTTCACCCTTTATGCATCTGCATCCTTTATGCATGAAATAGCAATATGCCTTTCCCTTTCGTGTAATCCTTATTTAGTTAATACCCAGTAGGATTTGCAAGCCCTTCACATCTCTGTGGATTTATTTTATTTCAGAGTGCAAGTGACTTTATGGCCCAATTACCATCATTGTGACTTATTGCATTATTGTTGGGAGGGAGAGAGGAGCAAGAAACGCCTGATCACATGTATCGTCATCAATGGAATGAGTGCCACGCACTCCTGGCCAAGGCAGAGGGATGGATGAAACCTTTCTGATCTATTGTTTATCAGAACACTGAAGCCTGGGTGATTGTGCCGTACTTTAACAGACAAGTGTGTCAAATGTATGGGGGAAGATGTTGCAGTGGTGGTGTTAGAGTAATTAATATTTGGAAGGTAATGAATATTTTGATTTTAAAGATGTCAAAGGTCAAAGACGGAAGGAATGACTAAGATCGGATGTTGACCCCCTGAAATTACAGGGGTATTGAAGCGAGACTGAGTCACCACCTGACCCCAGGAATGAACCAGCGAGGAGGACTCCTTATTAGAGCAAGGCTCCCGGGAGCCAGATAGCCCTTGTGCTTGCAAGAGCTCAAGGTACAGCCGGCTGTGGAGCACCGAAGCAGCAGCAGCCACAGCAGCCACGGGAATCGTGACCCTCAGGCCCGGCGCCTACCTGGAATTTCCGCAGCGCCTGGTTCAGAACCACCGGGGCGGACAGCTCCCCGCCGCCGCCGCCGGCGCCGACTGCGGGAGGGGACCGAGAGCGCGGGCTTCACGCTTCGTGAGCCGGCTGGGGCGGCTGGAAGACCGGCTGCGTCCCCCCCAACCCCCGACACCCACTGGGTTCCTCCCTTCCCCCTGCGGGGCCGCGCGGGGCCTGCGGGTGGCCGTCCCGGGCCACACGTCCCGCAGGCGAGGAAGCCACCGGCCGCCCTCCCCCCTGCCGCCACCGCCGCCGCAGCTGCTCTCCTCGCCCCGCTCCGCCGAGGGGTGTGGGGCGTGCCCCGCGCGGGCCCCGCCCCGGACTGCTCCCCATTGGCGGGAGGGCGGGCCTCAGGTGCGAGGAGGCGGGTCCGTCTCTGGCGGCTCGCAACCGGGAAGGTCGGCCAGGGAGCGCGGGGTGCGGCGGGAGGGCGCGCGGGGACACAGCGGGCGCCGAGGAGACGCAGCGGCGGCGGTAGCTGCGGCACCTGGGCCCGGCCGCAGCCCCTGCCTCCCGCCCTCGCGCCCTGCGTCCCTCCGCGGCCTGCAGCCTGCGGCGCCCGAGCTCCGAGGGCGCTTCTTCAGGCGCTGGGCCCGAGGCGGCCAAGATGGCGGGCCGGCCGGGCGTGGGGCGGCAGGCGCTGTGCTGCGGGCTGCGCTGGTGGGGTCGGCGGCCGCGGCGCGGGCCCGCTGCCCGGCGCGTGGGGCTGGGAGGCGCTCTGGGGGGCGGGCGCGCGGGCGGCGGCCGGGGCCTTGGCCCAGGTCGGCGGGAGCGCCCGGAGGAGGGCGCTGGCGCTGCTCGAGGCGGCCCTCGCGCGCCACGAGAGCCTGCACATCTGGGACGAAGTGTTCGGCGAGTCCGGCCGGACAGCGGCGGGAGCGCCTTCTACAGCACGTCCGCCGCCTCGCGCTCCTCCTCCGCCGCCTCCTCGGACACCGAACACGAGCGCCCCGGCCCCCCCCACCCCCCCGCTGCCTCCCGACGCCCCCGAAGGGCAGGAGTCCGACGAGGTCGAGGCCAGCGCGGGTTGGAGTGCCACGCTGCGGGACCGACCGCCCCCGCGCTTCGTGGACACTGGCGGTAAGGCGCGGCCCGCGGGTGCCGGGGCTGCCTGGGGAGGCGTGAGCGCGGGGCTGGGAGAACTCCAGAAGCTTCGCGGGCCGGCTGCTTGAGGGCGGCTTTTCGGTCAGTACACAGATGGGGCCCTGGCAGCGGGGATTTGAAGTGCGAGAATCAATCTGGTTGCGTGGTGGTGGTTGGTGGGGGCCGCTCCGACTTCCCCGCGGATGGAGAGGATGAGGCGGAGGCCCAGGTGGCACCCTGCCGCTGGCAAGGACCCAAGGGGGGGGCCTTCCCTCCCTTGCTGGGAGTGTCCAACCCAGTCACATCTGTGGGGTTGTTGTTAGGGGTGCATTTGAGTTAGGTTCCTAAAGCCCGATGCAGCTTGTGTGTGTGTGTGTGTGTGTCTGTGTCTGTGTGTGTTTGTTGCGGGTGGGGGGTACGTAAATCGTTTTGTGTGGATGGCCCCAGAGCAGGGCTACCCAGGTGCCAGGGGTGGGGCAGCCAGCCTTTGGAGGGAGGCCTAGTGCGAGCCGGGACGTCTTCACTGGCTCGTGTTTTCTCCAGTGAATCTGACCAACTTTGTCCATCCCTTTCAGGATCACTTGCTGAGAGCAGAGAAGAGTGAGAGGACCAGTTATCAGCGTTAAGCTGTCTTCTCTCGCTCCAGAAGGCACTTGTGTGTTCTGCTTACCGACACGGTCATGGTCAAGCCCCTGATATCTGGAGGTCGCAGGCCTGCTGGTGGTTGTGGCTGCTTGAAATCCTCCTTTACTGCCTACTTTTTGGGAAGGTAATTCTGACACGTCTCTGCTTAGCCTGCAGAAGCTCTGCGGCCTCTGCCCTCTGGGAGAGGCGGAGACCAGCCAGCAGTCCCACCTGTCTCTTGATGCTTTCTGTTCCTTGCTGGACAGCATACTGTGGCAGGCCCTTGTTTCTGCACACCATTTTCTTGTGTTGAAGAGTGTGCAACCAGTGTTGTGGAGGACCAGGGAGTGGCCACACTGGACCCAATGCCGCTCTCCCTGTGGCTCTCCATGATTGTTGTTCAACCATAAGAGGGCAGGCCAAAGGGAACCCTGGCTGGTGCCTGGGCTAGGATCTGGACCTTGTGCCACAGCCTGCTGGTAGGCTGATTGGGTTGGCTGGACTCTCTCAGCAGGGAGTGGTCTGCAGACCTCCCACAGACAGGCTGCAGTGTGGACACCCTGAGCTACAGCTGGGCTCTAGGGTCCGAGTCAACTGTGCTGTGTTTTGGAATGGGTGAATTTAACATATTCTCATTTAGGCTTCAGTTCAGAGTTTGGGAATTTTGAAAGTCACATCACCCTGCATAATCCTTTTAAAGCCCATACATTTCCCAGAATGTCATAAGGGTTTCCAGCCCCAGATGGCTGTTTTCCATTCAATTAGCTCTTTAAGAATTGTACATACCCAGAGCTCTGGTTTGGCGGACTTGATGCTGTGAGTGCTGTGATCCAGTTTTTGATCTTGGAACATGAGAGACATGTCCTCTTGTTTCCCTCCCTCTCTGGGGAAAATAGGGGAATCGTGTTAGCTTAAGCCTGGTTATGACTAAGAGCCCATGAGTGTTGGTCTGAGAAGGATGAGCGCACCTAAATACATTTTCAAGCAATATTATGTTTCTCAGTAACCTATACTTGGGAGAAATTCTGCATCAGAGCAATTTAGTCTAGCCACTGTGGCACTTAAATGGTCATGAAGTTCAGGATCATTTGTCATTTAGCATCAGGTTCAAATTCTGCTTCCTTTGGATGTGCACTGAGCTCACATCTGGACCTGAGAATCACAGGCAGGCAGGTGCTTTAACCAAAGACATTTAGTGGTTATTGGATGGTATTTATACCCAATTTTGTTTTCTGGTTTTTTGTGGAAGCTTGCTTTTAAAATCCAGCCCTAATGAAGAATTTCCTTTTCTTCTTGAAACAGTCTTTCCCTGTGGGAAATTTGGGGTGGTGGCGGAAGGGTGAGGTGGATGGTTTATTAAGCATGAGTTCAGATGGCCTGGAACAATGGGATATGATTTATGGGGCCTGGAAATAGATGCCGGGCAGAGAAAACCCTTGTGCCCCGCGGTGGGGGGAGGAGAGATGGACGGGTTTGGTAAGAGTGAGAGCTGCACCCTGGCCAGTCTGAGAGCAGAGAGGCTCAGGCTCTGAGGTTTATTAAAGTGTCAAATATAACCCCACTTTAGGAAGGCAGCTTGGGCCTGTCTTCCATCTTTGTTCCCTGGTTCACTGACAGACGTCAGCGGGCCGGTGGGGTAGGAAAGGGTGGCAAACAGGATGGTGGCATTTGGATCTGTGATCAACCCTCGAATAGGAAAATCCGTAGCAGAAATGGCTGTTGCTGCTAGAAGCAGATGAGGAAAGCAAAGGACTTAGGGAACAGGTTTCATGCCTGCCTTCTGCTGCAAAAGCGTGTGTGTGTGTGTGTGTGTGTAGATAAGTGAATGTGTATGTGTGCATAGGTGTCTTACACATAAATATGTATTGCTTGTGCTGGATTGGGCTGGTTGGGGATTTTGGTTTTGGTTTTAAATTAGAGATCACAGGTGCTGTCTAGGAGTCCCGCTGATGCCCTAGAGTCCCTGCGCCAGAGAGAGGCATCGGCACTGGGCACCCCTGAGCTTGGATCTGCATCTGGAGTGCAGTAGGGAGGCACCTGGTGCCCAGCCGAGGGGAGGAGGGCAGGGAGGCAGAGGTGTTTCTGTGGTTCAGGTTTAGACTAGTCCACGAACAGCTCTTCTAGTCTTCCAGTCTTCCCAGATTCTTCCTTCTGTTCTGTCCACACATTTAGCTTCCTGGATCAGGCGCTCCAGAAGTGCAGCCAGCAGATAGGAGTGGAGGTACCCTCTCCCTCTCCCCCTTCACTCTCCTCCCTGGCTTCTGGTTGTGCCTGGAGATATGGGCCCCCTTGAGGTGATTTAAATACAAAGACCATGCTTGCCCTGCTGCCTCTTAAACCCTGTTGAAGGGAGGGTCAGCTTGGAAGCTGGAGATGCGTGCTGGGACCCCAGGGTCCAGAACCTTCTCCTGATCAGACTTACAGCTCTCCCTCTAAAATAACCCCTTCAAGCTGTCAGCCTCACCTGCCCACTGTGTAAATAACTGACACAGCAGCACAGCAGGCGGGCTCACTCCTTGGAAGCAGCACGAAATTCAGGACGCGCTGGTTTCCGGGCTTCTGCCCTTCTCATTTCCCATTCTGAGCAGTCTTGTGACTCGTTTCCTCTGAGGAGGCAAAGGAACAGGCAGATTCCCAGATGCTCAGGGGCCCCTCTGTGTTTGGCTTTGTCGGTGGTTCCTTTGCCGTGGCTGGCTGCATTCTGAGCTGTTTGTTTTTTCTCTTAGAGGCTGGACATCCTAAGAGTTTTTTTTTTTTTTTTCTGTGTACCGTGTCAGCAATCCTCGGTAATCATTCAGCAGGGAGGTGTGACCTTGAGAAGCTGAAGACGAACATAGGCCTTAGGAAATTAACACGGTTAAATGTTTTATCTTAGGGTTTGTTGTTGGTTTACTCGGCTTAAAGTCTTTTTTGACTGAGAAGAGGAGAAACATCTTAAAGCTAGAGTTAAATGTATATGCTTGTAATGGGTTTGTGAGCTGAGGTACCTGAGCCCTCATCATTGGTGTCCACGGTGAGCCACTGCTCCCAGCTTTAGCTCTGTATGGCATTCGGTGGCTCTGGGAGGAGCTGGGCGTCTGGGCAAGCGACAGGGTACGCCTTATGCAGTGCTCCCTAATAGTCAGCCACGTGCCCCTACCACACAGAATTCAGAGAAGGGAGCTTCCTGGAGGGAGGTGGTGTTCAGGCTGTGGGCATGACGGTGACCACAACCAGCGGGCCCCGGTCATAGTGTTCCGTTTCATAATCACACCAAACCTTTGCGAGTACTCCGAGAGAGCTGCGATAACCTCCACTTCACAGAGAAACATGGTTTTGTCTGAGGCGATGAGATTACCTGGGGAAGTGGTAGCCTTCTCTCCAGGGAGACTTGATTAATCAGGGAAGGTCGTGCCTTTTTAGTATTTTTTTTCTCTTTACAGCATCTGAAAACTTTTGCTGTCAGAAATACTTTTGTATTTTTACAGGGAATTGCTTTACAGGGTCTTTTTCTCAGGGCGTACACAGTTCAGTGAGATCTAATGCATGTATGGATTTGGATTTGTGTAACCAATCTGCACAGTCGGATAAGAGACAGGAAATCTGCAATGTTATCTCTTTATTTAATCTGTCTCAGCCACTGTGATGAGCGTCGATAGAGCGCTTCTGCAGGCAGCAGGGCTCTGAATCCATGGGGAATCTGGGAGTTGTGTGGGGTCTGGTACTCAGTTTTATTTTATTTATTTAAAGATTTTATTTATTTTATTTGACAGATAGAGATCACAAGTAGGCAGAGAGGCAGGCAGAGAGAGGGACAAGGAAGCAGACTCCCTGCTGAGCAGAGAGCCTGATGCGGGGCTCAATCCCAGGACCCTGAGATCATGACCTGAGCCGAAGGCAGAGGCTTTAACCCACTGAACCACCCAGGCGCCCCTGGTACTCAGTTTTAGAGTTGAAAACTCACCTTTATTTTTAAGAAGTGTGATTGTGTATTTTTTCTTATTAATAAGTAATATATGTACATTTTAGGGAAAAATGATAAAATTTTAAGAAATCCCATAACCCCTCATGACCTTAGCTAATCATAGTTAATCATATTGAGTATATTCTTCATATATCTTAGGTGTCAGCTTGTTGGGTGACATGCTCTTTAATTGTAATTAATATATTGTAGTCGTTTTCCATTTACATTTTTAAATGTCGATTTTAATGAATCCGCGGTATCACACAGTTTCCTCTGGGTCCGTGTTGTTGCTGCCTCCCTCTTGTATTTGTTCTGCTGTGATAAATATTCTTGAAACCTAAGTCTGTGTGCACATCTGTAGCACAATCCTTAGCAGAAAATGACCGAGGCAGAATTGAATCAAGGACCCACTGTAAGGTTTTTGGTGTCTGTGGTGAAATAGGTCTCCATAAACATATCTACAATGCTCCTGCCGGCTGTGCACCGAAATCCTTAGAAAGTCATGCTCGGAGGACCTGCTCCAGTGTGTGATTCCTGCCCGCCGGGGCTCTTAGAGGACCGTTGCCTTTGGTAAAGCTTGCTGAGGTGTAATACACACACACAGCACATGAGTCCTAGCATGCGGCACGCTGTGTGTAACTACTACCCAGATGAGGATCAGGAACATTGTGAGCACACCAGAGGTTCCCTCCTGCTCCTTCCCAGTCAGTCACTCCCTGCCCCCTGCTTCTCTTCCATCACCAGCGATCAAGTTTGCCTGTTACCTTGCTCTGGTGGTTCGGTTCCTCAGGACATCTGTGGATTCCTTCTTGTTGTCGCGTATGTGGCATCTTAAATTTCGTTATCGTCTGTTGTCTTCCATCACGTAGGTACTGTAGTCGGTTATCCGTTCTCCTGTTAATGGTCTTTTACATGGCATCCAGTTTGGGGCTTCCGAGGATAAGCTGCTTTAGACATTCTTGTGGTTTTGATGGACAGATACATTTCCCTTGATCATGTAAACCTAGGAAAAGGTTTTCCAGGTCCTAGATTAGATGCGGGTCTCCCCTGTCGACCTCGTGGACTGGGTGATGTTTTGCTGAGGCCTGTCTTGTGCATGGCCAGATGTTGGCCACCTCCAATTTGGCCTCTCCCCACCAAATGCCCAGTGGCGCCCTTTCCTCCAATTACATCAACCAAACGTTTCTCCAGGCATTGCCATATGTCCCCTGGGGAGCCAAATCACCTGCAGCTGAGAACAACTGCTTAATTTTTAAAAAATTTATTTTAAATTTATTTTTTGAAAAGATTTTATGTATTTATTTGAGAGGGAGGGGAGAAGCAGAGGGAGAGGGAGAAGCCAACTCCCTGTTGAGTAGGGATCCCGGTGCAGGCCTGGATCCCAGGACCTTAGGATCATGACCTGAGCCGAAGGCAGATGCTTCACAGACTGAATCCCCTGGTGCTCTGAGAACCCCTGCTTCAGTACATGCTGCCACACTGTGTTCCAGTTCATCCAGCTGCCAGCGATGTGCGGGACATGCCATGTGTTAATTCAGCAACATACTGAACTCTGCTGGGATAAAATGATGAGTGAGACCTGTCTCCTGGGGTCCAGCAGGAGAGACAAAGTAAAGACAAGGAGAAAGAGCCTCTGGGAAGCAGTGGGATCAACGTTAACAGGGATTTATATGGAAAGCTGGGGAGGGTCACCTGGTCCAGCGGGGTTGGGGAGGAGGTGGCCCCTCGGATGGAGGTGGCCCCCTGAGCTGCTTCTGGAAGCAGAGATAATGATTACTCAGGTGAAGAGGAAGGAACAGGGCATCTCCAACTCGGGCAAAGGCCAGGAGGAGAGAGAAGGTATGCCACTCTGCCCAGGGGCGAACCCACCCTTTTCCTACCCTGAGCATCCCGACCCGAGGCCTTATATACGAAAATGTCCTGAAACGCGACATGATGTCCTTGTTACCACAGCACAAGTAACTGTAGCTGGGATCCAAGGTCCCATGTTCAGGTGCAGATACAGATGTTTCCGGCGTTTCCTGGCGCCCACAGGGAGGGGAATGTGGTCGGCTCGGTGAGATCTATGAACTTAGGATGGAATCTCTGGAGAAGCCCTGAGCTCTGCCCTCGAAAGAAGGAAGAGGGAAAGGGAAAAACTCAACTTCTGTTGGCGGAAAGAGGCATGGTGTTGTCTCGGGGTGGGAGGGATGTCGTACTAAAAGGATAACAGGCTCTGAAAACACCCTGTGATGTGACGATGATGTTCCGCCCCGACTGGCACGTGGTGCAGAGAGCCCCTCTCCCCTTTTTGAGTTTCAGAAAAAACTTATTACAAAAGTAGGAACCCCGGGCAATAGTTAGCTGTGTGTTTAATAAGCCACTTTACTAAAAAGTTTAGAACTGCAAATCTTGACACTCTCACTGCGACAGACTCACTCCTTGGCCAGGATATTGGAAACTTCATCTGCTTCCATTTCCAGCTTCTAGGCTTGTGGACACCCCCACCCCATCCCCATTTCTTCTGTGGAAGAGGAGCGATCTTTTACAAATATAGGCTAATCTGATGATTCCCCGCTTAAACCTTCATGTAGCTTCTGGCTGAAACCAAAGGGAATTCCAGAGTCCTTCGCAAGGCCTCCAATGCCGACAGCTGCTCCGCAGCCTTCCTTTCCAGTGTCCCCTTAGTCCCCTGTCCTGCTGTCTGCACATAATCTATTCATTTCCGCCTTCATGCCTATGGGGCCCGTACCTGGAATGTTCTTCATGGCAGGCTCTGCTTGTTAGTTTGATCTTGATTCAGATGTCACTGCCTTACCCCATCCCTCTTTGCTGCCACATTTGCTAATATGTTTCCTTTGTGGGATGAGATGCTGGATGTCTTGGTCACAGTTAGGACACGGTGAGTCCTCTATGTTTGTTGAATAAAGGAACTAACAGAAGACCAGATGAACACACAGCTAGATTGTTAAAAATGAGGATGGAATCAGCACCAATGGAGAAATGTCTAAACGTTTTCTACATCCCAAATAGTGGAAGAGAGGTTGGACCACTCTTGAGGGAACCGATTCCCTACTAGGAAGGCAGCGAAGCAAGTCTGGGATGTGTTTTACAGGTTTTCTGTCCTGCATAGAAAACTGAACTTGGCCTCGGAGGAACTCTACAATCTTGGGCTTCTGCGGCCTGCCCCCTTCCTAAGAGCTAGAGACCCCCAGACAGGAGCCTGTTAGAAATCTGAAGGGAAGCCAGCCTCTTGTACCCTTTTATCTGTTTAACAAGTGCTTGTGTGTCCTGTACTATGTGCATATAGTGTTCTAAGAACTTCGTTTTTTTTAAAGATGTTATTTATATATTTGAGAGAGAGAGAGGGCAGGAAGTGAAGAGGGAGGGAGAGGGACATGCAGACTCCTCGCTGAGCAAGGAGCCTGACACGGCCCTCTCCCAGGACCATGAGATCATGACCTAAGCTGAAGTCAGATGCTTACCCACTGAGCCACCCAGGTGCCTCTAAACACTTTGTAACGTGTGTGCTCCTCAAAACAATCTTGTGATGTATTGTTATCCTCATTTTTAGTATAAGGAAACTGAGTCACCGATTGGTCAACTGATCTCGGGTGAAAGAGTTCCTTTGATTAGGGCTCGAGGAAACCCCATCCCTACGGCGTGAATGTGGAACACAGTATATCTGTTCAGATCTGCTACTTAATGGTATTTCCCTTGTGAGGGGCCCTTGAAGGCCAGTGTCATTCTCCAGATCTGTCTGACCTGCTGCCTCTCTTCCTGGTGGCGGCACCTCGTTACTCAGCACCCTTTGTAGTGAGACAGGGCCGCTGCCTGGATTCAGCGCGGTGGAAAAGGAGCCCAAGGGTGGGCTCCACTCTCAGGCCTGGCTGCGGGGAGGCCCCTGGGAGCCACACGTCAGGGATGTTGGGGGCCGGCAGGCAAAACGACCTCGTATCGAAATCACCATTTGGAGAAAAGCTGCTCCTGCATCAGCCACAGCTCTCAGGGATTAAAGGCTTGTCGGCCAGAAATGAACTTCTTCCCCCGTTGGTTCTTGGTACGTTTGGTGGGGGGTGTTAGAGGAGCCGGGTTTGCAGACACAGACGCTGAAGAAAAGCGGATTCCTCCGGGGAAGTGGATTCAGAGCAGTAGGGCCCACGCGGCATTGCTGCGTGGGGACTCCTGAGGGGCTACGAGGGAAGACAACCCAGAGGATAAAAATCGATTCCCTTTCTCCTTGCTGCGACATTCCCACGGTGATTTTGGGAGCGGCCACGGAAGGGTGCCGGGAAGCCACGTGCATCCTGCGCTCTGGAGATGGGTGCTGAACCGCACGTCAGTGGTTTGAGGCTGTAGATGGTTTGGAAGGGGCTAGGGGGTCAGTTTATGGCTGGAGAGGACCTGGGGCAGGAGGCCTGGGCTGTGCGTGGGCTCCCCCTGTGACTTTGCACCAAGGGGCTCCTTCCCAGGGTTCTGAAGGTCAGGAAAGATGTGCGGGGAAGCCCAGAGCTGCTGGCTCATTCTGGGGAGCTTTATCTTTCTTCTTTTAAACTCCCTCTGTCCCGTGTGGCCAAAATGCACATGATGGCTTTTGTGCTACTTAGGAGATTTTCAGACCTTTGCAGCAACCAGGAACCTTAAAGAGGGCAAACCCAGGGTACCTATATGAGGCAGGGGAAAGCAGGCGCTGTCTTTGAAGTTGGGAGTGGGAGGGCCCCAGAGCCCCCCACCCCACCCCAGGGTGCTTCCACACCCCATCCCGCTCAGTTCCTCATACTCTAATGTGAAGGACCTTTGGCTGGGACCTGGGTCAGGAGGGGAGAGAGGCCTCTGAGAGGCACCCAGTCCTTTTCTGAGATGGTGAAGAGGACACTGATAAGTCCATGAGATTCTGGTGTTTCAAAGCCACCCAAAAGTGTCTATGGCAAAGTGATTAAAAATTGAATTATTTTGTGTGCCTCAGTTGGTTAAGCATCTGCCTTCGTTCAGGTCATGGTCTCAGGGTCCTGGGATCGAGCCCCAAATCGGGCTTCCTGCTCAGTGGGAGAGTCTGCTTGTCCCTCTGCATATGTGCTCTGTCTCAACAAATCACAATTTTTTTTTTAAATTTTAAAGATTTTTATTTTATTATTTTGGATGGAACTGGAATGGGAGGACACCTGTTTCCTTCTTTAGGAAACTGTTACAAAAAGAAGATCATGGATTGGGAGAGAGGATGATTTTCTAGGAAGAAAAAAGGTAAATAAGTGTAATTGCCTAAAAGTGGTGACAGTCTTGCTTGTAGATGTTCCTCCTGCATTTTGGGAAGTTGGAGAATCCGTAATAGTTTCAATTAAAGTTTTCCTGAGAATCCCCAGCTGACTTTGGGGGTGGGGGGCATTGTCCTTTGTGAAGATTTTGAGCTTCTGTGAGTGAGCATACCTCCACTCCAGAGTGACATAAAAAGCAATCTGCACCTCCTTCCTGATTTGTCTGTAATGAAACTTGCTTTCCTCAGGTCCCAGCATTCGAGGCAGATAAATATGTTCCCTTTCGTTGGCTCTTACTCATACTTCAGCAAGATTTCCCATGTGCTTTCCTTGGCTGGCTGGGAAACTGGACCACAATTTATGGGATCTTAGGGGACAGGCGCATAGAATTCCAGTGGGATCCCAGAACAGAAACTAATTGGAGATTAGAAACCATTGGGGTGTGAAGCTTTTCTTTGAGATCGAAAGAGGTGCATGTTATGCAAATATTAGCAAGTGTAAGTTCACACTGTCTATTGAAAATTTATAGACTCATTATGGTCACGAAGGCAGGAAGATAAGTAGATTTTGGAAAAGATTCAGGTAAATTCATGGAGGTGGCAAATTACCCCAGGGAAAGTAGAATGGCTAAAGAGTATGGCCCACACTTTTTTTTTTTTTTAAGATTTTATTTATTTGCCAGAGATAGAGAGAGAGAGTACACACAAGCAGGCAGAGAGGCAGGCAGAGGCAGCGAGAGAAGCAGGCTTTCCGCCGAGCAAGGAGCCCGATGTGGAACTCGATCCCAGGACCTTGGAATCATGACCCGAGCCGAAGGCAGCGGCTTAACCAACTGAGCCACCAAGGCATCCCTGGCCCAAACTTTTTTTTTTTTTTTAAAGATTTTATTTATTTATTTGACAGAGAAAAATCACAAGTAGATGGAGAGGCAGTCAGAGAGAGAGAGAGAGGGAAGCAGGCTCCCTGCCGAGCAGAGAGCCCGATGCGGGACTCGATCCCAGGACCCTGAGATCATGACCTGAGCTGAAGGCAGCGGCTTAACCCACTGAGCCACCCAGGCGCCCCCTGGCCCAAACTTTTTAAAAAGATTTTATTCACTTATTTGACACACAGAGAGCCAGAAAGCACAAGTTGGGGGAATGGCAGAGGGAGAAGGAGAAGCAGGCTCAGGGGAGCTGAGCAGGGAGGCAAATGTGTGGGACTCCATCCCAGGAGCCTGGGATCATGACCTGAGCTGAAGAAAGACACTTAACCATCTGAGCCACCCAGGCGCCCCCTGGCTCCAACTTCCAAAGATGGTGTATGAGATACCTTTGGTAGGAAGGAATGAAGATCAGCAACTGTCCTTGATTCTGCTTCTCAGGAAGGCATTGTGATGTGGTGCCCAGGACTTTGGAGACACACACATGCTTGGTGCCCTCCGGCTCTGCCACTAAAGCAACACCTTCCAGAGGGCAGCTGCAGGCACCGGGTGGCGTCACACAGGGTCAGACCCGGGAGGCACTCAGCCATGTACCCCTTCCACCATCCTGCTGGGGTTAAAAAAATTACCTATATATATAAAACAAAAGGACCAGAATAGTGGGAATGAATGAAAGATAAAAGTTTCCTATGTAGTAGTGGTAGTTCTCTTGTAGTACTTTTTTTCTCTCTCTCTCTTTTTTTTTTTGTTTCTTGGTTTGTTTTCTGGGGAAGTGGCCTGCCATGTGGGTTTTCAGTCAATGATGTTCCCTGACTTAAGTCCTACCGCCCCCCTCAAGGGGGTGGGCTCTGAGGAAACTTTTTTTTTTTTTCAGGCTTTTGTTCTCTGGCGGTTTTTTGTTTGTTCACTTTTTTTTTCTCACTTTGACCGCTTTTGATGGTTTTTGTAGTTTTAGAGGAAAACAAACCGCACCCTGATCTCCCTCTCAGAGAGAAGCCTCAGTCTGGCTGCAGAGCCCAAATAAGTTCCCCCTTGGCCGCTGGCAGAGCAGGTTCCAAGTCGCTGTCCCTGGGGATGGAGGATCTTTTGCTTGTACCCAAAAGCACGGCAGCAGCAGCTTTGGGCACCTCTAGACCGCTAGAGAGGTTCCAAGCAGCAATCGCACACTGAGATTTTCCCGCTGGCCCGGGCTGGGAGTGCCCGGTCTTTCTGGGTCTAAGAGCGCCCACCTTACATGCACCAATTTCAGGGAAGGCAGAGGTTCGCGCGCGGGTTTCAGGCTCTGAGAATGGGGCACAGGTCCGAGAGCACCAGGCTGGGCCTTCCCGCACCTCTCTGGGGCGAGAGTTTGGTGCAGGCTCTGAAACAAGGGCGTGTATCAAAGGGCACCGGCTGGGCCTTTATACCTCTCTCAGGGGAGTATCTCAGGCTCTATAGCAGGACTCTTGCATTCTGCCGCCTGGTGTGGCTCCCATTCCCTCACAGGAAATGGACCCCATGCATTCTCCTTGCGCTGGCAGCTTAGGGACCAAGAGCTGGTTTCTCTGCCGCCCTCTCTCTGACTCAGTGCCAAGGGAGGCTGTCCTGGGACCAGGGACTTAAGCCCCTGTCCCTAGCCGCCCCGATTCCCACTATTTCCCCAGAGATGCTTTGCTCTTTTGGAGTGCTTTCAACCAGTCTCCGAGTTAATGCTGGTCCCCAGACGCAGGGCACTCTCGTTTGTATTGGGGTATTACTTTCCAACTGGTTGCCTCTGGTAGCTCCCTCCCCCTTTTATCTATCTTCTGATATCAGTTCACAGTTCCCACTCCGCTTTACCTGCCCACTGGCTTCTTCTCCCCCTGTAGAGATCCACACGTGTATAATTCTGATCTCAGGCTGATTTCATGGGTGATTGGAGTTCATGGGTGATTGGTAGGTAATCAGCTCATTTTGGGGTACAAGTTGAAAAGACGCCTCCTACTTCCGCGCCATTTTGTCCCCCCTCTTCACTTTTTTTTTTTTTTTATTTTATTTGACAGCACAAGTAGAGGGAGAGGATGAAAGAGAAGCAGGATCTGCACTGAGCAGGGAGCCAGATGCAGGGCCGGATCCCAGGACCCTGGACAGATGCTGCACTGAGGGAGCCACCCAGACACCCTTTTAGACCTAGGATGCAGGTAGGAGAAGCAAGCCAGGGGTTCCTTGGCCCAACACTAATGACCATGGCTCAGACAAATCCATCTTCCACTTCAAGCTTCCAGATACTCTGCGAAGGAGACATTCCCCTTCCTGTCCCTGAATGCTCTGCCAGTTCAAGGCAGATCCATGTTTCTGAGGGTTCCTCTTTGGTCATTCTGTCAGGGACAGCCAAGAGGGCTCCAAGCCTGTGTGGACCCCAGGCCTGGGGATCCCAGCCCTGAACTCTTTGCTCTCCCCTTGATGACCCCAGAATAGATCAATTCAGCAACTGTCAATCCATGCCAGGCCAGGGAACAAACCCAGCAGTACACAAGATCAACTCGCCTTGGTCCCAGGAGCCTGGATTCCCCAAGGAGGGCTTCACCTGGTCTCTGAAGGGGATTCCACGGGTTCCAAGATGGCCATGGGTGGAGCCCACCAGGTAGAGAGGGCCCTGGAGAGTGTCCACTGGCACTGAGCAGAGGGAAGATCCCCTCAGGCCTTCCCTCACGGCTCCACTGTGCCCTGGGGAGAGAAAAGGGCCAGCCACACCGGGCCGCAGCTTGGCTGCCCAGGAGCAGCAGCGGGCCTAGCCTGGAGCTCAAGCAGCGGCAGGGAGCGGCAGGGAGGCCGGGACTGGGCGGGGACTAGGGTCCTGGAGTCAGCAGAAGAGCAGCGGGAACCAGCAGGGGGCACAGCCAGCCCCCTCACCGGACAGGACAGAACAGGAGGCTGGGCGAGGGCGCGCGGGCCTGCAGAGAGGCCTGCACTGCTGTTTGCCACTCCCCACCCGCCACAGCTCGCCCGCACCTGCCTGCCCTGCCCACCGCCTTCTGTGGGCCCAGCAAACTCCCTGCGCAAGTAGCGCCTCCTGGGAAGGCAGGGGTTCTGGGCTGGCTGGGCAAGGCGCGGGGGAGTGCATCGGTGCCCCGCTGACTCAGGTACTGAGGGGCTGGGGAGGGGTAGGGGCGCTAGGCAGAGAGGGAGACTGGGGCCCTGCTGCCCGCTGCCACCTGCTGCTTCGTCCAAGGGAGCGGGAGGGGGGCCTGGCGGACAGGTTCCTGGCGGCCTGGTGCTCCTACGCCCCATAGCCCTTGCCCCACAGCCCTCGCTCCACTTCTCGGTATCCAGGGAACCCGTGGGGCCCTACTGACATCAAGGGGCCCAGCACCACTGGGCTCGTCTGGACCCCGGAGAGACGCCTGTGCTGACAGGCTTCTTTTCCAGAACTTGATGGAAAATTTTGTCCCTCAGAATCGCCGGGCTCCCCAGCCTCAGAGGCGCTGGCTCTGCCCGCGCAGCCTGGGCCCCACTGGGCCCCCTCCACCTCAAGTGCCTTTTACCCAGGAGCCCCAGGATACCATTTTTTTCTGGCCCATGGACCCCTTTCCCCCACCCCCACCCCCACACCTCTACTTTGGGCCTGCAACCACCCTGGGATCACTTCCATCTCCGGCCCCCTACCCCTTGTTGGTGGTCCTTGTCCACCTCCAGGCCTGACCCCTGGCCCCTCTCACCTCTGGAGTTACTGAAACCCTTCCACTTGGGGGCCACTGGCATCTGTGATCCCAGACTCCCGGGACTCCCCTCCACCTTGGAGCTCCCTACCCTGTTTCCTCTAGGAACTGCTGTGCCTAGAGCACCGAAACCCCACATTCTCAAGCCAGCTGTCTTTGGGCCAAGGACTCAGGTATCCTCAGGGACCCTCCTTTCCGGGGCACATACTCCTCTCTGTGCAGGAGAGACCAGAGAGAGCAGGCTTGGGGATCCTTCACTCCAGCAGGATGGAGGGGCAGAAGCTGGGGTGTGTGTGAGGGGGTGCTCACAGGTGGCCTCCCTGGGTAAGGAGCTTCCAGGAGGAAACTTCAGAGTGAGGCTATGATGTGGAAGCCTCAGGAAGCACTGGCTGCACAGACTCCAGGCCCCTGGCTTGGGCAGTGGGCATTTAGTGGCCAGAGCCCTACAGGACCAACCCTGTCCAAACCCACCCCACCATGGCCGGCTTTTTTGTCTTGAATTTGCACAGCAACCTTTTCTCCAGTATGAAATTGAAAGCTTTGCTTTGGAAAGTTTTGTGTCCAGGAGGCTCCTGGGCATCCACTTACTTTACTTCCGGAGGCTAGTTGAGGAGGGTGGAGTCTTTGGGACCTTAACAGCAGGTCTCCTGATCCTTCCTGACTTCCTTTTTTTTTTTTTTTGATTTATTTATTTGAGAGAGAGAGAGAGAGAGAGAGAGAGAGATAAAGAGCACACCACAGAACACATGCAGGCACAGGTGAATGGGCCAGGTGAATGGACCTGTGCCAAAACAAAGAGTCAGATGCTCAACAAGCTGCAACCACCACCCCCCGTCCACCTTTTAGAGATGGGTTACATCTACACACTGTTAGGCGCTTTGCCTGGACCCGGCTAGTCTTACAGCAGTTCTAGGACACTGTCTCTTGCCCAGTGTCTCTGGTCAGTACCAACCCATGCCTCAAGTGTGGGAATGACTTCTTCCTGACTCCTTTTTTTTTTTTAAGATTTTTTATTTTATTTTATTTATTTGACAGAGAGAGATCACAAGTAGGCAGAGAGGCAGGCGGAGAGAGAGAGAGGAGGAAGCAGGCTCGCTGCTGAACAGAGAGCCTGATGCGGGACTCGATCCCAGGACCCTGAGATCATGACCTGAGCCGAAGGCAGCGGCTTAACCCACTGAGCCACCCAGGCGCCGTTCTTGACTCCTTCTTAACTCCCTGTCCAGCCTGGGTTGCCCACCCCCCTCCAGGCTGTCCTAGTTGTATATATTGGATCTCTGTAGATAGTGGGCACCATCAGATCCTCACCTGTCGTGGCCGGCGCAACAAATCAACCAGGAACATGAGGGTAAGAGGATGAAGAAAAGAACTCGAGAAGCAGAGAGATGGGGGACAGGAGGAGCACTGAGGAGGATGTCCAACAGTGCTAAGTTTATTCAAAGCCTTAAGGCCATATATATAGTGACATTACATCTGTGTTTAGTTAAGCAACTATGGTTCCTCATGACGCCAAATGGCTGATGCCAGTACAAATACAGCAAACCTGAAAGTAAATTATGGGTTGTACTAAGGCAGCAAGGACCAGCAACGAACTTTTTAGCCCAACCGAATTGTTCTCATTTGTTTAGTAAGCGTGTGGGAAGTCACGTAGGCGAGCGCACAACACATAGCACAGACTCTTGCCCAGTGCTACTGAACTTTTCCCGTCCTAAACCTTTTGTTAGGTTATTTGGACTTTAAAGGAGGCACAAGTCAGGGTCTGGTTTGGTTCTCGTCTCAAGCCTTATTGCGGCCTCCCACACTCACCGAAATGAGAACATGGCTCAGGGTTATGGAGTGAATATACCCTTTAGGAAACATTAAAGGACATAGCATAACTGGTCCGGGGTCACCCAGCCTGTGAGAGGCATGGGTGAGATTCAGACTGCACTGGGTGCCACAGCCATTTTTAGCTCACCTTAGTGTCCAACCTGGTCCCAGACGGTTCCTGCTCAGGACTTTGCTTTGTGCTGAGCTGGGCTTGCTTCCTGCCTTTGAAGCCATTTTCACAGTGTATCCCCAGCCCACCCTCTCACATTGAGCATCAGTGCTGCCTTGGCTGGCCTCTGTTGATCGTGCCATTCCTCTCAATCCCTCTGTCACCCCTCCGGCCCACTGTCCTACTGCCCTCTGTCCGGTGGGCCAAGTTCTGAGTTTCTTACCTGCACTTCCTCTTAACTGTGCTCTGTTGAAATCCTCTCTAACAGGGAAGACCTGCTTATCAGAGCAGCTTGATTTGGAATCCATCTCCCCTGGAGGTCAGAGCTTCTGACCATCATGTCCCCAGCCTCAGCACTGGGGATGCCTGCCCAGCCTATTCTGGGTGCTCGTGGAGCTCTGGGATCTTGGAGAAGATTTGCCATGAAAATAAGCATTTATACATAACACGGAAGAGAAGATTTGAGGAAATTGAGTGAGTGTCATCTGGTAATGTTTGTGTTAGGATGGTTCTGAAATTTCTGGGCCCTGAGTTACCAAGAACCCTAGGTTGCCCAGCTGGAAGGACCTCAGATAGATCAGCTGGGCTCCTCACCTCATTTGACAGATGGGAAGTTGAGGCCCAGAGCTTAGTGCCACAGAGCAGGAGTGAGGAGAGATGTTAGTGACAGGAAGAAATCATAGGGTAAGCACAAAGTGGCTGAGCCTGGGCTTTGTTTATGCAAATGAGTTGCTAAAACAGTGGGCCTGAGGCTGCTGACTCTATCTAGTGGCCAGCAAGAAGTAACACCAGCCTACACCTTCTGAGGTTTAACTCATGCCAGGAATGATTCTCAATGTTTTATTTGTGGGCACCTGGGTGGCTCAGTTGTTCAGCTGAGGTTATGCTCCCAGGGTGCAGGGATCTAATCCTCACCAGGCTTCCTGCTCAGTGGGAAGCCTGCTTCTCCCTTTCACACTCCCCCTGTGTGTGTTCCCTCTCACCCTGTCTCTCTCTCTCTGTCAAATAAATAATAAAATCTTAAAACAAGAACAACAACACCAAAATGCTTTATTTGCCTTAGGAGATAGGGTCTGTTATGGCTACCATTTTAATGCATGGAAATATGGGCACAGGGGAGCTAAAGGAGTCCAAGGTCACACAGCTTGCAAGTGGAGGAGCCAAGATTTGAACCCTGGGCAGCCTGCCTCCAGAAACTGTATTATTTTTTCCCCTTGTGTATGTCATTTTTAAAAACCTTTCCCTGAATTCTAACAGAGATGTGTAAACATTGTTAAGCATGTAGTTTATTGATCATCACAAAGCTTAGGTTCTGAAGCATTGCAGCAAGCTGGGGTGGGCTTTGATGTCAGAACTGGTTGGAATCCAGTTTCTGGTGCTGCATGATCTTAGGTGACTTACTCAGCCTCAGTTTCTGCACTGAGTTTGGCAGCCTTGTGATGAGTAGAGCGTGTGACAGTGCCTAGCGGGTTTGGTGCCTGGCGAGTGTTTAATAAATGGTTTTCTCTTCTTAATAATGAAAATTCTAAGTTGTGTTGGTTTTGTTAAGCAGTCCGAATACCTTCCTCATCGGTCAGTTGCCTGTCAGTCGCCTTGTAGGTACTTGTGATGAGTCACTTGTGGTAAATCACTATATATAGCTGAAACATTTGGGGGTAGTTGGGGGACACCCCCCCCCGCCCCCACTGCCCCTGCATTGAAAGTCTGTAATATAAAATGTTCCACCTGTGCCTTTTTTTTTTTTAAACATAACCACTTTGGGACAGTGAAAGTTCTATGTCTTCTCCTTAGGTTTGTGACAGAGCCTTTGGGGACCTGCAACAGCTTACTTCCAGTTTCTGTCTGGCATACTGATGGGCCAGAACTTATTTTAACAACATTCCATCACATTCCAGGCACCTGGAAGGAGGAATATGTTGAACTTCTCGGAAATTATTTTTTGGAACTATTTTTATCCTGAGGAATAACCCATTTAAAAATTGAATGACCTTTATGGTTGACTTTTCCACTCTACATAATGCAAACTGCAAAACTCGTTGTTTTCAGCTGCTTCTGCAGCACTGGGAAGAGCAAGCCTGTGGGAGTCCTCCCCCGGTTGGCCCCAGCACAGAGCTGCATCATTCTACACACCCCTCATGCCTTGTCTCCTTGTCTGTGAGGTGGTAATGATGGTGCAGGGAGCTCCAGGGGTTGTCGTGAAGGTTACAGAGATGGGGGGTGTAAACTTTGAACAGTGTGCCCCACATAAAATGCAGATCTGGTGAGCAGAGGCAGCTGCTCACATTAATTGTTGATGCCAAGGCACTGGAGTTCCACAACAGCCTATGCCTTTCTTTCCTGGGTCCTTTTTGTCTCAGCCACCACCTTAGAGAAAGTGACTCAGCAAGGCTGGTGCTTGTGGAGCCCTCTACAAATCCAGCTAATTCACACGGGCGATGCCCTGGAGATAAGGGGGTTTTCCTGGGTGGTAGGACCCCATTTCAGAGGCTTAACTAGCCGGTTTCTCCTAACTGGTCCTGTCCTCCAGGGTCAAGTTGAAGGCCTGCCAGGAGACTGGTGGTCTCACCAGAGTTTTCCACTGGAAGCATGAAGGACCCCATGGGGCCTCGTGCAGAATGACATGGGTGTTGGGGGGAGAACAGAGGGGACATCGCCTGTACCATCATGGGCAGGTTACTATATCTGGCTCACGCCGGCTTTCTTCCCATCTGGGAAATGGCAGAAGACCATGCTTTTTCACAGGAGGGATGAGGGTTTAGGGAGGTATTTGATGACTGTGTTGGGGCTGCATGAGTAACAGAGTTGACGGAGGGGCCTTGGAGTCACAGACTTGGGTTCAGGCCCCTGCTGCTGCCACATAAAAGTAGATCGCTTGGGTAAGCCATGGACCTCAGTGTCCTCCTCTGTGCACTGTGGATAATACCTAGCATGTAGGTCTGTGAGGGGTACAAAATAGAAGGCCATATTAGGAGCTTAGAGCAGAGCCTGGTACTCACTAGATTGTAGTTTTATGGAGATACTCTGGCATCACTGGTGTTGCAGACCTGGTACTACCCTCTGGAAACTTTAAGATTAAGGGTACAGAGGGGTGCCTGGTGGCTCAGTCATTGAGGCATCCAACTCTTGGTTTCAGCTAAGGTCATGATCTCAGGGTGGTGGGATTGAGCCCTGAGGTGTGCTCTGCTCTCAGTGTAGAATCTGCTGGAGGTTCTATCTCCCTGTATTTGTGTGTGTGTGTGCTCTCTCTGTATCTCTCTCTCTGTCTATCTCCCTAAAATAAATGAAGCTGTAAAAATAAATAAATACATACATGCATAAGTTAATTAATTATGGGTACAGAAATCAGTGATGGAGCTGGGCTGATGGGACACTTGGCAGCAAAGACAGGTGCACCCTGCTTGAAGGCTCGGGGGTAGCTGCGGTGTCACCAGTGGTGATGGGGGTGTGAGGAAGTTGCCTCGTGCAGCATCCAGAGAGGAACTTAGATGGGGGGGTTCCAGGGAGTAAATGCCCATGGGTAGGAAGCATCTTCAGATGAATGTCAGAGGGTGTCCTCATGGATGGGGAGGCACCCTTTCTCCGTGAAGCTACCCACGAGTGGAGGTGTGCCTGCTGGGGACATAACTAAATCATTGGGGTTTAGCCTCCTAAGCTGTTAATTTATGAAGATGTGGCCAAGACCTTGTCTCACTGTTTTTTAAAGAGAAGTAAATTAAACTGTTGTTTGAGATGGTGTTGTCTTCCAAAGGCTCATTCAGAGTCAGTGGCAGAGCTGCTGTGGGCTTTCCAACTTGTCTTGAAAGCCTGGTCCAGGCAAGGGTGAGGGATATTCCCATCTCTTGGGGTCTCTTGCCCTCTCTGTTTATGGCAGAACGTGGTTTTGTGACTGGTAAATAAACAGGCATCCTGTGCAGATCCTTCAGCTCTTCGTGTGGCTGCAGTAGAGGAAATTCCCATTCACTGGGCACAGACTGTGGCTGGACGGGCGGTGTGGCGGGGCTCTCACTGAGCATTCTCCTTTCACGTAATCCCCGACCAGATATGAATTTTGTGGTGTTGCCACTTTCCTGCTGGCCAGGAGGGAAGTTGAGGCCCAGGAAAGTTACACTTTCTCGCTGTGGTAAGCGGCAGAGCCATGTCAGCCGGTCCAGGCCCTGGCTTTCAGGTCTGTTTGCTGTGAGCATTTCCTCTTGTGTTTCCAGCTTTTGGCCTGTTTGACCTATCAAACTACTGATGGTGTATTGATAATTCTAATACTCTCGACATTGTGAAAGATTAGCTCTTCACTTTGTGCTAGAAATGTTTCTTGCTGTATTTTTCTTTTAATTAAAAAAAAAAAAGTCAAAGTCCAATGTTTCTGCCCATTTGAATCTCCCTGAGTCTCCCTGTTGTGAAGTGGTTGGGTTTGGGGATTTCTAGGGCAGGGGCCTAGTTGGTGGTGGCTTTGCCTGGAGGAGCCCATGGCTCAGGACTTAGAGTGGGGACTGGAGCTGTGTGAACTGTGGCCTGAAAATGTGTTCATGTGTGCTGAGGTGGTGCCCAGATTCTTTTGGAGGATGAACTGAGGTTTTGATCAGTAGGTTAGAGAAACACTTGATGGAATAACACTGATAATTTTGTTTTTGTATTCAATCCTAATTTTGTGTTTTCGTTTTCGTGTAGTGCAGTGTGCTCTATGTTCTAAGAAAAAATTGGCAATCAATTCATACAGTATCATGATTTAATAATCCTTCCTCACTCACCGGGTTATATTTCAGGTTTTTATATGTAGTTTTTATATCTGTAGTTCTGTTTCTGAATTCTGCATTTTGATTCATTCCTTCATTTTTAAATTTCTTATTTTAAAGATTTTATTTATTTGAGAGAGAGAGAGAATGAGCTAGGAGCAGGGGCAGAGGGAGAAGGAAAGGGAGACTGACTCCTCACTGAGCATGGAGCCTGATGTGGGTCTCTGATCCCAGGTCTCTGAGATCAGGACCTGACCCAAAGGCAGATGCTTAACAGACTGAGCTACCCAGGTGCAGCCACATTCCTTCATATTTTTATTTTTACTCCAGTGCTGCACTGTTTGGCTGGTTGCTTCAGTTTCTGGGAGGGAGGGAGATGACCCCCTCCCCTGTTCTTCTAACAAGTTTGCTTTTGCTGCATTGACTGGAGAAGGGCCAGGCTTCCTGAAGATGAGTAGGATGATTCAGTGACACCCAAAAGGCAGTGGCTATCATTGTTCCCACTGTGCTTCAACAACTTCACCCACTGACTCTTTGATGATGGCAGCCACCAGCAAATCTTCTGCAGAGGACTGCTGCCTTGGGATGCTTTTCTTGTGGTGCTGGACTTCATTCCCCCTGGCAGCCAGTACAGCTAGGATTAGAACCTAGGAAAAGTCCCATTAGAACCCAAGAAAGTGGGGTGCCTGGGTGGCTTAATCGATTGTCTGCCTTTGGCTCAGTTCATGGTCTTAGGGTCCTGAGATCAAACCCTGCACTAGTGTCCGTGCTGGCTGTGGAACCTACTTAAAATCAAACAAACAGAAATCAGCCCAAGAAAGTACCATCCTTTGTGTTGTTCTATACTGTGCATCAGATTTTATTTTTCTTTTCTTTTTTTTCTTTCTTCTTTCTTTTTAAAGATTATTTATTTGTCAGTGAGAGAGCACAAGCAGGGGAAGCAACAGGCAGAGGGAGAGGCAGGCTTCTGGTTGGGTAAGGGGTCTGATGTCGGACTTGATCCCAGGACCCTGTGATCATGACCTGAGTCATGTTAGGCTGCTGCCTAACAGACTGAGCCAACCAGGCATCCCCCAGGATCAGACTTCAATAACCCTACCAGATTTCTTTAGCTTTGACATTTTAAAGGACAATGAAAGCTAGCTAAACCTACACCAGGATTCTGCATCTGCTGGGGCTGTGCTGTCCGGGCCTATGTGCCTCCTGTTCTTCTAACCCCATCAATTCCACCCATGTTTTAGCCAGAGAACTGTAAGCAGGTGTGGGTGTGTCACTGAAAGCTTTGACTCATCATTCATATCTTTATTGTAAGCTTATAAACTTTTTTTTCTCTTTTTTTTTTTGGGTTAGATTTTATTGATTTGTTTGTTTATGAGAATGAATGGGGAGCAGAGGCAGAGGAAGAAGCAGACTCCCTGCTGAGCAGGAAGTCTGACATAGGGCAAGATCCCAGGATTATTTATGACCTGAGCCCAATGCAAATGCTTAACCGACTGAGCCACCCAGGCGCCTCTTTATTTTTCCTTTATTGATTATCTGCCTTTCTGAGGCAGCGTTCTACCTGGGTTTTCATAACTCCACACTAAGGTATTCTTCCACTAGTGTGGCCTGTTTTGAGGTAATTCCTATACATTCTGGCTATGCTGCTAAATGATGCTATGATCTTGGACTCTTTTTTTTTTTTTTAACCTCTCTGAGCCTTGGTTTCCTCTGTGCTAATGTGGATAATATACCCTCTCTTGCAGATGTGTGAAGGGCCATGGCTGACTTGGATGCAGTTGGAGTCATCTCACGGCACATGGAATACACAATTTATCTTGCTTCCTGTCTTGATAACGACATTTTGGTTTTCATGCTGTCTTAGAACAAGTAGAACTTGACTTACATGTAAGTTGTGAATTCACGTACTTTTGACAGAGGTGTTATTTTAGTTTATTTTAGTTTAGTTTAGTTTAAAGCAGGCTCCACACCCAGTGCAGAGCCCAGTGTGGAACTCAAACTCACCACCGTGAGATCAAGATCCGAGCTGAGATCAAGAGTTGGCCGCTCAACCAGCCTAGTCACCCAGGCATCCATTCTGTTTATCATTTTTCAAAAAATGTGACAAGTAACACTTTTTCTGCTTGGACCTGTCCTCACACCTGCTATGCTGGTCTGGGGGTCAGACGTGTAGCTGGTGTGGTGCTGGTGATGTTGAGCAAGACAGTTGTTAAGTCTTTTTACCCTAATTGCTGTTGTCCTATTATTTCCTTTTTTTTTTTAAGATTTTATTTTATATCGTGGTGATATATGCTAAAACTGTTGCTTCTGGTCCTGCCTTAAAACTTGAATATGTAGGGCATTTTTTAAGGATTCATCCCTGGAGATACAGTATTTGTTTTTCTCTGTCTGACTTATTTTGCTTAGCACAATACCCTCTAGGTACATCCATACTGTTGTAAATATCAGGATCTCATCCTTTTTGATGGCTGAGTAATATACCATTGTGTGTATGTACCACTTTGTCTTCTGTTGCTGGACACTTGGGCTGCTTCCATATCTCGGCTATGGAAAAAAAAATGCTGCAGTAGGCTTAGGGGTGCCTCTGTGCTTTCAGAATGTTGAGTCTGATGTGTCAACTGCCACAACAGTCGTGGCAACTCAGGAAGGGAGCCAGGTGCAGGAGGTAAGAGGAGGAGTGCAGCTTTAGGCAATCTGAGTTGAGGTGTCTGTTGGACGTGCAGGTGTAGGTTCTGGTTGGACAGTCAAAATGTAGGAATGGGTGCTTGGGGGAAGAGAGATGCAATCATGCTGTTGCCAAGGGATATATTCCTTGTAGAGAGAGTGACAGTTAAGGATTTAGGGTAATTCCTTCTTTTCTTGGGCAGATAAAGGGGAAGAATAAAGGAGTAGTGGATGGAAGGGGAGGGACGTGGCTTTGATGCCAGGAAGGCATTTTTGCACAGATGTCTAGAGAAGAGAGATTTCAAGGAATGAAATGTCAGCAATGTTCGATGATGTGAAAAGTTGCAAAGCAGCTTGATTAGGGGGTGGGGGTAGATCGAGGAGGTTGTCACTGAGTACTGAAAGAAAATGGGAGGTGAGTAGTGGAGTCCTAAGCCAGACATAGAGATAGAGTGCCTGGGCGTGATACCATGGAGGTCACATACAAGAATAGCCTTTTAGAAAGTTTGATGGTAAAGACACAGACGATCATAACTCCAGACATAGCTTGGACAAGGGTGGGTTTTACAGGCTGTGTTTACCTATTTTCAGGTTGACTGAAGGGAGATGACAGATGGTGCATGCTGCTGGATGTTGTGGGTTGAGATGGGATCAGGTATACAGAAAAGCACACAGAGAGGAGTGTATGGATGCCCTGACTGCTTCTGTAGAACACAAGGCCAACATTAGGCATGGAGGGAATGGAACGTGGCTCAAGGAGATGTGCAGTCTCAGATACAGACCACATGGCTCAGAGTCTTACAGGGCTCTCCTTGCCTCCGCGTGGCCCTTCTCACAGGGTTTAAGTTTTGAAGAGTCCTTTTGTTTCTTTGGGTTTGGGGTGTGACTGGAGAGACATAGCAGAGAACAAGGGCTGAGGAAAGACCAAGAGGGCAGGAACTCACAGAGGGGAGTCTACTACCCTCTCTGCCTTTTCTGGTATGGGCTCTCTCCTGATCTGGATGGACGGATGACCTGCCATTACTTCTTTTAAAAATGCATTTGGCTTTACCCTGCCAGAAAGCAACACATGTTTATTGAAGAATAGTGGGAAACCCCAGAGAAACTGAAGGAAGAAAATAAGCACTCAGCTGAAGACAACCATTAAAAAGTTCTGGCACCTTTTCCTCCCAACTTTCACTGAAGTTGAACAGATAAATGTATATATATGAAGTGATTTCTGGGAAAGACCAAAAAAAAAAAAAAAAAAAAAAGATACCAACAACAAGAAAACAAAAAAGAGAACAAAGCAGAAGAAAACGGTGTTCATTTTCTTCCTGAGGCTGCCCTTCCTCGATACTGCTACTTGGTTTTACTACCTGCTTTTCTCACTGGGCTTTCTTGACAAAACATGGTTCCACTACTTTTACCTTCTTCAAAGTGTTTGACAGAGTCGTTTGCTTTCAACATGGAGTTTGAGCAAAATGGACTATTGTTTTAAAATATTCTCTCATGTGTGCTGTAATATCTCATCCTGGACATGATACAAATGCTATGATAAAAAGAAGAGATGCTTTTAAAGTGATCACCAGAGTTGTGAAATTCATTGGCATGATCCTTCTTTTTTTTTTTTTTAAAGATTTTATTTATTTATTTGACAGACAGAGATCACAAGTAGGCAGAGAGGCAGGCAGAGAGAGGAGAAAGCAGGCTCCCTGCAGAGCAGAAAGCCCGATGCGGGGCTCGATCCCAGGACCCTGGGATCATGACCTGAGCTGAGGGCAGAGGCTTAACCCACTGAGCCACCCAAGCGCCCCGACATGATCCTTCTTTTGAGGGTCATAATTTGTTTAATTTTTTTCTGCTCCAGCTTAACCTTCGCAGTCTTCAGTTGTTATGTGCATTAGACACAGTATTAGCAGTAGTGGCAGTAAAAATACTCCTGTCACCCTTTACAGGTACCATTTTACTAGCATCTCCTTACCACTGTAGCAGCTTTAAACCCTGTTTCCACCCTGTTCATTCCTTTAAATGCCTTTTCCTTAAAACCTTTTCTTAGTTTTTGGTGTTCTATAGCTTTACCACAAAATGTTTAATTGAAGATTTCTCATCTTGCTTGGTATCTGTGCATTTCCTGTATTTCTGGATTTATCATTTCTGTAATATCCTCAGCTGTTTTCTTCTGAAATTTTGACTCTGTCCTTCTGCTGTACTTCCCAGGATTCTTATTTAAACCTCCCGTCTGTTGTTCGTGTCTCTCAAGCTGGCGTTCATCCTCTTCTCCTGCCTCCTTGTGTTGCATTCTGGGGAATGTCTTCACTTCTTGGTGCAGTGTTGTGAAGTCCTTCATTCGGGGCTCATCTACTGCCCCACCATTCTGGTGTGTTTTCTGTTGTGTTTTATGTCTCAGTGATTTTTGGTCCCTGTTTAACTTCCTTCAGTTCCATGTTCACACTTGGCCTGTTGCTTTTGATAGGCTCTTGATCCTTCTTCATTTTTAAACCTCTTTTGTGTGCTTAAACAATTAACATGTAATATTTTCTATTCTGTATCTGATCATTCCAGTGTCTAAAGTCTTCATTTTCCCTCAGTCTTCTGTCTCTCACAGTGGCCTCATTTCTTGCATGCTCTGTGAAGGGATTTTGAGACCAGATTTATTGGAACATAGATGTAATCTCTTTTAATTCTGTTTTTTGGTGTGTTTTTTGTTTGTTTGTTTGTTTGTTTGTCTGTCTGTTTTTTCCTGGAGGGTTTGTCTTTCCTTTGCCAGGAGGCTGGGAGTGTTCTTGGTTGGGATCACTTTGGTTCCATTTGAGGGTCCTGGTTTATTAAGGAAATCTCAGGTTCAGTTCCCCCAACTTAGGAACGGGGTAGGAACGGGGTCTGGAGGGCACAGGCCTGTAGAGATTCTGCAGTGAAAATGGCATTTGTTCTCTGGCACCCTGATTTGTTTCTCTTGAGCTTGTTGCTTACAGATCAGGTTTTGGCTCACTTGTTTCTGCCACCTCCCTCTTCCTGCTTCCTTTCCTACCATTTTCTAAGTCCTTTGCTAGTTTTCCGATGTCTTCTAAAGCCCAGAAATGTTTTGTGAATTCCATTTGCCATCACTAATTGCAAGTCTCATCCTGCAGCAGGAAGGCCAGAGCCAGACACTGTAATGCTCTGCCTCCCACAGAGGAGATTTTAATACCCTCTCCTCGTGTTCAGAAATTCTAGATTGGAGATGGAGTTATGGATACATTACCATCTACAGAGGATTAGTTGCCTATATAATAGAACAAGTATGCATTATTCTAATCTTCCTAAAACTTCCATTTTGCATAATAAATATGAATGAATAAGGAACCCGCATTACTTTAGTTTATGCAGATGTTCTCTTTCTGTCTCTGGCTTTAGATGGTAGATTGTCATTTGTATGGTTCATTCTGAAAATTGGGTAACTTCATTCTTATTTTCTACATGTTGGTGCCATATAAAGTGATGATTTATGGAGATTCAGAGGTAAATATTTATCAACATCTAAATAATTGGGGAAGGCTTCCTTTACAAAAGGTAGAATTATTAAGACCTGTTTAATCACAGAAGGGATATCCTGTAAAGCTAGCCCATAAATAAAAAGTGGATCAGAAGAAAGCAGAGAGAGGAGAGAATTTGGAAGGAGCATGTGGAGGGACACCTACTGCCTATCCCTGTAAGTCAGGGGCAATCCGGAAGGGAAACCTTGTTAAAGGAGGCAGTAGTGTTTAGATGTAATGAGCTACTGGAAACCTCACAGTGTTCTGGTGAAGCAAGTGGTGTGCAATCAAGTCCGCAGCCCAGTTGAAGTTGTGGCTTCAGGCAGCAAGCGAGCAGGCCTTTCTGTCTGCTTTTATCTCCAGTGGGAGCGACTTGTCCTCCTTGAAGTCAGCCTCCAGACATCTTTTCCTGTCGCTACACATCTGTGCATCACTGAGAATTTCTGCGGTTGCTGCTTCATGGAGATGTTTGTCAGTTTTGGGTTTTGTTTGTTTTGTTTTGTTTTTTACTGAGGTTCACTTGCTAACTTTTCTCTTCTCTTAAAAAAAAATATATTTAATCTAGGGGTGCCTGGGTGGCTCAGTGGGTTAAAGCCTCTGCCTTTGGCTCGGCTTGAAGGCATGATCCCAGGGTCCTGGGATTGAGCCCCACATCAGGCTCTCTGTTCAGCAGGGAGCCTGCTTCCCTTCCTCTCTCTCTGCCTGCCTCTCTGCCTATTTGTGATCTCTGTCTGCCAAATAAATAAATAAAATCTTTAAAAAATATATGTGTTTAATCTAGGGGCACCTGGGTGGCTAAGTGGGTGGGTTAAGCCTGTTTCTTCAGCTCAGGTTATGATCTCAGGGTCCTGGGATTGAGTCCTGCATCAGCAGGGAGCCCTCTTCCTCCTCCTCTCTCTCTCTGCCTCTCTGCCTACTTTTGATCTCTCTCTGTCAAATAAATAAGTAAGTAAATAAATCTTTTAAAAATATATATATAATCTCTTCCAGGAAGAGATTATGCTGAGTGAAAAAAGTCAAGCAGAGAGAGTCAATTATCATATGGTTTCACTTATTTGTGGAGCATTACAAATAGCATGGTGGACAAGGGGAGATGGAGAGAAGGGAGTTGAGGGAAACTGGAAGGGGAGGTGAACCATGACAGACTATGGACTCTGAAAAACAATCTGAGGGTTTTGAAGGGGTAGGGGGTGGGAGGTTGGGGGAACTAGGTGGTGGGTATTAGAGAGAGCACGGATTGCATGGAGCACTGGGTGTGGTGCAAAAACAACGAATACTGTTACACTGAAAAAATATATATATATATATTTCATCTCTTATTACCATGTATTTCAAATGGTAGTGAGGGATGATGGTGTGGGACCCCATGAAGTGAATTTACACTGCCATCTTGACCACAATATAAGTGTCGTACACAGCCATCCTGTGTCCCCTTTCGTTCTGAAATGGATTCTCTCTTCCCAGCTGTTATCCATAGAAGACAGGGGTCTTTGTTCTTGTAGGTGACTTGTCCAAGATCGCACAACTTTCAAGGTTTAACCTTTGGTCTGATTGTAGGACCCATTTTCTTTAACTCAGTGCCATGCAACCTACCATGTAGGACTCTCAATACTCTCCTGCTTTTGAAGCTGTACTCCACAGGCCGCGTCTACCAGTGCATATCTATTTTTGTCTAGTTCACTCATTCATTGCACACATTTACTGGATGCCAGCTATGTGTTTCAGGCACCTTTCTAGGTGCTGGAGATATGGCAGTGGGCAAGTCAAACACAACCCCCTGCCCTCATTGAGCATGTTCCATTTCCTACTACTGGAAGCATCCACCAGGAACAATGGACTTATGCCAGAAGTCCAGCAATGATATGAGTTCCAGAAATTTCTGAATGGTTCTTTGTGGAAGTGATGATTTGGCGGCAGCCCTCAAGGTAGCTACCTGCACAGGCAAAAAAAAAAAAAAAAAAAAAGGAGGGCTGGTGTAGAAATGCCTGATGAATGGGCTTCAAGGTCAAATAACTGAGCCAGGTCTTTAAGGTCTTATTTAGCTCGGAGATTTTTCAAGAACTTTCCATGATACATAAGCATATTATAGAAAAAACCCTATTCAAAGCACACTGTAAATTTGGAGGATGATTGTCTTTACATTATTTTTGTGATTAAATGACAGTTGATGATACAGGCACTGTTGTAAGTCACTTATCCCTGTGCAAACACTTTGTGGTAAATTCTTTTATCATCCTTATTTTTCAGAGGTAGAGACTGATGCAAAGGGAGAAGTTTGGTGGTTCTCCACTGGCCACAGCTAAGCAAGCAAAAAGCAAAAAGCAGAACCTGCATTGGAACCAGGCACTGTGGCTCCAGACCCCAACTCTTCACCCTTGGGCTTCTTACAGCACGCCTGATTTCTTGTCACTAAGAACTTGGTGCAGGAGTTTAACGGTACCTTTAACTTCTAGCTTTTCTTTCTCAGAACTGAATCTGCATTGCAGTGCATCTCTGCATAAACATGTGTTTAATTTTGTCACCTTTAATTTTGTTTTTAGGTAAGATCTGAAGGAGTCAATCTGTTTCTTCTGTGGCTTCAAGCACTTCAGACAAACTTTGCAGAAGAGCAGGTGCTGATTTTTGCTTGCCTCGTGCCTGGTTTCCCAGCGATCATGTCATCCTTAGGGACCTGCATGGTGGAGACACTCATCAGTCCTAGCCCTGGTGTGGCGGATGGTGAGGAACATTTTAGCCATCCTTACAGGTTGAAATGACTCTGGAAGTTCTCTTGAGGGATTCCTCAGCTTGTCATGATCCTGAATAGAACCCTTTATTTCGTAGATGGGTTTG
The DNA here is from genome assembly GCF_964662115.1 of Mustela nivalis. Classification (NCBI taxonomy): domain Eukaryota; kingdom Metazoa; phylum Chordata; class Mammalia; order Carnivora; family Mustelidae; genus Mustela; species Mustela nivalis. The sequence continues at coordinate 331,845 of NW_028135944.1, forward strand.
GAGGAGGAATTATCCCCTGCTCTTGTTCACAGTAATGTCTTACAGACATTAGAATAGAAAGAATCAGAGCCTTTTTTATATGCAATGAGGATGGGAGACATTTACTGAAGTGGTGGAAACAGGAATGGAAGGGAGGACTCAGATGTTGGAAACAACAGGAAGTGGAGTGTTTTCTTGGCTGTGAATGAAATTTAAATCTGCCATCCAAAACTACTGTTTATTGTCCTCAGCATGATTGTTTCACGAGTGGACATTCATCTGCTCACCCAGCCCTGTATTTTCATGCCGCATTCATGGAAAGACAGTAGCTGCTTCCTGGGAAAGTCATGGCAACCATCTGTGTCCCATGAGTTTTTAAGGAACTTGCCAGTTAGGGCCAATGATTGATTAATGCACATCACTTTATTGCCCAAACACAGGTATTTGATCCTTAGGCTGACCGAAGCAGAATTTGGCAGAGAGAAGAATAGTTTAGAGGGAGAGGTGGCTTCATGGGAGTTTGTACCGTATTTCCAACCCCTTGATGCTCGCTGGCCTGGAGTGTAGCGTGAGCAGGTTCCAAAGGAGGGGCAGATGTATTTTAATGAAGGCCATTTTTAAAAAACCCTTTGAACGTTGGTGAAAGAACTCCTTTTTTTCCCCACTCTGGAGCAAAGATATATCCACAAGAATCACTCCACTCTTGCCGGCCATATCAGGGGAAAGGATCGCTGAGGACCAAACATGCTTTTTCCTTCAAGTCCTATTGAACTGTATGGTTATTCAGGTAAAAGCAAAATCTTGGATAATTCAGGAATGGTCTTTCTCTTGATAGGAAAGAGGAAACATTGCTTATTTTCTCCCAGCTCATCCATATTTTGTATGTTTGCTTGTTTGTTTGTTTGTTTGTTTTTTGAGTTGACTCTTTATGATATTTCACTAGAACTTGAATATGTGCTAAAGACCTGGCCTACATAATATTTTGTGTGAGAGTGTATGTCAAGCAAACATTTCAGTTCTCCCATCTGCTTTTATATTACCATATTCACACAGAACACTTCACTTCTAACACTGTGGCTGAGGCTGTGGATTTTTCCCTCACCAGGCAACTCTGCAACACCAGCTGGGTGTCCTGTAGTTTTACTCAGCTTTGACACTGTCTGCCTTGATATGGCATCTGATCCCACAGGTTAAGGGCTCAGTCCTGTGAGACTGTTCCATCACATTCAGGTGCCAGTCATAAGTAGGAGGAGCCCAGGTTACCCACAACTTCTCTCCAACTTTGCTACAAATCAGGGGTTCCTTCAACTCCTCCTCCGGTTCAACTGAGTGGCTCACAGAACTCTGGGAAACATTTGTTTTCATTTGCAATTTATGAAAGATATGATAAAGGATACAGATGAACAGTCAGATGCAGAGACACAAAGGGCACAGTCTGGGAGGGTCCCAAGCACAGGAATGTCTATTCCTGTGGAGCTGGGTTTTATCCCCCTCCTGGTACCTGGATATGTTGACTTACCTGGAAGTTTCCTGAAACCCCTGCTAGGAGGATTTTTTTTTAAAGATTTTATTTATTTATCAAAGAGAGAGAGGGGGAGAGAGCGAGCACAGGCAGACAGAATGGCAGGCAGAGGCAGAGGGAGAAGCAGGCTCCCTGCTGAGCAAGGAGCCCGATGTGGGACTCGATCCCAGGACGCTGGGATCATGACCTGAGCCGAAGGCAGCTGCTTAACCAACTGAGCCACCCAGCCGTCCTGCTATGAGGATTTTTATGGAGGCTTCCTTACATAGATGTGCTCTGCTTTTAGCCCCCTCCCCTCTCTGGGGGAATGTAGGGGTTGGGGTGGGGGTGCCGAAGATTCTAAATTCTAATCATGGTGTGGTCTTCCTGGTGATGTGTCCCCACTGAGGAGCCATCTCGGAGCCCACCCAGAGTTGTGTCATCAGAACAAAATATTAAACTCAAAATGGATGGAAGACCTCAATGTAAGATAGGAATTCTTGCCAGTTTTCTTAAGGTGATTCTTTTTCTCTGCTATCCCTCAAGATTCTGTCCTTGCCTCCCTTCCTGACTGCACTGTCCTATTGGGCAATCTTGCCTATTGGGCAGGTGGAATGGACCAGTAGGGTCAAAATGCACAGCTTCTAGAAGGCAAAGGGATACTCCAGTCTGCTCTCAGGACTTTGGAGTCTTTGTGTTTTTGGTGCTGGTGAAAGGAAATGAGAGAGGAGAGCAGACAAGTAAGAATGCTAAGTCATTAGAGAGAACTGGTAGGATAAAATACAGGCATGATGAGTAGAATGAGTTTAAAAACATGATGCCATTGGGTGATTTTTTTAATACTCAGTAAGAATATTTTTAACAAAGTGAACCATTTTTGAAATATTCATTCTTAGCATAATTTGAGTTTTAAGATAGGAGTACATTACATGATTGTCAACATTATTTGTCACCATGACTTTTTTTTTTAATTTCGGATAGGAATTTTAATAAGATAGCATTTTATTTCAGTAGACATTTAAGTTAAAATTTAAATGTATATATGTTCTTTCCCACATATTATCCAAAGGCTACAAATTAGAGTGGAAGAATAAGGAGACTCAAGATACTTGTTTTAAAGTTCTTTTTACACTGTTTTGAAAATATTGTCTTCCTCATTTATTTCCATCATTTACCATGTTAGCAAAATCTACAAACTTGTACTTGGTAAGTACTGATTGGGCTGGGTATAGAGGATGTCCACAGGGAAGCTGCCATTCTCTTTCAAAGTGACCTTTGTTTATTTTTAAGCAAAATAGTCACTTTATTCTTATATTTAATGGTAACTTTATTGTAAGAGGTTTAAAGTTTCCTAATAAATGATTTTACCTATTTGTACAAACTATTTATTTGTACCTCAGGAAGACTGTGGCTCCTAAAATAATTCAACATGTGTCATGATTCTTCTTGGTATAATTATATTTAAAATTAAGTTTTAAAATTTTAATTTTTAATTGAAACTGTTTATTGAAGGCAGTGTTTATTTTCTCATGCAAAGATGTTGAAATAAACATTCTCGTTGAAGTCTTCTCTTAACGGTGTTGAGGTACGGTGACCCCAGGCCCCAGACCTTGCCCAGTGGTGAGGCAGACCATCCCAGGCCATGCAACTGCCCAGAGTAGCCCTTCCTTATATCCTGGATCTTTCATCCACTACGCTCGTGCTACTTACAGCTTCTTATGGAGGGGCCAATATTTGGGCAACTGTGCAACCTAAGGGCAGTAAGCTCCAGAAAGGAAGGAAACATGAGGGAATTTCTAGTTTCACTGCTCAGGGTTTTTTGGGTTTTTGTTTGTTTGTTTGTTTGTTTTCCCCTATGAAAAATGAAGGCTCACAGGACATAAGTATCCCTTTGATTGGTGCTGGGTGGGGAAGCAAATTTTCTTCTCCCTATTATTGGAAAGCAGGCAAAATTAGTTAAAGTGAATAATCAGAAACAATTTGGGAGGGAAAGAGATCACAACAGGCATTAATCCATGTGGTGAATGTGGACTACTAATTCAGTTGTCTTTGGGTGTTTACTTACATACACACAAATGTGCATGCTTGGATCAGGGGAAAGCAGCAAAAACTTGATGCCTTTTGAAATATGTAGAAGTACTAACCTTTAGAGGTACCAGGCTGTGTATTTGTTAGCTATCTGTATATGGGTATTTTTTTTCAGAACTTGATTCTGATTTGATAAATAGTCTATATTCACTGTGGAAAACATAGTATACTTTAATATATTGAATTAAAGTTCTTTATTGAGAACTTGTCTGCCTCATGCAAGTGCCTCCAGGTATATAAAAGGTGGGAGGTCGGGGTACCAGGTGGTGGGTAATATAGAGGGCATGGATTGCATGGAGCACTGGGTGTGGTACAAAAACAATGAATACTATTATGCTGAAAATAAAAAAAAAAGAAAGTAAGAGAGCTGGACATACAGCAAGTAGTAGCTCAAGTCCAATACCATGTAACTTTTTGTATTGATTATGAAATTTAAAGGAGAAAGGGACTTTTTTTTATTATTCTATTTCTTTTCAGTGTTCCAGAATTCATTGTTTATGCACCACACCCAGTGCTTCATGCAATATGTGCCCTCCATAATACCCATCACCAGGCTCACCCAACCCCCTACCTGCCTCCCTTCTAAAGCCCTCAGTTTGCTTCTCAGAGTCCACAGTCTCTCATGGTTTGTCTCCCCCACCAATTTCCCTCAACTCACTTCTCCCCTCCATCTGTGTTATTCCTTATGCTCCAGAAGTAAGAAACCATATGATAATTGACTCTGCTTGACTTATTTCACTCAGCATAATCTCTTCCAGACCAGTTCATGTTGATACAAAAGTTGGGTATTCATTCTTTCTGATGGAGGCATAATAATCCATATTGTATATGGACCACATCTTTATCCATTCATCCATTGAAGGGTATCTTGGTTATTTCCACACTTTAGTGACTTTGGCCATTGCTGCTATGAACATTGGTGTACAGATGGCCCTTCTTTTCACTACATCTGTATCTTCTTGGTATATACCGAGTGCAGTTGCAGGGTCATAGGGCAGCTCCATTTTAATTTTTTTGAGGAATTTCCACACTGTTTCCCAATGTGGCTGCACCAAGAAAGGGACTTGTTATTAATTCTGTGGAGCTGGTCAAGTCAAAATTCAAAGATGAATTTTTTCAGACATAAAGTAGTTTATACTGATTCTATTCTTCAGATTCATCTACAAGGAAAAGGCTATAAAACTAAAGTCTCATGGATTTGATTAGGGTAGTATTGGATGTTAAAGTACCTGAAATGATGAAGAATGTCTGTACATTCTTCTAGATTTGTTTCAGTCCTAAAATATTAAATTAGTTATAATGTATGTGAAAATATCCTTACTATTAGAATTGCTTATCCTTTCTCAAATTTTCTAGTGGCTTAGTACTTAGTACTTCCACCGCTGTATGCCATAGCTATAATAAGCAAGCAGTAACAGGAGTCACCATCCCACCTTTGTCAGGTCACAAGGCAGAATCAGAAACAAGTCTACCAAAAAATGTCATCCCTAATAATTTCTGGTACTTTAATTTTAAAGTTTTAGTTGATATTCATCCAATCAAATATAGAGCTGAGGTATATGTTTGTGAGAAATTGAACTGTTTAGGGTGGTGGCTTACACTCACTCCCCTAATCATGTATTCTGATTCCTTCCAGACATCCCCCATTTGAGACCAGCGCCAGTGTATGTACATTACTACAACTCAAGACAATGAAAACATTTATAGTATAAAAATTCCATACATGGCAATTCACATTGTTTTTATTAAATGGATTATAAATTTCTTTTTGGAAAAAAGTATCTAGCTATAATCCAAAACACTCAAAATCGAGTTGCTGTACTGCCCCAAATCATACAGGTATGTCATTCCTCTTTTTCTTATATTTTACATAGGTAAAAATACACTAACACATACCAAAGTAATTGACTCATAGGGGTTTTGGTTCCTAAAGGATGCTGGTTCTAGGGATTATGTTTATGGGTGGGCTCTCTCTCTGTTGCTGAGGTGTCAGAAGTGCTTCTGAGATAGCACTTGCCATGCCCTGCTGACATTGCCATGACAAGGTGATCTTGGGGGCCAGGGAGATGTTCTGAAAACATGATGTTGTGTGCAGTCTCCTGGACCCTCTCATTTTCCTTCCTTTGCTCAAGAGCCAGTGACATCAGAGCATAAGACCAGGGGCCTGTGTTGCCTTCACCCATCCCCAGCACCAGGCAGGCCCTCAATAATCATGTAGGTGGGCTGTGGGAAGGACCTATTTGACTGCCAAGTGCCTCTTGGCATCTCAGAGGGAGCAGTGGAAGAGATCTCAGGATTTTGAGGTGCCATGATGGAATGCCTGGAAGAAAAGGCAGACTCTCTTTAGAAGGCTTTCAGTGAAGACCTCTTTCTGTGTGGGGCCCATGGTATACCTTCCCTCTCTTGTGGTCCTTGGTCATAGAGAAATGGGCTTTCCCAGCAGGTTGAGTTTCTTAGAGACTTTGTGCTGTGTAAGGAAGGACAACTTGGGGAGGTTTGAGAGGGGCTGCTTCATGGCAGGGGCCTGCTTTTATGCACAAAGCATGGTCCCCTTAGAGTAGCTTCGCTGATGCCCCAGAGTTGCCAAAAGTGTGACTAGGCCTGAGCTGCAAGAGTTCACACACCTGAGTGGCAGGTAGCATCTTGGTGGAGGAGCACCAAACTGAGGTCCAGAGCACGTGTCCTCATTGATTAAGAACTGACTACAGAGCTAGACAAACTTATTGTCAAGAAGTCTGAGGGGGATACAGTTACAGTAAAGAGCAGCAAAATACTTACTGAAGATTTTGAAAGGGAGCTTTGGGGTGCGTGGATGGCTCAGTTGGTTAAATGTCTGCCAGAGATCAAACCCTGTGGTTGGGGGTGGGGAGTCCCTGCTAAGTGAGGAGTCTGCTTCTCCCTCTCCCTTTCCCTCTGCCACTCTCCCTGTCTGTGCTCACTTTCTCTCTGTCTCTCTGTGTCAAATAAATTTTATAAATCTTTTAAAACATAAAAATACAAGAAAGATTTGAAACTTAAATTCACTAGTTGTACCATGTAATAGGAACCCTGTAAACAGTAATGATCACTGCTGAGAACAAAATTGATTTTTTTAAAGATTTTATTTATTTGGCAGAGAGAGATCCCAAGTAGGCAGAAAGGCAAGCAGAGAGAGAGGAGGAAGCAGGCTCCCCACCGAGCAGTGAGCCCAGCACAGGACTCGATCCCAGGACCCTGAGATCATGACCTGAGCTGAAGGCAGTGGCTTAACCCACTGAGCCACCCAGGTGCCCCACAAAATTGATTTTCCAAAGGAATATCCCAGAACACTGAGGAAAATTTCAAAGAGATGGAAATGAGAAACGAATAAGTAAGATCTGAGGTCAGGTCCAAATCTACCTTGCAAGTACCCTGAGGACAAAAGGAGAAAATAACAGAAGTTATAACTGAACTAATGCAGCATTTACTTGAGCTGAAAAACAGTCATGCCTTCAGTTCATAAAGCCTTCAAGTCCCAGGGAGAATTAGCTGAACAGACTCAAACCAAAACAGACGTAAACCTATTTGACTTTCAGGGACTAAGAAAAAATTGTCAGAGTTCCAAACAGAAACCACCAGTTCCTTCTAGAAAATGAGACAGAGTATCATTGAATATTGACTTTAAGCTCTATCCCTCAGAGCTGAAAGAACTCTCTTTCTTAGAACTCTTGCTTCCTAACACATATGTAAGCAGATGTCAGATTGATTAACCTTGTAAATTGGTTTAAGTTCTAACTCTACAAACAAAATGATAAAGAATTTGGAGACAATCTAGGGGCATGTAAAAATTTGGGAAGTGGTAGACTACCTTAGGTAGAGATAAGACCCACAGACCATAGAAGAAATGACATGCCACTTTATTTTAAAAATTTGAAAAAGTTTTGTATATCAAAAAAGAGTAAAGCTGCATGTGGGCAACAGGCTGTGAAAAGCATCTGTAACATCAGCTGTTCAAGGAGTTCATGTCTCTGACGTGCCTACAAATTGAGAAGAAGACAAACAGTCCGATTGAAAAACAGACCAAATGAGAGGAAGGAGAAGTTCATGGAAAAGGAAACAGAAATGACCCTGGATTTCATAGTGAGCCAGGGAACACCATTAGTTCTGGACCATGTTGAGACACCTTTATTCACTCACCCTGTAGACAAAAACTAAAAATCATCAGGTAGACAAAAATTTGCATGAAATCATATATAAGAAACTCAGCCCCACTCTTTGATAAATTTTACAGTCTATTTTGTGTGATTGTTAAGTCAATTCAAAACAATCTGTTTAGAGACTCTGACTGTTCCCTACTTGGTTACAAAATTTCAGGGAACCATCACTGTATTTATTGAGAATAATCTCCTCATTCTTGAAAAATACATTTGAGTGATGAAAAATAGCAAGAATAATGGAATAGCCACAAATTCAAGGTTCTAGTTTTCCCCCCGCCCTTAGTGGGAAAGGAAACTTTTCACACATGTGAGTCATCTACTTTTATTATCTGGATTTCTTAGTTTCCGTAAAGTCTGACCTCCTGAATCAGTTTGGATGGTTGTCTCATCCTAACTCAAACTGTCTTAAAGATTTAAAAAAAAAAAAAAAAAAACCTTCAATCTCATGAAGAAGCAGCTCATGGCAGTGCTTGCAGAGAATGTGTTTTATTCACACTGTCTCCATGATTTTCTCCATTTTTCCCTACTGTGCCCTTTCCCTCTGGCCAGTTTGTCTTCCACCCCCTGCTGACTGTGTGATGGCTGCCCGCAGTGGGGGCACTGCTTTTCTTGTTCCCATTCAGAGACAACCCAGATATTTCTGTAAAGCCCTTCCCGTTTGTGTGTGTGGGACAACCTAGGTTACTGTCTCTCATAGAACAGTAACAAGGCACTGACTGTCGTGCAGCTGGCTGTGTGAATGGCCCAGGAGGAACATGACTGGCTTCCATGACAGACCCCTTCCCTGTAGTGTGGATGGGGCCAGCTTCCTGTGAGTCACCTGGGCTGCAGTGGAGGAGGCACACAGTGCACTGGGGTTCAGGGAGGGGGAGGGAGGAAGGAGGCTGGCAGTCAACTCTCCAGATCCAGTACTACTGAAAGACACCCCCCCCAGTCGTTAACTAATTGACTGCTCTTTTTTTGTGTAAAAGTACCCCTCCTTTCCTTGCAATGAAAAGACCCTTCCCCCAGGGTTGAATTCAATGTAACTGCTCTTTTGCCTTTCTGTAACCCGCTTGGCTTTTAGGGCATGACACTTGACTCCTGTTTGAACAAGATACCCTCTCCTAATAGCCGGGGCATGGTCACATAGACAAGGGCAAGGGGGCTGCATGGTCACATAGACAGGATGTCTTTCTGCTGAGTAATAAGGTCAAACTTCCCCTCTTTGTTTCCCCTTCCCGTCTTTCTCTTCGCGCGAGGGGGGTCTTCCAGGGCCAATCCACTAACACCAAGTATGCCTTTTTCAAAAGTTCTGTCAACCAATCAGTTGTGCCCCACCCAAAACTTGTTTGTACCTGTCTATAAAAACCCGGCACCACCCCAGCCGGGTGTGCTCAGCTAGCAGGAGCTGCTGACCACCCGCAGGCGCGCGCTGACCACCCGCAGGCGCCTGCGTAACAATAAAGAACCTCTTGCTGGTTGCATCCAGTGGCAGTGTTGGATTCTTGGGTAAGGGGATCCGCGGGTCTTTCACTACCACACCCTGAAGATAGTCCTACCTAGAAATGGTCCCTGCCATTGTACAGACTCAATAAATCTCAATGAGTTCTTCTAGTAGTTTTTAGTGCCACTGTAGCAAATGACAAATTCTCAGTGGCTTGAAACAACACAAATTGATTATCTTGCAGTTCTGGAGGTCAGAAGTTCAAAAATCAGTCTCAGTGTGGTAAAATCGGGGTGTTAGCAGCCTGTGTTCCTTCTGGAGGCTCTAGAGGAGAATCCACTTTCTTGCCTTGTCCTGCTTCTAAAGCTGCCTGCATTCCCTGACTTGTGGCCCTTCATTGCACCACCTTTTATCCCTCTGTTTCCAACTTCACATTGCCTTCTGATTCTGATCCTCCTGTCTCCTTATGGATCCTCATGATTACATTGGGACCACCGAGGTAATCCAGGATAATCTCTCCCCCCTCACACCTTAATTTAATCATGCTTGCTAAATCCCATTTGCCAGGTAAGGTAAAGTACTCAGAGCTTCTTGGGCTCAGGATAGGGTCATCTTTGGGGCAGTCGCTATTCAGCTGGTCAGTTGCCTCCTGTGCTCCCTTTTATGCCTCACACCTCATCTCACATGTGTCTGCTGTATTCTCCTCTTCATCTGCATTGCAAATGAGAAATTCAGCAATTTAAACCATTGAATATTAGATTTTGGAGATAGTTGCAGAAATAAAAGCACATATAATTTGATTTGTGTCCTAAAAGTTTTTGTTTGGAATTTTAAATTTTATCTAATTGTCCCTAGGTAAATTAAATATGATTCAATCAGTTGATCTGAAAAATCTTTTCAGAGTATACCGCTGTTGTAAAGGCCCTTCAAAACAGTATTTTGAGTGCTGTTTCCAAATGAAGTTTACACTTTCACCCTTATCACTGTATTAAAGGTCATGTTGGAGGGTTTTGTGTGTGTGTGCTTTTTTCCAAAGTGAACTTGCTTCTCTATCTAAAACTAATACCTCTAACAGTATTTTTCACCAGGGAGGAGAGGAATTAGTGTATCTTCTAGACTAAGTTTTCTTTCCACGTGAAGAATCTGTTAGGACTAATATTCATGGGAGAAGGAAAAGACAGTAGCTCTTACACCCCATATACTATGTTGACAACAACAGTATAAGCCTGACCAAAGCTGTACATCTTGGTGCATCATTTCAGCTGAAACGTGTTCAGTGAAGTATGATTTATTCCTTAGTAATTCATTTTTGTGTGAGATAAAAGTACATCAACAGAAATTAGGGAAAGCAGAGTGGTAATTTTAAAATTTCATCATTGACTGTTTTTTTTTACCAGTTCTATAAGCACATTAATTGATATTAAAACCCATAAAAGCTCATTTGGGAATGAAAAAGAAAGTTTGAGGTGGTATTGATTTTTTAATGATATTTGTATTTATTTGTATGATTACGCTTAGTTACACTTTGATTGAGTCCGAATGTGCCCTTCAACAATAATCCATGGGCTCTGGGTTTCCTGAAGTTGTATGTCATGGGGTGAACAGTTAGAAAAAGTGAATCCCACCAATTGACAACCCTACGGGGGTTTATATATTACACAAACACATTTGTTTGTTGACTGCCACTCCAGTACTTTCTGTGTCCTCAAGCTCCACCCACGTGGTGCAGGCTGCCCCCATCTGTGCTGGAGAATCATGACGGGGCATTCAGTGGCCTTAGGCATCCCCAGAGAGCTGCAGTTGCATCCTCTCATTTCCCACCTAGTTTGTGGGCATCCCCCTTTAGCTTGACCCTGACAGTGGACAGGTCTCAGTATGAGCTGTCTGTGGGAAGAAACAAGATGTTGGGGGGGGGGGGCAGCGGTAGTTGTTGATGGGAAGTTTTAAGTGTCAGGTTGTATCTTGCAATTTTCTGAACCCTGGCAGTGCAGGCCTGGGCCAACCTGGTATGTCTGTTTCACCAACCAAATCTTCCTCATGTGCCCAAGAAGTGAAACCATATTTGCATTTGCCACCAGAATCAACTAATACTAAATAATAGTTGAGAATTCCAGCTTGATTATAGTGAGTGGAAAATAGATCTCTCTCTGGTTAATTCTTACACTATTATTTTACTGTTCATCTTCATAAAAGGGATAAGAAATGAGGAAACGTGGATTATCAGTTTGTTTTCACTCTCATCACTCACTGCAGTTATAATTTTCAAAATACCAAGATGTTTTTCAAAAGTAGTTGTTTTTTTTGTTTTTTGTTTTTTTGTTTTGTTTTGTTTTGTTTTTGTGGAGGGAGTAGGGACTAAGACTAAGGAAAGCATTGTTCTATCAAGAGAAGTCGTTTTCAATTTATGGTATGATGGGAAATCCATCTCGTATGTCCTATTTGGATAACAGAGCTCACTCTTAATTTTTTTAAACTTCCTTTGATTTTTTAATTGAATTATAGCTGACCCACAATGTTGCATTCGTTTCAGATATAAAACAACAAGATTTGACAAGTCTGTATGTTATGCTGTGCTCGCCGTACTGTACCACCAACCATATTCCCTATGCTGTGCCTTTCGTCCTGCAACTTATTAATTTTGTAACTGGAAGCCTGTTATCTCCCACTGTATTTCACGCATTTTGCCTGTCCACCCGCTGCCTCCTCTTTGGAAACGATCAATTTGTTCTCTGTAGTTATGGGTCTCTTTCTGTTTTTCTGTGTGTTCAGAGAACTTTTTAAGATAACTTGGTGCCTTTAAACATATTCCTTGATTTCCATTAGTTTGGATACGTATTTGCCATGTGACCCAATTAGTTATGTAATGACTTCAAAATTTGGGGGCTTAAAACAACCCTTTTGTCATATTACATATGGTTTGGGGGTCAGAAATTAGGGCAGGATCTCATGGGGCAATTTTTATGCTTAATACGGCATTAACTGAGGTCAGTGGGTGGTGGCCTTCAGCAGGCGGCTGCTTGGTCTAGAGGATTCAGGATGACTTTATGCACATGCCTGTCACTTTGATGGGTACAGTTGGGAGATGAGACTCAGATGGCCCTCCACTTGCGTGCAGTCTTTGTAACAAGGTTGTTGGACTTATTTCCTGTCCACTCAGAGCTCCAATAGCAAATGTTCCAAGAGAGGGGTTCCTTTTGGACTTGGGCCTGAAACTGACACGTTTATTTCACTGTTTAACACAGTCACATAGCCCATGTGAATCAAAGGGAATGGGGAGTCATAGGATTTGTGATCATTTTTTACCGTGCTACATATGTTCATATGTGCATTTTTTCCCATTTCTCTGACCTGTGGGAAAATGGAAGTTATTGATCAAAGAGTCACAGGTTATCAAGCTGTATGAGAGACTTCAGACTTAATCCAACCTCCATACTTTATAGATTATAGAATATATACGTAGGTGCACATGTACATCTCCATATCAGTTATTATATATACACTTGTATATCACTAAAAATGGTATCTGTGGATTAGCCAATTCTTCTATCTTCATAGGAATGAAAAGGACTCGTCATTCCCCGGCAAATCTGAAGAAAGAAGCCAGAGCAAGAGTAAGGGAGAAAGAGAGTGAGAGGAGCATCTGATGGGATAGGATTTCTTACAAAAGGACTCCTGAAGTGACCAGAGAAAACAGACCAACAGAAAAGGGCAGACTTTGACCAAGCGGTGCTCAACGACGTGAATATCCACATGGAACAGAAGAGGTTTTAACGCTATTCCCTACTGATGTAGGCTACATACTAAAGAGGACATCAGAAGTTTTCTGGAAGATACCATAGAAAACCATTTTGAGGACCTGGGGGCGGTGGCAGAGATGAGTGGAACAGAACACCAAAAACAGGAAGCCCAAGAAAGCTTGGGTGCCGCTTCCAGATGGCGACGAGAGAAGAATTAGGCACGAACCAGTCAGCTGGAAAAGACTGGGAGCAGGGGACAACAGTCGAAAAGGACGTCTGCCAAGAGCAACTCGACAGTCTCACTTTTTTTTTTTTTAAAGATTTTATTTATTTAAGAGAGAGACAGTGAGAGAGGGCATGAGCGAGGAGAAGGTCAGAGGGAGAAGCAGACTCCCCGTGGAGCTGGGAGCCTGATGCGGGACTCGATCCCGGGATTCCGGGATCATGACCTGAGCGGAAGGCAGTCGTCCAACCAACTGAGCCAACCAGGCGTCCCGACAGTCTCACTTTTATTGGATAGAAAACAATAGCCAATAGAAGGATTGAGGAAGGTCAAATGTTAATCCCATCTTGCTGACAAGCAAGAAGGAGGATAAAGTTTATAGTTAAACAAGCACATTGAAAGAACTCTTCTGACTAGCAACAGGCACTTCTGGGAAGAGAAAGGCTCTATGGCGGATAAGGGAGGCAGGCGGTTTTCATTCCACCCTGAGCTAACCTGTCATTCCCGGGTGCTCCGCTTTCCTGAAGCAGGCGGCATTCCACCCTGGGCCGGCCGGGCTTCCAGCCAGCGAAGCTTCTGTGAGGGGGCTGCATTCCGCCATGAGCAAGCGAGGTATCCCCCGCTGCCCAGCTTCTGTGAAGGGGCGGTGTTCCGCCCCGAGCAAGCTGGGCATCCCCAACTATAAGTGCTACCATTTTACTTAAAACTGTGAAATTGGGTCAGATTTAAATTTCAATTTATGTTAAAACATTCTGTAAACTGTGTTAAACTTTGACATTTGTTCCCTGTGTTCAGTGAATAACACTATATCATATTCTGAAAAATACGCTAATTTTCATTTTGAAAAATATCCCTTTTTCCTCTTATGGTAATTATTAATATGAATTAATAGTAGAATTTGATATGGTTCCATATGCCCATAAATACTTTATTGTATATTATCAAATTTAATAATGAATATAATGTACTTCTTTGGACAATTTTTAAAGACCAGTCTACTCTTAAAACAAAAAAATGGAGACGCACTTCTTTAGTTCACACAAATTTCATTTTATTATATATAACCTCAGATAAATTTCAACAAATCATAATTTATTAAAATTATGTCTACCTAAAAATCTCATAGAAGAGTAAAACCATCAAAAATAATAATAAACACACACAACACACACACATCACCCATGTATTGGCAAATTACAATTGCTGTAACAATACATTAGGCATTCCGCTGTTAAGGGCTATCAAAATTTCCATCAGTGACAAAAAGACTTGTATCCAAATGGACTGATTTTCCAGAATCCAAGAAAAAGTCTCCTAGGGTTTATTTAAAGATAAATATTTGAACAAATACTTCTTAAATTTAGGAAATTCAGAACATACGATTAAAGAATATTTGCAGTGCAGACTATATTCAATCCTTCCTTCAAAATGTGCCTTTGAGTACATAATTCTGTTTTCTCTATCTAAATTGAGCTGTCCTCCAAGGAAGTTTTCTAAAATGTGTGTCTCTGTGTGATAAATGTTCTAAGACCTAACATGCTTCATTGTATTTTTACTGTACTCTCAAATTTAATCAATAATTTGGCTTGATGTATAATATCTAGTTTCAACTATCTTTTCCATCTATACAAACCCCCAGCTGTCTCCTTTATATGCTATTACTATTGAGAATTCTGCTGTCAGTATTATTCTTGTACATTTTAGGTGATCTGTTCTTCTCTTGGGCATCATTTATGCTCTTCTATGTTTTTGATATTCTTAAAACTCACCATAATGTATATGAGTGGTTTTGTGTGTGTGTGGATTTTGTTTTGTTTTGTTTCTGATTTCTCATGTTTGGCATCATTTTAAGTCTGGTAATTTTTATCTTTCTTTAATTCTCCAAAATTTATCTCAGTACTTATTTAAATATTTTCTTTATTTTTTTTTTCTTTTCTGCTGCATTTGGGCAGAAGTCATTAATTTGTTTGTTTGTTTGTTTGTTTGTTTTTCCCAACTCATTTATTCATTTTACAGCTATATTCATCTTAGTCTCCATTTATTGTATTCTTTATTTCAACAATTTTCACTTAATTTATATTCACAGTATAGTATCTTTTCTTTGTATATGTATATCATTATTTTATCATATACTTTTAAGCTATTTTTAAAAATATTTTACTTATTTATTTGACAGTGAGAGATCACAAGTAGGCAGAGAGGCGAGCAGAGAGAGAGGAAGGGAAGCAGGCTACCTGCTGAGCAGAAAGCCCGATGTGGGGCTTGATTCCAGGACCCTGAGATCATGACCTGAACAGAAGGCAGCGGCTTAATCCACTGCGCCACCTAGGCGCCCCTAAGCTATTTTTTTAATTCCTGTTCCAATAACACTTGGATTGCCATATAAAGTTAACCACATCATCTTTTTTAGGTAAGTAATTGTACTTTTTATATGCATAGTTATTTTGGTCCATGAGTTCAGCTCTTCTTCGGATCATCAAATCTCTGTAAAGTCTGGGTATGCTAGGATTTTCTAAGCAACAATAAAATACATTGAAACCTGGTAGCTTAATTATAATAATGTTTTCTTTCTCAATCATTCACAATAGTATTACATTCTGAGTAGCTTCCTTCTATTTTGCAGCTATAGTGTTTGGAAAAACTTGAATTGTGATATCACTGTGATAATGTGAATTAGTCAGGGTTTTTCAGAGAATCGGGAAGAGAAAAAAAGGAAGATATTCTCCAGGGCCAACTCTAGAAGTGACTATTAAAACAGCTGTCCAAATTCAATTGAACAAAACTCAGAAATGCCATCTCCAGCGAAATACAAAGAAGATTATATATAGTTCTGGGCACACACATCTCATTTGACCCAATGATGTACATCAATAAAAGACTGAAGGCCAATCACCACTCCATGGGAGAATTTAAAAATAAATTTACTAATGAAGCCAAGAATTCAGAATCACAAATACTTCAAAACTAATAATAACTGCCTTCACTTGATGTTATTCTATAAGATAAATCCTACGATCAAGTTTCAATTTTAAATTCTTACAATTTTAAATTCTTAAATCCTTATGAAGAAGCATCATTTGGAGGGAGCAGTTTTCATAATTTATCATCCATCAGCCTTTTTTTAAAAGATTTTATTTATTTATTGGACACAGAGAGAGATAAAGAGAGAGAGAGAGAGATCACAAGTAAGCAGAGAGGCAGGCAAGCAGGGAGGGAAGCAGGCTTCCTTTTGAGCAGAGCCCGATGTGGGGCTGGATCCCATGACCCAGAGACCATGACTTGAGATGAAGGCAGAGGCTTAACCCACCACCCACGTGATGAGAGAGCCACTCAGGTGCCCCTCATCCATCAGTCTTAATTGATTGGAGGAAAATGTGTGGAGGAATAATGCCTTAGGGAGCTAATCTCTCTAAAGAATTTTCAAGTCTTTACCCCTTCAAGGTTTTTGTACAGTTTTGATAGCCTCTAAACATCCAGCTGATTTCTACAGTGACAGGCCTGTTAAAACCTGTCTTCAAACCAGGAATAGAGCTTGAAACATACCAGTCAAGAGCAACTTTGAGTCTTTTAAGGAATTTATCATCATTTCTTTGTTTTTGGTTAATATCTGAAATAGTTCCATATTACACTTGCATAATTTCTCCAGAGCTGACTTTGAAGGAGGCATTCAGTTCCAGCTAGTTCCATATTTTGGCAAGAACTATAATTCTATACATATTTTAGGGCGCCTGGGTGGCTCAGTGGGTTAAAATCTCTGCCTTCGACTCAGGTCATGATTCCAGGTTCCTGGGATTGAGTCCAACAGTGGGCTCTCTTCTCAGCAGGGAGCCTGCTTCCATTCCTCTCTCTCTGGCTGCCTCTGCCTTCCTGTGATCTCTGTCAAGTAAATAAATAAAATTTTTTAAAAAACATATTTTATGGGGCGCCTGGGTGGCTCAGTGGGTTAGGCCACTGCCTTCGGCTCGGGTCATGATCCCAGGGTCCTGGGATCGAGTCCCGCATCGGGCTCTCTGCTCAGCGGGGAGCCTGCTTCCTCCTCTCTCTCTCTGCCTGCCTCTCTGCCTACTTGTGATCTCTCTCTGTCAAATAAATAAATAAATTCTTAAAAAAAAACATATTTTATACCAGTTATTCATGTTTATTAACTAAGATATCACAATACAAATAATACAAACAGTTGCTCTTTATTAATACCTTCAACCAAGATCAAAAAATATGTCATATTTTCTCCAAAAATTTTATATCATCTGATAGGTCAGATATATATAAAATTACATTTAAAGTTTTAAAAATATCATCAAATATTTTCATTTAAATGCAAATTTGAAAAAAAATCTACTTTTCCAAACACGACTTTTTATCCTATTGTTTTTGAATATTGTCGACAACTGATAAAATGTTTAGTGAGACTATAAATGTTAGATCGAAAAAAATGATTAATACATGTAGGTTCAAATTATTATGTTCCATTAAAAATTATTTAGTCTTTGATAAACATCTGTTTGGTAATATGTTGTATCAAGATATAGTAAATTAATGATATATATAAAATTATAGGGAAATGACACCTTCCGTTCCATTATGAGTAGAGCTTTTAAAATGCTTTTTGTCACAACCTGTCATCTTGTCATTATGTAGCATTATGTAGCATTTAAAAAATGTATACTCTTCACTTCGAAGTCTTTTAGAAATCTAAAATATGACTTTCTATGGTTTGTGTTTCCATATTCCTTTATTGCCAGTTTGAACAAATCCACATGCTTGGATTCAAAAGTAATAAATTCCTCTTATTTGGAAAAATGATGTTCATTTTTGTTCTCTCACCCTTCGCAGGTGGTTTCATTTTAGCACACTTCAGAGTTATAATTTCATGCTTATTAAAAACATTTATTATGATCTACATAGATGAATGAAACTTTTATTTTATTAAATTATTTGACAAAAAATCTGTTATTTTTAAAAATGTATTTCCTTTGAAGGGTTAATTTAGAACGTTCAGAGAGGATCTAGGAGTGCGGTATTATGCAGTTTTTAAGTAGGTATGAAATGGTTATTTATATGATTGTTTCTTTAAGGCTTATGTATATTGTCCATTATATGCTATAAAATATTTAGAAAGTAAATTTAAGGTATGTTTTACATAGTTTATATTTTGGAAAAAAAATTATTGAAATGACTTATGAAATTCAGTATACTCTCAACATTAATTTATTCTGAAATTTACCAATTGTCTATTGAACCTATTATATGGCAGATATTACTTCAGACTACACTGGTAAATGAAATACTTGGCTTTGTAGAACTTTTATTTTCATGGGTGAGACAATTAAAAGCTATAAACCTTAATAAAAATTGCATAGTGCATTCAAAATTGATGAGTATAATGGGGAAAAAGAAAAATTCGATCAGGGTGAGAAAAATCAAGGTTGCTAGGCAGGGGATGGGGAGTTAAAATTTTTAATAGGAAGATCAGGGTAGTTACAATGAAGCTGACAATTGAACAAAGGTATGGAAAGGTGATGAATTTGCCCAGAACTATCAGCAATAAGGTCACTTCAGACAAAGGAATTGGCTATCTTGAAGGCCATAAGGTTGGATCATGCCTGGCATATCTGAGGAATAGCAAGGAGGCCACTGTGAGTGACTGAAGAGTAGCAGGGAAAGAGGTCACAGAGGTTAAATGAGTGGCTAGATCATGTAAAAGCTTAGAAGTCATTGTAAAACTCTGGCTTTTATATTTGGAAACTTACTGTGTGATAGAATTTCTGCTAATAACTGAGAGTTCAAATGTCCATAAAATTTCAAGGATTCTTATTGTAGTAAGACAGAATAAAGAAAAAGAGTTCATATTTTCACATGGTGTAACAAATGCTCGGAGATCCAAGTGTAGGAAGCTATGGGAGCACAGAAGAAGGCACTAAAATCTCACCAATATATTTGGTGACTGTGACTATATATAAATTTGTATTTTCTAGATTTTTTATAGTCATGGAATCACACAGTATATATTATTCGTTGCCTGGCTTTTCTTTTCTCAGCATCATTATTTTGAGAATCTCCAACTGTAAATAGTTCATTTTGATGTTGAATAGTAATCTCTTTAATGAATAGATCATAATTTGTCTTTGCTCTATTGATGGACATTGATGAACATTTCCATTGTTTTCAATTCTTAAAAATAAAGCTGCTATGAAATTCATATACAAGTCCTTGTATGAACATAGGGTTTGTTTCTCTTGGTTAAATGCCTAGAAGTAAAATGGCTATTTGTGTAACTGCAACATATTTTGCATTTAAAAAAATTTACAGACTATTTTCCAAAGGGGTTGTATCATGATATATGCCAACAACAGTTTAGATTTTTTGTTGCTTCTCAATCTAGCTCAGACGAAGTACAATTAGCCTTTATAATTTTAGCCATTCTAATAGATATGTAAGCATGTCTCATTATGATTTTAATTTGTATTTCTTTAATGTCTAAATGTTGAGAAATTTGTCATGTGCTTATAAGCCATCCATATCCTTTTGGTGACATGTCTCTTCCATTATTTCCTTCACATGTAAAATTGGATACTCTGTTTGGTTATTAGTAAGGTTTTTTATTTTTATTCATTTTTTAATAATCAGAGTAGATGTCCATTATCAGATATATAATTTGCAAATCCCTTCTCCATCTTTACGGTTTCTCAATGGAGCTTTGATAGCTGTGTCTTTCAAGAAATATGCTACTTCTTTCCTGGTACACGGAGGTATGACTAGAACATTATCAATGTTGACCTTTGCAAAGAAAATCATGGCTTAAGACATATGTAGTCTGCGGTTGTTGGGAGTGTTCACCATCCTTGCCTCTAACTCATCTCTCACTGCCCACACATTCAGATATAGGGGAATATTGATTGACAAAATATTAATTGCCAAATAACACTAGTTGGAGAATAAGAAAAATGCAGGCACCTGATTATATAATATTCCTTAAATAAAATATGTTTTTATAAGTGCTATTGGAAGTAAATTCCTCAATACTTTAATCACACAGAATGATGGAATCCTAGATTTTTTTTCTTGTATTTACTAAGAAAATGATCATGCCTCAAGTATATTAAAATGGAATAGGGAAAATTAAAAATTGTTTTAAGTTGATTTGCGTGTGTTGTGCGTATGTGAGAGAGAAATAGAAAGAGAGAAAAAGAGAAAGGGAAAGACAGAGAGGTGGCTGCAGTGAATTATGAGTTGCAGGATAGATTTTAAAGTTTTGTCTTTTGCTTTCTACATTTCCTTTTCCTTAGGTTCAAGAGAACAATCAGTAATATCTCAGATGCCTGCTGGTAACATCAGCAGAAAGAGTTAGAGGTTCCCAGAAAATTAAAGATGAGATATAGTTTTCCTGACATAAGAAAAGTCATTTTTTGTCCCCAGCTATTTTCAATGATCTATACCCCACCTGTGTACTTGCCCAAGCACACTTCTTCCAAAATTTCCTGGGAGGCTCTTACAAAGAAATGCAAAAACCTCACTAGTTAAGGATTTTGAGGGAACAAGGCAATGGGAAAACTAACAGTCACCACCAGACCAGGAAATAGCCTAAGCTATTGAGACAATAAATCAGTGGTAAAACTCCTAGTGCTATTTCAAAAGTAATCAAGGCCTTGCATTCCTTGTCCCAGAAAATGAGTCCAAGACCCCATCTAGTTTATATCTGCTCTTGAAGCCTGCAGAGTCCCTTTCCCTTGTCCAACAGTTACCTCTGCTTTATTCTAACGTTGAAGTTTCTGCCCTCGGTGGAATACAAGCTTCATTCAGGTGAACATGCAATACATATTGCACAAATACATATGTGGATGTGCATGCATCCACAACCTTATGACCAACCATACACGGGATACTAAAACTCTCCCTTCTGAGTATTCATCTTAAATACTAAATAAAAATCTCTCTCCTGTTCAAACAGTCAAGGCTTTGGAACTTATTCCCTGTGATCTCCTTGTATGTTGTAAACAAAGATTCCTTTGTTTGACAACTCCACCTGTTTCTGTGATTCACCAAAGACTGACCTCAGTTCCGTTACTGTAATGGCTTTCACTACTCTGATTCTACCTCTGCAAGTCTCCAAATTTAACTATTTTTTTCTCCCAATTCCGCATGTTCTTGGCTTTAAACTGCAACTCTGAAGAGATGCTTTGCTTGTTTTAAAAAAAAATCAAGAAAAGGGAGTAGTAGTCCACATTGTTACTTTGAACTTCCTGCCCTAAGGGGCTCTCCTGTTGTTTCTCTTTGACTTCCTGGACTGAAACGACAGAAATTTGGAAATACATCACTCCCCAATCCAGATTACTGACAGAACAGTTTAGACTCTTAGAAAAATATTAGTTTAAAAGATCACATAATTAAATACTTAAGCATGTAGGGTAATATAGTGGTTTACAAGAAATATATTTTGGTCATCTGAATATTTGGTTTTCAACCATGGCTACTGACTCACAGCTCCTAAAAATCTTGGAATTTCCTGTGATAAGGGTGAGAGAGGTGTGTTTTGTTATGTTAATGAAGTGACCTTCAGACCTCACTCAAGGCAAGGGCTGTTTGCCTGAAGGACCAACCACTTGGTGAAAGCCTTCATAACTTTTTGCCCAACATGCCCCCACTTCCTCCCAATTCAGGATTATTTGGATAGGGAAGAGGAGCTGGAGATTAGATCAGCAAATGACAATGATTTAGTCAGTCATGACTATGTCATGAAGCCTCCACAGAAAACCTGAAAGGGCTGGGTTCAGAAAGCTTTTAGTTTGTTAAATGTATAAAAAGGCAGGAAGAGTGGCAGTCTTACAGAAGGTAATAGAAGCTCTGTGCCCATTCTCCATACCTTGCCCTGTGCACTTCTTTATCTATCTATTGATTTAAATCTTCTATTATATCTTTTAATAAGCTGGCAAACATAAAGTAAGTATTTTTCTGAGTTTTGTGAGCCCCTGTAGCAAATTAAAAGAACGTAAGAAGTAGGCCATTGGGACCTCCAACCTGTAGTTGCTCAGTCACAAGCACAGGTAATAACCTGGGGCCTACAGTGAGACTGGCATCTGAGATGGGGTTGGAGATAGTCTTGGAGGACTGATCCCTTAACTGATGAAATCTTACGCTATGTTCAGGTAGATAGTGTCAGAATTTAGTTGAATTCTTGGAGATCCTGCTGTTGTCTGAAAATTATTTGGCATTGTTGGTATGATGTCCTTGAAAGACCCCCCCGCCCCCCCCCGTCGTTAAGTAATTAACTGCTCTTTTGTTGTGTAAAAGTACCCCTCCTCCCCTTGCAATGAAAAGACCCTTCCCCCAGGGTTGAATTCAATGTAACTGCTCTTTTGCCTTTCTGTAACCGCTTGGCTTTTAGGGCATGACACTTGACTCCTGTTTGAACAAGATACCCTCTCCTAATAGCCGGGGCATGGTCCCGTAGGTCACGTAGGCAAGGGGGCTGCATGGTCCCCTAGATCACGTAGGCAAGGGGGCTGCATGGTCACATAGGTCACGTAGACAGGATGCCTTTCTGCCCAGTAATAAGGTCAAACTTCCCCTCTTTGTTTCCCCTTCCCGCTTTTCTCTTCCCGCGAGGGGGGTCTTCCAGGGCCAATCCACTAACACCAAGTATGCCTTTTTCTAAAGTTCGAACTGTCCACCAATCAGTTGCGCCCCACCCAAAACTTGTTTGTACCTTCCTATAAAAGACCCCGCTTCACTCCGGTCGGTGTGCTCGGTTAGCTGGAGCTGCCGACCACCCGCCGGTACCTGTGTGACAATAAACCTCTTGCTGTTTGCATCCAGTGGCAGTGTTGGATTCTTGGGTAAGGGGATCCGCGGTTCTTTCATCATAAAACCCAAAAAGATATAGCTACCTCAAAATAAGAATAAGGTTGACAGCTTATATATAATAAGTGAGTATACCAGGGATTTAAAATATACCCAATAAATAATGTAAGAAATTAAGGAAAGATTTTGAAATAATAACAAGAATAAGAACCTAGTGGTACTAATAGATTAAATATATGTAATCTAGTTGAATTAAGAATACAATGGATAGAATACGTAATGGATTCAATAGAGATAAGAAGTCACTTAAGGATATAGTCATCTGGATACCAGCAAAGCATTAAAATTATCAATATAAAAGAGGTGTAAGATGTAGGTGATACGTGTGGAACAAAAGCTAGAGAAAAAATTAGATTTCCTTACTACTCATAGCCTGTTGACAAGTCCTTGAAGTTCCTCTGGGGACTCAGCTGCTTCCATGTGGACACATCTACTCAGGGCAAAAAGCATTCTTAGTCCACCCCCCCAGGATACTGAAAATCTACTTTCACATGTAAAAATTACTTTGGAAACTTCTTTATCTCTATTCCCACCCCTGCCCTCAAGATATACATTGGCAATCATCTCCCAAGCATATACCCACTGATACACATCAGAAGAGTCTCTTCCCTGAGTTTTTACTAAATAGTAATAAATGACCTTTCCCTAACAATAGCTAGCCCCCTCAAGGTCCTGGAAGCCTTGTTTATAAAATACCTTGGAGGCTTGTGCTATCCCTAACCTCCTCCCAACTTGAAAGTATATAATCAGCCACTCTTCATGATTCTCTCTCTCTACACCAAATAAATGAATACATATTTTTTAAATAAAATAAAATAAATGACTTTTTTTTTTAAATGAAAGAAGAAAAAGGAAAGAAATATTTGAATATTAATGTACATCTATTTCTCAAGCATAAAATAGTCAAGACACTGGATTAAAACTTACATACAAAAACGAAAGAAAATATTCATAACTATAGTTGACTCTATGAATCCCAAACTAGGGCATACATACCAAAGACAAAAAAAACAATCATAAGTGTTAGAGAGAAAAAAAATAATTCCTTAATAAAGAAACAAAAATCCGACTGACAGAAATTTTTTAAATAACATCAGATATAAAAAAGAATGAAGTAATAGCTTTATTATTTTGAAAAAAATAATCACAAATGTAAACATTTAGATCCTTATAAAATGTCATTGGAATAGGAAGGCATAATAAAAAAAAAATATTTTCAGGAATACAGACCACAGATAATTTGCCTTAATTTGTGTAGGCAGCACTTAAATACTAATATTTTAACAGTTAAAATGTACTCTATGACCTATGGGGTGGGGTAAAAGAGGATGACCAAGTCATCTTGAATAATTCAGTTTTATAAAAAAAGTAAAAAAGTAAAACGATCGAAAAAAAGACTTGAAGAAAAGAGTGATAAAACATATGCATAATAAAAATAAATAAATAAATAAACAACTGGAGTGCCTGGGTGACTTAGTCGGTTCAAGTTGTCTGCCTTCAGCTCAGGTGATGATCCCAGGGTCCTGGTATTGAGCCCTGCATCAGGCTCCCTGCTCAGTGGAGAGTCTGCTTCTCCCTCCCATTGAGAAAAATAATTTGACTTATTTATTTGAGAGAGATAATCTTTAAATTTTACTTATTTATTTGAGAGAGAGTGAGAAAAGAAAAACATGCACACAGGAGGGGGAATAACAGAGGGAGAGGGAGAAGCACCCCACTGAGCAGGGAACCCCCTGCGGGGCTCTATCCCAGGACCCGGGTATTATGACCTGAGCTATAGGTAGACACTTAACTGACTGAACCACTCAGGTACCCCAATCAATACAATCTTTAAAAATAATAATAATAATAATAAGTAATATTTCATATAGTATGATTTTTTTTAATGTAAGACTTGGTATAAAAACAGGATGACATACTTGTCTAATAATAGCAAAAGACTTTGATAAGTTTAGATGCAGTAGTACATAAAAAATTTAACTTCTTTCATTAACTGATAATTTAATTAGATTAAATTAAGAGACATCAAAATTTAGAGAATCTAATAGTCCTGATCTATTAATAAATGTAGCCATCCTGACCC
Organism: Mustela nivalis; assembly: GCF_964662115.1. NCBI lineage: Eukaryota > Metazoa > Chordata > Mammalia > Carnivora > Mustelidae > Mustela > Mustela nivalis. The sequence continues at coordinate 356,915 of NW_028135944.1, forward strand.
CAAAACAATAGTCTTCAGTAAGTATATAAGCATAAGTTGAACATTTACACAAACAGGCCATTATTTAGGCCAGAAGTATATGCCAATAAATTCCTAGAGTTAAATATCAGGCTATATTTTCCAAGAATAAGGCAATAAAATTAGAAAACAATGACCAAAATATTAAATTCATATAATTGGAAGTTAACTTCATACCTAAAAAGACATAATACAGCTAATTCAGAAATTTTTAGAATTACAGTACTTTGGTAATATCAACTCTCAAAATGAGTAACGGACAGGTGGGGCTAGGGAGGAAGAGATCCATAGGGAACTTTGTGAACAGGCTCTCAGAAATCCCCAAAATGTGATGTGGTAAAGAGATAAATTGGACCACCCTACCCCGGGAAGAGCACCCTGATCTAGGCATGTGGGATGGAGGACCACCCTGCCCTAGGTGTATGGAGTGGGTCATGTGGGGTGGGTGTCCCTATGATAAACACCTGTAACCAAAAAAGAATAATCAGACCCTCAAAAGGAGGTAAGCCATTGCAGGAGTTATTGATAGAGATGTTAAAAGGATTAAAGTTGCCTGGTTACCTTTTTATAAAAAATAAACCCTGAAGGCACTCATTGTTAACTGTATGGGGACCCCTCTTAGTTGTGAGAGCTTTTTCTATATATTCACTTGATGAACTTCTGTCACTTCCTCACTCTCCATTGCCCACGAGATTCCTTCTTTGACTCCAAGAGACAAGAACCTAGCTCTCCCACATCATTCCCTAGAGTTAAGTATCAGGCTATATTTTCCAATGATAAGGCAATAAAACTAGAATAGAATGACCAAAATATTAAGTCCATGTAACTGGAAGTTAACTTTATACCTAAAAAGAAATAATACAGCTAATTCAGAAATATTTAGAATTACTGTACTACGGTAATATCATTTGTGAAAATAAGTGACAATAATTAAAGGTATGAAAGAAATCTAAAGGTTTAATTGTATTAATTCAAAATAAAAACAAAACAATACAACAAAAACACCAAAGCATAAAACAACAAAACAAAACAAAAAGAATATAAAGGCAAAACCTAAGAACGACAGCAGTCATAACAAAATATTATAGAAACAAACAAATTTTTGGAATAGATTAATAAGAAAGATTTGACCAATGAGTACTGGTCAGGAATACTCAGAGATGATGAAGATAAAATAAAATACTAAGTGAAATGTATAAAAACTAAATTATAGACCTAAGAGACTGATTAAAAATGCTTCTAGAAAAAGAATCTCATTTGAAGACAATAAAATTAATAGCACCATAGAGAAAACTGTATTTGTGACATAGGGGATCAATTAGAGATGATAAAGTATTTCCTTAAATATCAAAGATAACAATTAGACTCAGTGGCTCAGTCAGCTAAGCCTCTGCCTTCACCTCAGATCATGATCCCAAGGCCCTGAGACTGAGCTTGACTCCCTGCTTGGTGGGGAACCTGCTTCTTCTTTTCCCTCTCCCTCTGCAGCTTCCCCTGCTTGTGCTTGTTCTCTCTCTCTCTCAGTCTCTCTCTCAATAAATAAAATTTTAAAAGTTAAAAAAAATTAAGAAATAAGCATCAAAGATTAATCCATAAGGTAAAAATATTTATTAAAGTGATTAATTAATTTATATTAAAATTAAATATTTCCTTGCAATTAAGTGCAGTGTGGAGAAAAAGTTACTAGACAACTGACATAGGAATGAACAATACTTAAAATATTTAAAACTGACAAGGAATTATTAGATTTAGACTCCATGATGATCTCTATGTATGTGCATATAATACACCTTAAAATACTTTGTAGGAATGTGCTACAGGAAATTAAGGAGACAGGGAGATAAAGGGGGAAAAAATAGCTCAACTTGAAATGACTAGTTGGCTGCCACTGTGTTTTATTTACATTTTCCACCACTTTTTTGGTCAATGAAATTATTTTACATGTATCTATTATTATCTTGTAGGACATGTTACACTAATATCATTATTAATGAAGTTGAGAATAAGAATATGATGCCTCATTTCATCATAATTGTTAAAAATGATCCCTAAGCTGGTAAATGCAGGAAGCCAGAAACAAACAAATAATAATTAGCACCAGTTCAAAAGCTTGTCCACCTGGAACCTGTAAGAAAATCCAACTAGATCCTGAAAATAATGAGTGATTTGAGGAAACTGGACAGGGATATAAATTTCCAGATGCTTTTTACTTATAATGGCAATAGCAACTTAGACAAGGTAATGGAAAAAATCTATTAATTGGCAGTAGGAAAATTATTAAAAAAATATAAACCATAAGCCAATGAACTTGGGAAAATTATGAAGAATCTACATAAACATAAAATGAAACAATATATATTAGCCAAGGCACATTCACATTTTAAAAAATAAGTTGAAAGGGGAACAATATGCCATAATACATATATCAATGTTTTTCATAGAAGTTTAGTATAAAAAATAAACATTTTAAATAATTTATTTGGAAATTGATATCACATATCTGAAAAACTTGGAAGAAGAAATGGATAATCATGACTAAACAAATGTAGCAGAAAAATGATTTACAATAATAGATAAAAGCTACTCAAAAATGCAGTGAATATTGGCCAAAGCTTAGAAAAATCGATAAAATATAAAATGTAAAATGAATTCATGAATGAAAAACAGAATCCCATTAAATCTAATTTGGAAAGAACTAATATATATATATATATTTTTTTTTTTTGCCTGAATCTGCTCTGCCTTTCATTAGGTGGGACACTGACCAAGCCCACTCAGCTCCTCTCTCATGCCCAGTAATAGAAAAGTCAGGGACATTAATTACTTCTGGGATGAATTTTAACCACTGTGGATAGGATGCAGAAGCCAGTGGGTTAAACAGATTCTTTCTTGTTTCAGGAAAATAATTCTGAGATGTATTCTGTGCATTAGGATTGATGCTCAGTTGTCCACAATCATAATCCACTCAGTCTGAACTCCTATATGTTTCTCCTGGACCACTTAGCTCTTCTCATTCTCTCCTCTTCCACGTGATCAAATCCCAAAATAATTATTTAGGTTGTGTATGCAAGTCCTGATTTTGAAGGGAAACTCAGTTACAGAAAGAGATGAAAATAAAGATACAGGGAAAAAAAATGGTGCACTTGGGTGACTCAATTAGATAAGCATCTGACTCTTGATTTCAGCTCAGGTTGTTATCTCAGGGCGATGAGATGAAGCCCCTTTAGGCTCTGTGCTGGGCAAGGAGGTTGCTTAAGATTCTCTCTTCTTATCCCTTTCCTTCCACCCCTCACCTCCCATGCTGTCTTTCTCTTAAATAATAAGCACTGCTGAACTATCTTAGATTCTGTACCTTCTCTCCAGCCATGAACCTATCACTGTCTTTAACTCTTGAAAACTTCATTAGACAAATTAATGTGATGAAGGAAGCAATATGAGAAAGCCTATTAATCTGATGAGCATGGAACTGAACAAACCCTATAGATACTTTCCCTTTGATTTCTAGCCTATCAATACCTACAGTCAGTCACATACACTCGAGATTATTGTTTTTATTGTATACTTCATATATTCATTAATTTTTGACTCATTATCATTTTGTTGAAGTGTTAAACTATGGTAATAAACAAACTTTTAATTAACTTTTCCTCCTAGGATACAAATATAACTTGCACTTGAGCTTTAGCTAATTTTAGGTTCTAAAATTGCCAAAACACAATGATCAAGGTTTCTAGATTATTTACTGTATTTTCTAATATATAATATTGTTCTATCTCTTATGTATAAAGAAAATGAATGGTTGGGGCTCTTGGGTGGCTCAGTGCGTTAAAGCCTCTGCCTTCTGCTCAGGTCATGATCCCAGAGTCCTGGGATAGAGCCCCACATCAGGCTCTCTGCTCAGCAGGGACCCTGCTTCCCTTCCTTTCTCTCTGCCTGCCTCTCTGTCTACTTGTGCTGTCTGTCAAATAAATAAATAAAATCTTTAAAAAAAAAAGCAAATGAATGCTTGATAACTAAATGAATGCTTTTCTGAATAAATTAAATATGGCAATAGCATTTTATTTTATCATGCTTTACATATTAAACTATAATATTATATCACTAGTCTACAAATAATCTACTCACATAGTGATTTGGAAGCCTTTAGCAAAAGAATTCTTCCTCCTGATTGTAGTATAAAAGCCACAGAAATATACAGAAGACTCCCAGGATAGAAAGTTAAATCCAGTTATCCGTGATGCCTTGAGTAGGACATGACCTATGTATGTCCTGGGATGCACTAGTAACTGTTACATGTGATAGGATTATATTTAATATATACAGTTTCATTTACTTCACAAAGGAGATATAAATTTGAGAATAAAATATTTGATGAATCTATAAAGTCTATATCTATTTGTAACCAATGTGGTAGAATTAAGATGTTAATTTGAAAAAAAAATTTTATTGAACACATACACATATTCAATTGTTTTTATATATATAAACAGCATTATTTATTTATGTAAATAAATGCATTGTCAGTAAAATCCATTTACTTATCAATCATAAGGGTAATTTTAAGTACTAAGAATAAGAAATATGTGAAAAGATAAGTGTTCAAGAGTGCAGTTTGTGGTAATTAATACAATATGATAGGCTCATAAAAAAGATATATTATTTGAACTTAAAAGCTTCTATAATTAAGCAATGACCACTTGAAATTTGTAATTAGTCTTGCTGCAGTTTTTTCTTGCACTTATTGCCCTTCCCCAGAAGTTCATTAAGAATTTCTGTGAATGTCCTTATGTTTAATCTCATTCATAGATTCCACTGCTGCTCACAAAACAAAGCCAAAAAGAGAGGTGACTCGGTGGCACTCCATCCACAAGCAATACATTCATAAATAATTAAAAAGCTCTCTACTTCATTTGTTACCCATTCAGCTGATAATTTAAATGAGTAACTGAGGCCATTTTATCAGCACTTTTAATAGAATGTGACTCAGAAACTTCACAGTGTTATTTAAGAAGAAATGCTCATGTGTTAAGGTTTTTATTTTTTTTAAATCAACAAAATAATTTTCAAATATTAAAAGCAAATGTCTCCTTTTCCTCCAAGTTTCCTTGCTATGTCAAAGTTATAAATAAATACATTACAATCGTATTTTGAGTAGTAGATAAAAACAAATGTTTTGAGCGGCGCCTGGGTGGCTCAGTGGGTTAAGCCACTGCCTTCGGCTCAGGTCATGATCTCAGGGTCCTGGGATCGAGTCCCGCATCAGGCTCTCTGCTCCACAGGGAGCCTGCTTCCTCCTCTCTCTCTCTGCCTGCCTCTCTGCCTACTTGTGATCTCTCTCTGTCAAATAAAAAAATAAAATCTTTAAAAAAAACAAATGTTTTGAAACTGTCTGTGGGTTGAGTGTCTGGGTGAACTTGTATAAATATCTGATCTCAATGTATTTAGACTTTATTAGATGGTTGTTTTTAGACTATTTAAAAATACATGCTCAGATAATGACAACATTATTTTATTCATTTTAATAAATAAATTATTTTATTTAATTATCTTTAGATATTTATTTATTAAATTAATGATTTAATATTTAATAATCTAAATTTGAAATATTTTAAATTCTAAAAAATAGTTATTTAATTAAATCGATATATTTAATATAAATATTTAATAAATCATTTAATCATTATTATAATTATGCAATACATTATGTATTGTGTAATAACTGCATTTTAATAAATAAATAAATGTATTGTTTACATTATTTTATTTTACTTTATTTTATTTAGTTGACAAAGAGAGGGAGAACGCAAGCAAAGGGAGCTGCAGGCAGAGGGAGAGGGAGAAGTAGGCTCCCAGCTGAGCAGAAAGTTCAAACTGCGGTTCCATCCCACGACCCTGGGATCACCACCTGAGTCAAAGGCAGATGCTTAACTGACTGAGCCATCCAGATCCCAAGGCTTTGTATTCTTCGCTTCTAAATATTGATGCTGCTTCATCTCTGGAGTTAGTAAATTGATGCTGAGAATTCATATCAAAGAATTGATAGTAGCTGTTAAGCAGAAACATGTAATTTACGGGAAAAAAAAAAAGAACAGAATGAAGAGAAAGGCCAAAAGTCAAAAGCATATTAATATAAAATTTAATTAGATAAATAAAGCTGGTATTCCTGAAGGGGGCTAATAAAAGAGCTGCAAAGAGCTGATAGGATTAGGAAAATTGTCCACTCCTGGTCATTTCATAATTTTAAACTATTCCTTATTAATAAATATACTTAGTTCCAGAAACACAACCACATAAGGACATTTCCACCAAGTTTCCTCTAACAGCATTTACAAATTAGACGTTCAAACAATGTAGTTTTTTACATGTTGCATCTGTATCTTAAAGTTTAAACACTTTCTGTGACACATTTTATAACAATGAAAATTTATGTATATATATTGGAAAAAAATATATATATATATAGAAACCTTATCCCTAAATGAAACCTTTCTTTGTTTATTAGCTTAAATAGGTAAATTAGCAACAACAACAACAACAAACAGCTAATATTATAGAGGTAGGAACAATTTACCTTTTCATTCATTGCTACTTTCTAAAAACTCCTATTTTATTTTTTCTCGTCTGTCATAATAATTTTCTAAATCTCCTGCCTTATTCAATTTTTTTCTTTTAGTGGAAATCTCTATTTCATATTTATTTTCTCTTCCTCCACTCTTTGCTCTAATAATTCAATGTATTATTAGATTTTCTGTTTTTCTCTTTATCCAGATATATCTTTTCTTTCTTTCTTTCTTTTCTAAATAATTTGATTTGCTGGCATTTTACATCAGTACATGCTTTCTTATGGATGTTAGAAATGTCTGTGGAACTTCTAGAAGAATAAACTTTTTTACCTTTAAGAAGTTTACAGTCTAGAGTGCCTGGGTGGCTCAGTTGGTTAAGTGTCTTCCTTCAGCTTAGGCCATGATGCCAGGGTACTAGGATCCAGTCCTGCATCAGCTGCCTGCTCAGCAAGGAGTCTGGTTCTTCCTCTCCCTCTGCCCCTCCCTCTCTCTCTCTCTAATAAATAAATAAAATCATTAAAAAAAGACTTACTGAAATCTGAGACTGAATTACTAAATTCAGTCTTAATATAAGACAGCTAAACAAAGCAATGATCACAACTGGAAAATTTATTCAGATCATGGTTTAACATTTTTGGTTGACACAGGACCTCTTTCAGTAACAACTTTCCCTAAATATCAATTTCTTTTTAAGGCAAAAAATTTTGACAAGAAATCCAGATCCTTCTCATCATTTTCATATCAATTTAATGTGACATCCTCGGAGTATATAATCAAATATGTAATTATTCTATCTGTTGCCTTGTATATTGCCTGTATCTTTTTCAGACTCAAAGTTCCATTGAGGTAGAGTTTTTTTGTCCTGTTTTTAAAGCAGAGATTTTTTAAGTGTTTGATATCTACAAGATGCTTAATAAGTGTTTACAAAACCTATGTATTTCAGAAGCCTTAAACAGGCTTTAAAATAATGTAGGTGATATTAGTAGTCATATCAAACAATTTGTAGGTTTCAGTCATGTAAATAACTACATTTCTCAGAGACAGAGAAACATACAAATGATCTGGGTCCAGTAGGATAATGCTAGCATGTGTTGTAAATTCTCTTATATGACCTTATTCTTGCAAGAATTGGTTATGTGGCAGAAAAAAAGGTATCACTATCTTATACTTTATGATTTAAAGAGATTTATGGAAGTTGTTAATTTCTTACACTACCCCTTTGTTTCAGTGGACCCAATTTCTGTGGTAATGGTGAGAGGAAAGTAGGCAATTTAGGCAGCAGCAAAAATCTCCTACAAGGCACTATAAAATAAGGCTTGTTCTAGATCATGGGTCTGTCCAAAGGGGAATGTTAAGGGATAGAATGGATGATGGATGCATTGTGGACTTATAACTATAAGATTAATACTGTTATGCCCCAATAATGGGTCTATGATTAAAGGAGCGAGACTGATGTAAAGCGAAGGTCAAGCAAAGCCTTATTTCATGCCAAGCATCAAGAATCTAACCGAACGTTCAGAGCCACACCTCTTATGAGAGAAGGCAACCCTTCACTGTTTCACAGTCTAGCTTTTAAGGGCAAAGGCCATGAAGTCAGGCCTGGCCACGCACAGGTGACCAATGAGATTTTAACACACACAGGAAACTCCACAGTGAGGCTAGGTGACCAATTGAGGTTCAATTTACCCTAGTATAGACATTTGACCCAGCCTATTACACCTTGATTAGGATTGGTGCCAAAACGGTTCCCAAAGGGCAGAGGAGTGGGGCATACTCCTTAGTATCTAGGGAGACAATATGCAAACACCGCCCCCCCTCCCGCTGATTGATGTCTCCACCTGGCCTGACCCACCCTTGTATATGGGCTTTGTTACCTGGAGCTGATTTCCAGGTCTTGTTTTTAAGTGAATCCCCTGGGGGAAGGGGAGCAAGGACAGTTTCAGGGTTAACCTCAATGGAAGCCTCTTGCTGAAATATAAAAATATAAAATAGGTCCTTACATTACAACAACTCAGTAGGGAAAGTCCCTGTGTGGTGATAAAAGAAGTGATGTAACTTGCATTGCACATTTTATTTTTAAAACGTGTAAGTTGTATTTTTCCCTGCCATGACATCATACTTTATCTTCATCTCTGTCTACTAGTTTAAAACTAGTTAAACAAACTCAATAATTTTTTTAAAAAATATTTTATTTATTTATTTGAGAGCAAAAGCCAGAGAGAGAGAGAGAAAGCGCATGAGCAATATGGGGCTCGATCCCAGGACTATTGAGATCATGATCTGAGCCAAAGGCAGACACTTAACTGACTGAGCAAATGAGACTCCCACAAACTCAACAATTTTATAAAATTTTTATTTGTTGGGGTGCCTGGCTGGATCAGTCAGTAAAATATGTAACTCTTGATCTTGGGGTTGTACGTTTGAAATTCACCTTGGGTGTAGAGGTTTTTAAAAATAAAATCTTTAAAAAATTTTTTTCATTTTTTTATTTAAGCCGTTGTATGGCAGTGTTGATCACTCTATTGTACACCTGAAACTAATATTAACCTTATTTTAACTAACTGGAATTTAAATAAAAACTTTAAAAATAAAATAAAAATAATAATCATAAAAATAAAAAAGAGGAAAATTATTTGGCAGGCAATTTTCTTAATTGCATTATTATTTATTATTATCATAGTCTGTGTGTATCGGTGGGAAGTGGCTGGTATTCCAGTGAGTTCCATATCTGTGTTACACTGAGGTCCATGTCTGTAGTCAGTCTTTTTTTTTCTTTTAATTTATTTTCAGTGATCCAAAATTCATTGTTTATGCACCACACCCAGTGCTTCATGTAATAAATTCCCTCCTTAATACCCACCACTGGGCTCACCCAACCACCTGCCACCGTCCTCTTCAAAACCCTCAGTTTGTTTCTCAGAGTCCACAGTCTCTCATGGTTTGTCTCTCCCTCTGATTTCCCCCAGCACACTTCTCTCCATCTCCCAGTGTCCTCCACGTTATTCCTTATGTATTGAGTCTTATAAAAACTTTTATTTCTTTCCCTATTCTGCTTTGCATATGCTTACCTTAGATGTTAAAATGTTATAAACCCTCCTGCCTGGTCCATTTTCTCTCTCTTCTCTCATGATTTCTCATGCTCTCCCTGCCAACCCCACATGCCTTACAATATCTGGATATGACTAATTTCTTCCTGAGCTACTTTATTCTACTCTGCCATATGGTTGCCCTTCCCTCTTCTGTACCATAACTTCTATCCCCTGCATTTGTGCTTTAACAATACCTAATTCTTTTCACTACATCTGTATCTTTGAGGTCAATACTCAGTAGTGCAATCGCTGGGTCATAGGCTAGCTCTATTTTACTGGAAAGAAGGGCCATATGCACCCCAGTGTTCATAGCAGCAATGTCCACAATAGCCATTCTGTTGAAAGAGCCAAGATCCCCTTCAACAGACAAACGGATAAAGAAGATGTGATCTATGGATACAATGGAATATCACTCAGCCATCAGAAAGGATGAATACCCAACTTTTGCATCAACATGGATGGGACTGGAGGAGATTATGTTAAGTGAAATAAGTCAAGCAGAGAAAGTCAATCATCATATGGTTTCACTTATTTGTGGAACCTAAGGAATAGCATGGAGGACATTAGGAGAAGGAAAGGAAAAATGAAGTGGGGGCATTGGAGGGGGAAATGAAACATGAAAAACTATGGACTCCAAGAAACAAACTGAGGGTTTTAAAGATGAGAAGGATGTGGGGATGGGTGAGCCTGGTGATGGGTATTAAGGAGGGCACATATTGCATGGGGCACTGGGTGTTTTACACAAACAATGAATCATGGAACACTACTTCAAAAACTAATGATGTATTGTATGGTAACTAACATAACATAATTTTAAAGAAAAGGAGAGGGGGACAATACCTAACACTCAATCTTTGCTAGTTTCTTGTTTACCTCCTTTTAAGAGTAAGCTCATTAGTGGTTTTTTGTTTGTTTGTTTGTTTTTGTCTCAACTAAAAGAAGAAAAATAATACACATTATTTTGAAAACTTTTTGAACAGTGTACAAACGTTAGTCAAGTCCACAATGTCTCATCTCTTCTTCCTCCTAACATGGCTAAGTTGAAAAACCCTTTATCTGGGAAAAGATCATTCTCCTGCCACCTTGTGTAAGATTTTGGCTTTAGCTTAGATTATCCTTTCTTTCCTTTTCTGAAAATAAGTTGAAAATATTAATAGCCTCAGTTTCTTCTTCCAAAATATGACTGCTTCTTTACCAAGTGCAAAAGCAACTCATTTTGACCATAGTAAACAGCTTGGACCTACTTTTTTTGGCTCACTGTTTTAGTGAGACAAGTGGAGTGAAGATGACACACCATTTCCAAATGTATTCATAATTGGTAGACCATACTTCTAACTTGAAGTTTTGTTGCCATTAAACTATGACCAGAATCGCTATAATTACAGAGGTAAATTCTTTATATTTACTATATTTGAAATTACCATATAATACCAAAATAAAATTATGATTATGTGAAGAGTCTGTAATATTAAGAAGATGACTTTGAAAGTATTGCTTATCTAAATGAAATTTTCCATTTTATAATCTTGTATAAGCTTCCGTTGTCATTTCCTATTTAAAATCTATTGGAAGGCACTCTTATTTTCCCTTAAGTGTGAAGTCAAATGTGGAACAAATTCATCCCAAAGGAACTGATTCTATATTCCACTGAAGACCAGGTGGCTTCCATGTGGCATTTTGCCTCTTGCATATTGTTCATCTCCTACAACAAATGGGGGTATGCTCTTTAGTAAACTAATTCAACTCAATTAGAGACATTGTCTTCAAGGGATAACATCATAGAGACTAGAAGGAAATCATACTTTTGGGAAAATTGGGCCCAGGTTTTTTGTTTTGTTTTGTTTTAAGATTTTATTTATTTATTTGACAGACAGAGACCACAAGTAGGCAGAGAGGCAGAGGGCGGGGGGGGGGTGGGGGAAGCAGGCTCCCTGCTGAACAGAGAGACTGATGCAGAGCTCGATCCCAGGACCCTGAGATCATGGCCTGAGCCAAAGGCAGAGGCTTAACCCACTGAGCTACCCAGGCGCCCCTGGGCCCAGGTTTTGATGGCTTCTTTCCTCAATCTTATAAAACCTATTTGAACTCTACTGGATGCCAGACTGCTTAAAAATATTTGGTCCCTTGTAATTTTAACCTTCCAGTATTCAATGCACCTGATTCATGTAATATCCTATAGTATTTTTGTCAAAGGAAGACTCTCAAAGTGTGTTTCTTGGGAGACACTTTTCAATTGGTTGCTTACATTTCTGCATTTATTATTTGTTCTAGACCATCCTTTGAAGATGGTTGTATTGAATAGACTTGGAGGACAGAAATAGTATCTTTTTTTTTTAACTTAACCTGTTGTGTTTGCAAATATTACCTGCCTCTGTTTTGATTCTTCTTGTGGGAACTGAGGCTCAGAACTGATATATAACTCCCACCCCTACACACACACACACACACACACACACACACACACAAACAGAGAAACACACACACACACAAATACTGTTAATATTCTGGCTACCTCTAATGCTGTGAATAATAAACTATATTATTTCTGAACCATGAGTCTGCGTCTTCTATCAACACCCAAGAAACCACGGCAGACTCATACACCAGCTTTCAAATAAGGGAAAATAATCTCAGATGCTTTATATTTTTTGATAGTGTTACCTACTTCTGAACATATGACTGAGCACATATAAAGCTGGAGCCATGACCATTTAGAGCTTCTTCTGTGGAAGAACTATGCATTCACTAGTAAACAAAAGTAGTTTTATCTTTTTTTTTTCCCTCCTGGACACCATTTCCTCTCTCACACTGTTGCTCAAATTGGATGGAGTCTAAGGTCCTTTGAGGAAATTTTTGTTTAATGACTCAAAATAAAATAGGAAGAGTCTAAAGTGCTAAAATTAATTCTAGATAAAAGGTATAAGTCATGCCAGAAAGGATAGTAATTTTATCTAACAACTGCCTGTTCACCCCTTATTTGTTCATTAACTAATCTCCAAATTCCTGACTAAATCCCTTTTGTAAGCCAGAATGTGAGCTAAAAACTGGGATTTTAAAAAATTTTCATTTGAAATCCAGTTAGTTCACATATATGGTTGTATTAGTTTCATGTGTACAATATAACATATAGCACTCGGTGCTCATCATGACAAGTGCTCTAATTAACCCCCATCACTTATTTAATCCATCACTCCTTTCAGATCCCCTCAAGTAACCATCAGTTTGTTCTCCGTTATGAAATGTCTGTTTCTAGCTTTGTTTCTCTTTCTATGTGTTATTATTTTCCCCTTTGCTTGTTTGTTTTGTTACTTTTATTCCATATATGAGTAAAGGTATTTGTCTTTCTCTGACTGACTTATTTCACTTTTAGCATTATACTGTCTAGTTCCAGCCATGTTATTGCAAATGGCAAGATTTCAGTCTTTTTTATGGCAGAATAATATTCCATTGTATATACATACCACTTATTCTTTATTTATTCATCAATTGATGGATACTTCGCTCTTTCCATATCTTAGCTTTACAAATAATGCTGCTATAAACATAGGGGTGCTAGCATCCCTTTGAATAAGTTTTCTTAAATTCATTGGGTAAATACACACCAACAGGATTGTTGGATCACAAAGGACTTCTATTTTTAAATTTTATGGAAATTCCATACTGTTTTCAAATATGGCTGTATCAGTTTGCATCACCACCAACAGTTCACAATTGTTACTTTTTCTTTTTTTTAAGATTTTATTCATTTGACAGAGAGAGATCACAAGTAGAGAGAGAGAGGAGGGAGCAGGCTCCATGCCTGGCAGAGAGCCCAATGTGGGACTTGATCCCAGGACCCTGAGATCATGACCTGAGCTGAAGGCAGAGGCTTAACCCACTGAGCCACCCAGGCAGCCCCCACAAGTGTTACTTTTTCACATCCTCTCCAACCCCTTTTGTTTCTTGTAGTGTTGATGTTAGCCATTCTGACAGGTGTAAGATGGTATCTCTTTCTAGTTTTGCTTTGCAATTTCCTGATGATACATGATGATGGACATCTTTTCATGTATCTACTGAACATTTGAATGTGTTCTTTGGGGAAACACTTGTTCATGTCTTCTATCCATGTTTTTATTGGATTATTTGTTTTTGGATGTTGACTAAAAACTGGATATTAAGTAACACACAAGACAGGTTTCCTTGAGCTTAAATTTTATTTGCATGAGTATCATTAACAGGAAAAAATATGCATATGTGTATGTACAAGTGTGTTTATGTATACATCTATCTATCTATCCTCTATCCCCTGTCTTCTAATTGTGGTAAATCCTGTAAGGTGGGGAATGGGATAGTCTGAAGAAATATGCTGCTGGATATGTTGGGTAAGCAGATTTAATTGCACTCAGATGCATTGGATATAAGTGAATCACTCAAATGAGTTATTTAATATTATAGAGAAACAAATTAAAATTTTATGTAGTTGAAAATAATAGGTAGTTAAAATAATTTTTGTTGTTTGTTGTTTTTGTGTCTCTTTTGTTTATATATACTATGGTGTGAATGTTTATGTCTCCCAAAATCATATTACAAAATCTAACTGTGGAAGTGATAGTATTAAAACATAGGGGCCTTTGGGAGGTGATTAGGTTATAAGTGGGATTACAGTCCTTTTAAAGGAGACCCCAGAGAGTTCTCTTGATTCATTCATCATGTACGTTTACAGTGAGAAGATAGCCATCTATGAGGAAGTGGGCTCTCCCTGGATCTGCCCATTCCTTAATCTTGAACTTCTCAGTTCTAGAACTGTGAGAAATAAATTCCTGTTCTTTATAAGCTATTCAGTCTATATCATGTCCGTTATAGCAGCCTGCATGCAGAAGGACACTATGACCTAAAACGAGAGCAATAAATATAAAGTTTCAGTAAAGTCAGTTGGTACAATGTTTTTTTACTTAGAGAAGACATGCTGCTTCATGTTAAACCTTGATATTGTATATGTTTCTTGAAGGGCCACTTCTTACTCCTTTGTGTGTTTTCCACAAAGTCCAGGATGATGCCTTACATAAAGGTAATATTTTATAAATACTGTTGGAAATATATACTTCTCTAAAATCTTATTTTGCCTACAGATTACTTGGATCCACTTTGCCTTGTGTAGAATATTTGAAATATATTAAGAACAGAATGTCTCTCTAAATAACATTTAGAATCATCATTAAAAGATTGGTAGCAGACTGAAGGAAAAGTCCAAGAAGCTGGCAGAAGCAAAGGACCAAATTTTTGACCTGGCAGAAAAGGATTGGTAAATAAGGAAACAAATCCAAAGAAAGAAGGAAGAATGATGAAACATGACAATGAGCTTAGGAAAGTCATTGACTCCAAGGAATAGAAAGAGGTGCTTATTGTAGGAGAAGTAGGAGTGAGAGAAAAAAAAGAGGGCTGAACATGGATTTGAGAATTCAGAGCTAAAACTGTCCCTCATCTGGGAGCAGAAACAGAGATCCAGATTCAGAGGCAAGGAGGACTCACATCACCATCCACAGAAGCATAGAACAACAAGACATAGTTTCATTCCCTCTGCAAAAGCTATCAATGGAGGAATTCTCTTCACCTAAATATGCGTGGGAGTGTAGTTTGTACATAGCCAAGTCACTTACCTCACGAGGACAAACTATACCAGCTCTCGAAGCAGGCCAGATAGCTCAAGCAACACCAGCCCAAGCCAAAATCCATTTCCCCTGCATTTGTGAACAATGACAGAGCAGTGGTTCACGTCTAGAACTAGGACGTATTCAGAAGTCAAAGATTGTGTCATGGATTGTGCCTATCAGTTCAGAGGCGGCCTTCAGCTCAACTCATGATCCCAGGGTCTTGGCATCGACTCTGTTCTCAGGTTCCCTGCTCAGGGGTAAGTCAGCTTTTCCCTCTCCAGCTCTACACCCTGATTGTGATCTCTCTGTCTCTCTGTCAAATATGTGCATGTGCATTGTTTGACAAAAAGACAAAAACATAACCGGGCTACAAGGATTGACTGTGGCCAGAGGATGTTTTCTTTAATTTGGACCTAGATCTCTATGGAAGGCAGCCAGGTTCAGAGAACCTCCCACCATCCTCAAATGCCAGACCTTCGCTCAGAGCTCCAATGTTCATTCTCCAGTTCCTTGTCTTCCTGAATATCCTCACCAACCTGTAGCATACGCTGTCTGTGGCTCTCTAATGGACCTTTGTTTTCCCACTGTTCATCTTCTGCTTCCTCCATTAGAACACGCCCATCTTCCACAAGAGGCACTGTTTGCTTATCCCATGAAACCATTTGGGGGATGTTCATGAGAGGGTGAAGGCAGGCTTGTGCTGTCACATCTACATGTACTCCTCCAGAGGGTATCTGCAGGACCCTGTGGGAATGCTCCAGGTTCTTTGACATTTGAATCCTCTTCAATGCGTCCTTTTGAAGATACAAGTTGTCTTCCTGAAACGGGCACGGAAGTCTTTCAGATGGCTTCACTTGGGCTATGGGTCTTTTCCAACATGCTCCATGCTTGCTCCTGTGGACTCCAAGTACATGAGTCCATTCTGGACCTAAGGTTCTAGGATGTAGAATCTGCCTTTGGTACATCGTCAGTTTTGAAGATTTGGAAGACATTTTGGCTCGATTTCTAGAGATGCTACAAGTACTCGTTATAAGGGCTGCTAGGCCAGAGGGAGTCATTTTGTGTTTCAGCAGTAAACTTATATTGAACCCATGCAGTAAACTAAATTGACCCTACTCCTCCCAGAGGAGCTTACTCTCAAAGCCTAGATACAAGGGTGAATCAGGCCAGGAGAAGACATCCCATTAGAGGGGCACGCATATATCTACTAGGGTAAATTGAGATCCAATTGTCCACCCATGTGTTACCTAGCATTTTTGTTTATGTGGTGTAGCAGACTTAGCACGACTGTGCAGTTTTTTTCTGTATTGTTATCTCATTGGCCACGTCTGTATAGCCTGGCTAAACTACCGCTATAAATGTTAGTCTGTGAGGCTGGGAGTGGTCGCCTCTTTGCAAGAGAAGGCCCTGACCGGTCAATATGATTCTCGATGCTTTGTGCAAAATTAACGTTTGCTTGAACTTCACTTTGTATCAGTCTCGCTCCTTTGAATAAGGACCCTATCTTTGGAGGGCCACCCGAATTCAAATGATGAGAACTGAAACAGCATTGGAATTTTTGGAAAAGCCTCTGGAGGTAAGATCATGGGATCCTGCATGGAGCTGCAGGGTATGGCCCACTGGTAGAAGTTGGCAGCAGCCATGCTCCCCAGAGCTGGTGTGGATGCGGAGATGCCCCATCCTCTGCTGGTAGATCGTATGGGGGTTCAAGTCCCCCTGGGTGGTCAGGGGGTTCGAGTCCCCCTAGATGGTCAGGGGGCTCGAGTTCCCCTTTGCGGTTAGAGGGGGTTCAAATACCCCTAGGTAAACTACAGGGGGTTCGAGTCCCCCTGGATAGTCAGGGGGGTTCGAGTACCCCTAGACATTCAGGGGGTTCAAGTCCCCCTGGGCGGTTTGGGGGTTCGAGTCCTCCTAGGCGATCAGGGGATAAAGAAAGCCCCCACCAGTGGCAGGTTATGGGTAAGAATCGTTTGGCCTACGGTTGTCTTTGCCTGGTCCTTTTGTTGTCTGTTGTATTGTTTGTTATGATTGAAGGAGTGGGGCAAGCAGAGAGTAAAGGGACTCTGACTTTCATCTCTCTGTTCTTCATATTAGATGTGAGGCTTCTCACTCACTCATTTCGTGTGTTAAGGGCTATGACTGTAGCCAACTGGGGTTAGTCTAAGAATGAGTTAAGGTGCCCATGCTGATGCTCATTGGAGCTGAGCATGGAATATGAGTGCCTAATGGACCACTTTTGGTAAGCAGAACTGGCACTGTGGGATGAACCGACCTTGAGCCAAAGACTTTAAAAAATATTCCCCAGCAGCTGCCGAAACCCCCTTTGTTTTGGGGAATTCTTTGCCTTCTCTGGCCTGATGTGGACTGCCTAGCCCCTCCCCCTTGTTGGCGGGAGAGCATGGCATCTGAAGTGGAGATAGTTATTTGTCTGTCTCAAGGTTTTAATGGGCAATTGTTAAAGTGGCTTCCAAAGTCTTTGGTAACCTGAAACTGTGAAGGGTTGCTTGAATGACAAATGGAATTAAATTTGTTGGACATGTAGTACTTAACCAAATGAGATATAATGCTAGACCATTAGGTCAAAATCTCATCTTGACCACCACACACGCTATCGCGGACCTTCGTAGACTCCAACTGACTGATGGATGGTGAACACCCGAGTGACAGGGTATCAGGCCCTCCTCCTCAACAAACCAAGAGTGATCTCACAGCCACAAGTGGTGCTAAATCCAGCCACACTGCTCCCAGAGGCACTGGCTGAACATCCACACAACTGTGCGGAGGTCCTAAACCAAGTCACAGGAATAAGACTGGATCTCAGAGACATGCCCTTCCCAGATGCAGACATGACTCTGTTCATGGAAAGAGGTATGTGAGGTATGTGAGGGCTGTGGTAGTTTATCCTGAGCAGGAATTCTGGGCAGCACCCTGCCACATGGAACTTCGGCACAACAAGCAGAACTGATTGAAATCACTAAGGCACTGCAGATGGCTAAAGGTAAAACCACCAACATCAATACGGACCACAGGTATGTCTTTGCTACTCTCCATATACATGGAGCTACTTACAAAGTAAGGAGCCTATTAACAGCAGAAGGAAAAGGAATTAAAACAGAAGAGAAATATTGGGACCCAAAAGAGGTGGCTGTTATGCATGTCTTGTGACACCAAAAGGGGACTGATCTGATTTCAAAAGGAAACCAATTATCAGATCGAGATTTAAAGCAAGCAGCCTGAGAAACAATGCAAGAGCTGGTTACACACCTGGATCTATCCCTACCAAATAAACTGGAGTATTCAGAGGAAGATTTAAAGTATTTACAAAAATGGCTAAATTATATTATAAAGGAGACTGGGCTAAGACTAAAAGAGGAAATTTAATTCTTCTTCGAAGACTAGGCAAGAAATTAGTAGACCAGATACATCAGGGTACTCACCTGGGGTCACTCAAACTCAAGGAACTTCCAGGCTTCTAAATTACGGTGTATGGTTCAGGATATAGTTGATAGATGTGCTCAGTGCCAGGCAGTTAATGTGGGAGGAACTAGAATTGGAAGAGGGAAAAGAGAAAGAGGTAGGGTACCAGGAATTTATTGGAAAATAGATATTACAGAAATAAAACCCGGAAAATATGGGGACAAGTATATGTTAGTTTTTGTAGATACCATTTCAGGCCAGGTTGAGGCTTTTTCCGAGAAACATGAGACGGCAGGAGTGATAGCCAGAAAGCTACAAGAAAAATAATTCCTAGGTCTGGGCTGCCTCTCACGGTTGAGTCAGACAATGGCCTTGCATTTTGAGTTCAGTCTCACAGGAATTGGCCAAGGCCCTGGGCACAAATTGGAAACTACATTGTGCCTATCAGACCTAGAGTTCTGGGCATGTAGAGAGATTGAACCAGACTCTTAAAGAGACCTTGACAAAACTAACCCTGGAGACGGGCAGTGGATGGGTGGATCTGCTTTCTTTCACCCTACTCAGGGCAAGATGTACACACTATTTAAACAGGGTGACCCCATTTGAAATGTTTGGGAGAACCCCTGCTCCCTCTCTGTTTTCGGCTACAAAAGGTTGCCCTAGCAGAAATGACTGATCAGTCTGTACTCCAGTCACTGCAGGCATTACAGTCTGTATTAAAAAAAAAAAATGCAGGGATCCAGACTGCCCACACTGGTATGGAGACGGAGGTGGAACCACTTCCTTTCCAACCCAATCACTTGGTTTGGATATGACATTATCAAGTGGGAAGCTTGGAGCCTCGCTGGATGGGACCTTTTACTGTTACCCTGACCACACCACAGCAGTAAAAGGAGAACGCATCAGGGCCTGGATTCACGCATGTCACATCAAACGAGCCAAGGATGAAGATGACCCCAAAAGGTGGAAGCCACAGCCAAAGATCCCGTTCACTGTGGACTAAATCTAAGACTGAAAAGACTATGAGTTTGTTGTTGCTCCTATTTTTACCTGTTTATGTAAAGTATAGGTAGTTAATTAGATAAAGGAAATTAGAAAAAAAATGGAAAGGGTTCTATGAAGCGGTAAATGGGTAAGTCATCAGCCGACTGTGCACTAGTGTCATGTACAAAAGAAAATGAGAGCGATAAAAATGTTAGAATTACATGCTCAATAAACCCTTTATAACCAGAGAATGTAGAACTGGATGAAAAGTCAAGGATTGGACTAATCTCCAAAGAATAGGGAGGAATGTAAGAGCCTGGGTGGCCAGAGGGAATCATTTTGTGTTTATGCAGTATACATAGATTGACCTCATGCAGTAAATTTAGATTGATACTGCCCCTTCCAAAGGTATTTACTCTCAAAGCCTAGATATAAGGGCAGGTCAGGGCAGATGAAGATATCCAGTCAGTGGGGAGCTTATATCTACTAGGTAAATTGAGATTCAATTGTCCATCCGTGTGTTACTAGCAGTTTTTTTCTATGTCTGGCAGACCTAGCACCACTGTGCAGTTTTCTCTGTGTATTGTAATCTCAAGGCCACCTGTGTATAGCCCAGCTAAACTACATCTATACATGTTAGTCTGTGATGCTGGAGGGGGTCGAATTTGGAAGAGAAGGCCCTGACCAGTCAGTATGATTCTCGATGTTTGGAATGAAATTAAGCTTTGCTTGACCTTCGCTTTGTATCAGTCTTGCTCCTTTGATTAAAATCCCTAACACTTGTGTCTGCACTGTGGAAGACTCCAGACATGTCTATGTCATGATTGGGGGTGTTCCCTTTGAGCTTTCCTTGGGTGGCCCTTCTCCTGTTCAGAAGATTGGTGAATGGGTGGGAGGGCCTAACCCTTGTGCAGGGCTCAGATTCCCTCCCCTGAGGTTTGCTTGAGGCCTGATTGTTACTTGACCTTTCCTGGCTAAGATGGAATGGTAGATTCTTGCCTTTCTCCGAAATCCAGAGGGCTGGTGCTGACAGTCAGGACCAAACACTACGAATCGGGCCATGGAGATGGTGATACCGACTCGCTTCACAAATTGCCTTGGTGAGAGACCCAGGCGGCTCCAGCGGTTTGGGATGGCTAGGGGTCCTATTGGCACACCTATGAATACTCCAACCAAGTGTAGTGATCAGGCATGGGTTTATGAGGATTGGTTGCTATGACCTCAAAGCGTTGTGACATCACAGATGCTGGCTTCACTGAAGCAGCTGTCCCTCTCCCATGACCTTGGTATCCTATGGCTTTAGGTAGGAAGCCCCGGGAAGGATAGAACAAGAGCCCTCTGAGCCTGATCAGGAACTCAGGTTGTCTTGTGGGTTAATGTCCCATTTCCCCTTTCTAGATAAATAGGAAAAAAATGATGTTCATTATACCTTCCTTTAGGCCAACAATTCTCCAGAGACAGCAAGGTGTCCTATTTCCACTACAATTTCTAGATCTCAAGAAACAGTGAGGCATCTTGGGTACCAACAGCTCTCCATGGGGTTTGTCATCCTGTGGGTGAGCAAGTCCATTGTCAGTGTCTTTTCCCAACGGGTCAGTGATGACTAACGGACAGAAAGTCCCTTTTTGAGGAAAAAGGTGAGGGCATGGATATATGCTACTGCCTTTGTCCTCATCTCCTAGAGTTCTGAAACACAAGGTTAAGGGATTAGGGCTCTGTCTACCTGGTTTTCCCTTAACTTTGCAAAGTCTTCGAGGAAAGTGACGTTCTGATCAGAGCTAACTCTTCAGGAAGAGGCCTGGACCGCACCTGTTGTCATCATTAGTTAACTGTACTTGTAATGGAACGGGTATAGACATGTTGACCAAGTCTCTTTAGTCAAAAGGAAAGGGATGGCCTATATCGACGGCTTGCAAAGCCAACTTGAGCAGAACTGTGGACTGAGCCTCAAGGTCCTTGCAGACTAGTGATGAAGAAGGTGTGGTCCATCTTGGTAACAGAGTATTCCTCAGCCATCGGGGAGGATAAACCCCTGGACCTTACATTGACATGAACTTCCCATGTCTGGGTGATGGGAAATGGAAAAGACAGGCAGAACAATGGAAATATCATATAGCTTTCCACAATATGTTCCTCAGGAGGAATACCTTGGCTCTTAGTAAAGGAAAGGAAAATTGAATGGGAAGAATGCAGAGAAGGAGACCCACCAAGAGTGACTCAGGACTCTGAGAACCAAGCTTGAGTGTTACAGAGAAGAGACACATTCAGGGAATAAGTGAAATGCTTAATGGGTGTTCAGGAGCTGTGGCATATATTAGGAAAAGCACTAGGTCGCATATGAAACTAAAAGATCCATAAATACTGTGTCAAAAAAAATGACAAAAAAATTCCAAGAAGAATTCTAAGATTTTCAACAAAAAAATTCAGAGAAAAACAATGTGACCCTTTCAAAACCTAAAGAAGGCACAGGGAAAAAAGGAAAGAATTATAATTTTTATTATCTTTCCTTATTGAAATGGCATGGGATTTGTTTCCTAAAATGTCCTTATCTGAATTGGGTCTTTATCCTTGTAAATTAGAGTCTACCCACCTCTTCCATTTCTGAAATTGATGAGAAGACATGACATTGCCTTCTGTAAATACCTAGAAGAGTGGCCCAGGAAAATGACTTGGACCTGGCCTTCTGTGTGCTGGCAGGTGTTTGATTACTGCTTCAAACGCTTCAGTCACTACTAGAGAGCTGAGATTTTGTAGGATTCCTGACCTAATCGTGGGAGTTTCTATGTGTCTGGGAATTTAACCTTTTCTCTCCGGACTTGGATTTGCTAGCATAAATGTGTGTATGTGCCTCTTAGGTTATTCTTTTTTCCTTTCTACCAGTTGTCATGTGGTTTCATACTTTCAGCTGTGAGCTTGTCTCCCTGCTGTATCCCAGTAATGGCTTCTGCAGTTTGTTCATGTTTTCAGAACTGAAGTGTGAGATCTCCGGATTTTTTTTTCTATTGGTTTGTTTGTATTTCCTTTATTTTGATAATCATATATATGATTTCATTTTTTCTGTTAACTTTGGAGTTAGGCTCTTCTTCTACTTGCTCCTTCAGGCATCCAGTTAGGTTCCTTTTTTTTTTTTTTCGTTTTTTTTAAATTTTGGAAATGCATGCGTTTAACCCTTTATGGTTTCCCAATAAAATGTTTTTGCATCACCCCATAAGTTTCTTGACATTCCTTTGCTCATGGCTATTTCTGCATTTCCTTTGGATTTTCTTTGTTGATTCATTGCTAGGTCGTGAGTGTGTTGTGTTTTCCAACCTTTAGGGTATGGCTGTATTTCCAATTTGAAAGTGATATCTTCCCGTTTTCATACCTTCATGATCATAAGAGCCCAGGATAGGTTTTGACTTCTCTTCCATGAATTACGACTGGATTTGGACTCGAGCTCATGACCTGCGATAGACAAAGTTAGGTCCGCTGCTGGGAAGAACATATCTTATTGTCCTCAGAGACGCAATCTTACTCATGGATCCCCAAAGTTCAGGTGGTCTCCAGAGCCCATGTGGACATCTGTTATTCCTTACCACCATTCCACCAAATGATCTGTGCTGTGCTTAACGTGGATATCATAGTCCCCAACAATATTGGATTAAAGTCCCCATCTCCCTTCCTCTCTGATCATATGCTTCCAACGTTTAGATACAGCCATGTTCTGGTATATATGTTGGCAGTTCTTCCAGGTTTCTGATGTTTTGATGCTCCATTATGACAAAACACCTTCCGCTCTCTTTTGTCTCTGAAAGGCATAAAATCACTCTAGATGACTTAGGCACAATCACTTTGGCTCTCTTCTCCTTGGCAAGAGCATAACGTACGTTTCCAAATTTCTTCACTTTCAAGCTATGTGTATTTTATAGTCAAAGGAAATCTCCTATGGGCAACAGGGGTCGAGCTTGTTTAATATTTGTTGTTTATTGATGGATCCTTTCTGATTTTTTTTTTGTTTGTTTGCTTGTTTTATTTTATTTTATTTTATTTTATTTTTTCTAATTTCAACCACACCTACAAAATGTTTGTATTGATGGGAGACTTTCGTCCTGAATGCTGAATGAATTATTGTTAGGTAAGAAGTTCACTTTCTCATTTTGGTTGAATTCTGACTTGAATTCTCTGTGCCTTTCCCTTTTATGGTATTTTTTTGGGGATGCTTCATTAGTGCGATTTCTCACTTCCTCCCCCTCTTTCTCGTGTCTTCTCTGTGTGTGTGTTCGTCTATGTGTGCATGTGCATGTCTTAATGTGTGCGTGGTCTGTGTGTGTTTCACAAAAAACTTATAATTAAATTCCAGAGGTAGGAATTGGGTCTCTTAAGGTTAGCAATTCAATGTGACATGCCTTAGAAACTCACATTCCATCCGTTTCAAGAACATCTTCTGCAAGCAATGTCATCATTTGTACTCTTCCATAAACACGTATTCTCACAAAACTGCCTTCAAACAAACACCACATTTTGTGTGCCTCATTAGAATCGTATTGTTTGTCCCTATACCCCTTGATTTTTCATATGTTTCTTGACTGTCTTGAGGGAGTGAAATCGTCTGTTTGTTTTCTTTCTGAGAATGATAGATATGACAGAGCCCAAAGCTCTCTGCAAGCCTGTCACATGAGACATATGGAATAATTCATTCTTGCTTAAGTCTCAGTAAGAATTTTCGGTGACATGGAGGACAGTGAGATGGTAGTAGTGTCTAATAACCTCATGCTTGTCTTCAGCCATGAAAGCAAAAGGAAGATGACAACAATAATGGGGGCGGGGTGGAAATTGACCTGAAGCCTACACAGTAAACTCCACAGAGTAAGAGATCGGAGGTCGCAGAAACTATGGGAGAAGTTTGGAGACATGGCTCATGGGAGATTTGGGTGGTTCGTGCATCAGAGGGCAGTGATATCATGCAAAGGACAAAGGCACAGGAGAACAGGGCCCACTGGGAACCCACAAGGAACCTGTTTTCCAGTGCAATTGGCTGTGATGAACAGAGGGTCTGAGTTCTTGACAACACAATTCTTGAGGGGTGGAGTTTTTAGATCAGCGGGCTTGGCAGAAATTGACTCAAAAGAACACCGTGTTTTCTTGTAGGGGACACGAACAAGCAACCAGGTGCAGACAGCCTGGAGACCATGATCAGAAATAATACCAGGAGATGTAGTTGGAGGAGAGTGGGTCCTGGCAGTGCATCCGTGAGAGGCAGTGTTTGTGGAAATGATTCAATGGGTGCACAAGAAATGATCGGCTCTCAAACCAGTAGCAACAGGACTGAGCACTGGCCAAGACAGGATGGTGAGACATTTGCTGCCTACCCTGCCGACACAAAAACCCAACCGTGGAACACTTGGAGGACTGCCTTCCTCAGTCCAAGATGCTTAGTCCAAGGAGAACACACTCTCCCATAGGGGACAAGAAGAATGCCTTGACCACATGCTCTCTTCTGAACACAGCATTCTGCAGGCCTGCATTCTATTCGGTTGTGGAAGGTCTCCTTTCACACTCACACTAGACCCTAGTAAGTGAAACCTCAGCATATTTAGCGCGGGCCCTAACACACCAAACGCCCGGCAAGGAGGGCCTTTACAGTTGACTGGTCTCAAGGACAGGGTCAGCCATAACACAACAGCAGATGGCATGCATCACACACACACACACACACACTCACACACACACACACCCATCATCCCTTAAATGCCAGCACTTGGTCACTCCTGATTTCCTCTTCTTAAAGACATTAACCTCAGGATGGATAAAGAATGAGCATTCAGAATATGGAGAGGTAGACAGAGACTTATATCCAAGGCAAAGATGGAAGAATCCACTGACGCCAAGGTAAAAGAACAAGAAATGATCACGGCTAGGCAATCAGAGAGAACCTTCTACATAGAACACGCCCGATGGGGTATAGAGCAGCGGCCTGGATACTTCCTGTACATCAGAAAACATAGAAGATATCAGAGAGTCTTGAACCACAGAGATAAACTGATAAAGATAAATGAACATAAATAGCTCCTGAAGAGAAGATTGGTAGGAGACTGGATGCAAAGTCTGGGAACATGGCAGAAGTAGAGGATCCAATGAGTGACCTGGAAGAACAAGTCTAGACAATAAGAAAGCAAATTCTAAAAGAGAAGGAAGAATGACGGGACATGACAATGAGCTTAGGGAATCATCATCTCCAGGAATTGAAAGAGGTGCCTCTTGTAGGAGAAGTAAGAGTGAGTGAAAAAAAGAGGGCTGAACATGGATTTGAGATATCGGGGCTGAAAATGACCCTCATCTGGTAGCACAAACAGAGGTCCAGAATCAGAGGCACAGAGGACTCCCATCACCTTCCACAGAAGCAGAGCACCAAAAGACATAGTGCCATTTACCCCTGGAAAATCTAGGCATGGAGGAATTCACTTTAGCAAATATGTATGGGAGAATAGTTTGTCCATAGCCCAGTCACTGACTTCAAGAGGAAATGCTATACCAGCTCTCGAAAAAATCCGGATAGCTCAAGCAACACCAGCCCAGGCCAAAACCCTTATCCCCTGCATTTCTGAACAATGACTGAGCAGCAGGTCTTGTCTAGAACTACGAGGTTCTCAGAAGTCAACGGTTGGGCCCCAGGATGTGTCAATCAGTTCAGAGGCACCCTTCAGATCAACTCATGATTCCACGGTCTTGGCAATGACTGTGGTCTCAGATTCTCTGCTCAGGGGAAAGTAAGCTTCTCCCTCGCCAGCTCTACCCCTTGATTGTGAACTCTCGGTCTCTCTGTCTAATAAGTGCAAGCGCATCGTTTGACAAGATAACAAAAACAAAACCAGGCACAATAATTGACTGGGGGCAGAGGATGATTTATTGAATTTGGACCAAGGTTCCTATGGAGGGCAGCTAGGTACAGAGAACCTCCCACCATCCTAAAATACCATACCTTTGCTCGGAGCTCCAATGTTCATTCTGCTGTTCTTTCTCTTCCTGGATCTCCTCACCAACCTGAAGCATCCGCTGTGTGTCACGCTCTACTGACCCCTTGTTGACACATGTTCATTCTCTTCTGGCTCCATTATAACATGCCCATCTTCTACTACAGGCACTGTTTGCTTATCACATGACATCATTTGGCTGGGGGTCATGAGAGTTAGAAGGCAGGCTTGTGCTGCCACATCTCCATGCAGTTCCACAGGGGTAGCTGCTCCACCCTGAGGGAGTACTCAAGATTCTTCCACATTCGAATCCTCTTCAATGCGTCCTTTTGGACATAAAAGTTGTCTTCCTGAAACGGGCAGGGAAGACTTTCAGATGGCTTCACTTGGGCTATGGGTCTCTTCCAACATGCTCTCCGTTTGCTCCTATGGACTCCAAGTACATGAGTCCAACCTGGACCTAAGGTTAAGGGTGTAGAGTCTGCCTTGATGCATGGTCATTTTTGAAGATTGGGAGGCATTGTTGGCACTGTTTCTGGAGATGCTCGAGGTACTCATGTCCTCGCTGTGGAAGTCTACAGACATGTCTTTGGCACGGTTGCGGGGGTTCATTTTGAACTCTCCTTGAGTGGCCATTTTTCTGTTCAGAAGCACTGTGATAGGGTGGGAGGGCCTGACCCTTGTGCCGGGCTCAGTTTTCCTCCCCTGAGGCTTTGCTTGAGGCCTGATTGTTTCTTGGCCTGTTGTGGTTAAGATGGAATGGTGGATACTTGTCTTTCTCTGGAATCCAGAGGGCTGGTGCTGATTATCAGGACCAAACACTATGAATTGGGTCATGTAGTAGGTGACACCGAGTCGCTTCGCAAACTGCCTTGGTGAGAGACCCAGAGAGCTCTGGCGGTTCGGGACGGCCTGGGGTGCTCTTGGCCCACCCACGACTACTCTAGCCAATTGTAGTGATCAGGCGTGATGTAATGAGGAGTGTTTGCTATGAACTCAAAGCATTGTGACATCACAATTGCTGGCTTCACTGAAGCAGCTGTCCTTCTCCCATGACCTTGGTGTCCTAAGGCTTTAGGTAGGAAGCCTCCAAAGGACAGAACAAGAGCCCTCTGATTCTGATCAAGAACTCAGATTGTGGGGCACCTGGGTGGCTCAGTGGGTTAAGCCGCTGCCTTCGGCTCAGGTCATGATCTCGCGTCCCGGGATCGAGTCCCGCATCGGGCTCTCTGCTCGGCAGGGAGCCTGCTTCCTCCTCTCTCTCTCTCTGCCTACCTCTCTGCCTACTTGTGATCTCTCTCTGTCAAATAAATAAATAAAATCTTAAAAAAAAAAAAAAAAAAAAAAAAAAAAAAAAAAAAAGAACTCAGATTGTCTTGTGGGTTAGTGTCCCACTTCCCCATTCTGGAAAAAGCGGAAAGAAAATGATGTTTAGTATACCTTCCTGTAGGCCAACATTTTCCCAGAGACGGCAAGGTGTCCTATTTCCACTATAATTTCTAGAGATCTCAAAAAACGGTGAGGCCTCATGGGTATCAACAACTCTCCATGGGTTTGGAAATCCTGTGTGTGAGAGCGTCCTTTCTCAGCTTCTTTTGCCTATGGCTCAGTGATGACTAAGGGACAGAAAGTCCCCTTTCGAGGAAAAAGGTGAGGGCATAGATATATGGTGCTATCTGTGGTCTCATCTCTTAGTTTTCTGAAAACAGGGCTAATGGTTTAAGGCTCTGACTACCTGGCTTTCCCTTACACACCTTTGCAAAGTCTTAGAGGAGAGTGTCATTCTGCATCAGGGCTAAACCTAAGGAAGAGGCCTGGACAGCACCCGTTGTCATCATTAGTTGTCCTTGTTGCGGTAACGGGTATAATCATGTTGACCATGTCTCTTTAGTCAGAAGGATAGGTACGGCTAATATCGAAGGCTTGCAAGGCCCATTCGAGCAGACGTTTGCAGTGAGCTGCAATGCCCTTGCAAGGACTAGTGGATAAGGAAGGCTTGGTCCATTTTGGCAAGACAGTATTCCTCGGCCGTCGAAGAGAATGAACGCCCTGGACCTTGCCTTGACATGAATGTCCCATGCCTGGCTGATGTGAAATGAAAAGGCAAGCAGAAAAAGGGAAATATCATATGGCTTCCCACAATATGTGCCTCATTAGGAATACCTTGGCGCTTTGTCCTCTTCAATAAACACGTATTCTCATAAAACTGCCTTCACTCAATCACCACGATTGGGTGCCTCATTAGTGTCATATTGTTTGTCCCTATACCCCTTCCTTTTTCATATGTTTATTGACTGTCATGACGGAGTGAAATCATCTGTTTGTTGTCTTTCTGAGAATGATAGATGTGACGAAGCCCAATGCTCTCCGCAACACTGCCACATGAGGCAAGTGGAAGAATTCATTCTTTCTTATGTTTCAGTAAGAATTTGTGGTGACATGGAGGACAGTGAGATGGTAGTAGTATCTAATAACCTCGTGCTTGTATTCAGCCAAGAAGGCAACAGGAAGATGACCACAACAACTGCAACGGAGTGGACATTGACCGGAAGCCTACAAGGGAAACTCAACAAGAAGAAAGGTAGTCGCAGAGACTAAGGGAGAAGGTTGGAGACATGGCTTATAGGAGATTTCGTTGGTTCATGCATCAGATGGCAGTGATCCCTTGCAAAGGACAAAGGCACAGGATAGCAGGGCATGCTGGAAAACCACAAGGCACCTGTTTCCCAGTGCCATTGGCTGTGACGAGAAGAGGGTCTGAAGGGCACGAGTTCTTGACAACACAAGTGTTGAGTGCTGGAGTTTTCAGATTAGCAGGCTTGGCAGTTATAACGTCGAAAGAACTCCGTGTTTTTCCTGCATAGGTCACCAACAAGCAACCATGTGCAGACAACCTGGAGACCATGATCAGCGACAATACCAGGACACACAGTGGGATGATGGCGGGTCCTGGCAGTGCATCCATGAGAGGCAGTTTTCGTGGAGTTGTCTCAATGGGGGCATAAGGAATATTGGGCTCCCACACGAGGAGCATCAAGACCGAGCTACTGGACAATAGAGGATGGTGAGGAGCATCCTCACCTCATTCAGAGAACCAAAAGACTGCCTACTCTGCCCACACGAAATCCCAACCGTGGAACACTTGAGGGACAGCCTTCCTCACTCCAAGTTGTTTACTCCAAGGAGATCAGACTATCCCAAAGGGGATGAGAAGAATGCCTTGAACACATGATCTCTTCTGAACACAGCATTCTGTAGGTCTGCGTTCTGATGATTTTGTGGAATGTCTCCTTTCACAGGCACACCAGAGCCCACCAAGGTAAACCTCAGCATATTCAGCCCAGGCCCCAAACACACCAAACGGCAGGCAAGGAGATCCACTGCAGATGGCTGGTCTCAAGGACAGTGTCAGCCACAAAACAAACATCAGATGGCATGCATGCCACACACACACACACACACACACACACACAAGCACACACACACTAGACAAACCTTAAGGGCCCGCCCTTGGTCACTTAATGATCTCTTCTATTTAAATAAATTACCCACAGGATAGAAAACAGAATAAGTATTTCGAATACAGAGAGGAGACTGAGATCTAGATCTAATACAAGATGGAAGAATCAATAGATGCTAAGGAAAAAGAACAAGAAAGGATCACGGCTAGGAAATCAGAGTGAAGCTTCTACATAAAACACGCCCGATGTGGGTTTGATAGCAGCGGCATGGATCCTCGCTATACATCAGAAAACATAGAAAATATCAGAGAGTCTCAAACCACAGAGATAAAACTGATAAAGATAAAAGAACCTAAAGAGCTCCTGAAGAAAAGATTGGTAGGAGACTGGATGCAAAGACTGGGAACATGGCAGAAGTAGAGGATCCAATTAGTGACCCTGAAGAACAAGCCTAGAAAATAAGGAAGCAAATTCTAAAGGAGAAGGAAGAATGATGGAACATGACAATGAGCTTAGGGAATCACCATCCAAAAAGAAAGGTAATAGGTGCCTATTGTAGGATAAGTAAGAGTGAGAGAAAGAAAAGAGGGCTGAACATGGATTTGAGAATCAGGGCTGTCAATGACCCTCATCTGGGAGCTGAAACAGAGGTCCAGAATCAGAGGCACAGAGGACTCCCATCACCTTCCACAGAAGCAGAGCACCAAAAGACATAGTGCCATTTACCCCTGGAAAATCTAGGCATGGAGGAATTCACTTTAGCAAATAGGTATGGGAGAATAGTTTGTCCATAGCCCAGTCACTGACTTCAAGAGGAAATGCTATACCAGCTCTCGAAGAAAGCCAGATAGCTCAAGCAACACCAGCCCAGGACAAAACCCTTATCCCCTGCATTTCTGAACAATGACTGAGCAGCGGTTCTTGTCTAGAACCAGGAGGTTCTCAGAAGTCAACGGTTGGGCCCCAGGATGTGTCAATCAGTTCAGAGGCACCCTTCAGATCAACTCATGATTCCACGGTCTTGGCAATGACTGTGGTCTCAGGTTCTCTGCTCAGGGGAAAGTAAGCTTCTCCCTCGCCAGCTCTATCCCTTGATTGTGAACTCTCGGTCTCTCTGTCTAATAAGTGCAAGCGCATCGTTTGACAAGATAACAAAAACAAAACCAGACACAATAATTGACTGGGGGCAGAAGATGATTTATTGAATTTGGACCAAGGTTCCTATGGATGGCAGCTAGGTACAGAGAACCTCCCACCATCCTAAAATACCATACCTTTGCTCGGAGCTCCAATGTTCATTCTGCTGTTCTTTCTCTTCCTGGATCTCCTCACCAACCTGAAGCATCCGCTGTGTGTCACGCTGTACTGACCCCTTGTTGACACATGTTCTTTCTCTTCTGGCTCCATTATAACATGCTCATCTTCTACTACAGGCACTCTTTGCTTCTCACATGACAACATTTGGCTGAGGGTCTTGAGAGGTAGAAGGCAGGCTTGTGCTGCCACATCTCCATGCATTTCCACAGGGGTAGCTGCTCCACCCTGAGGGTGTTCTCAAGGTTCTTCCACATTCGAATCCTCTTCAATGCATCTTTTGTACATATAAGTTGTCTACCTGAATCAGGCACAGAAGTCTTTCAGATGGCTTCACTTGGGCTATGGGTCTCTTCCAAAATGCTTTCCATTTGCTCCTGTGGACTCCAAGTACATGAGTCCATCCTGGACCTAAGGTTCTACACCTAAGGTTTAGAGACTGCCTTTGATGCATGGTCATTTTTGAAGATGGGGAGGCCTTGTTGGCAGCATTCCTGGAGAGGCTCGAGGTACTTGTGTTGTCCCTTTGAAGACGCCAGACATGTCTTTTGCACGGTTGCGGGTGTTCAGTTTTCTTTGCTTGGGTGGGCCTTTTCCTGTTCAGAAGCTCCGTGATTGTGTGGGAGGGCCTTATCCTTGTGCAGGGCTCAGATTTCCTCCCCTGAGGCTTTGCTTGAGGCCTGATTGTTTCTTGGCATGTTGTGGTTAAGATGGAATGGTGGATGCTTGTCTTTCTCTGGAATCCAGAGGGCTGGTGCTGATAATCACGACCAAACACTGTGAATTGGGCCATGTGGAAGGTGACACCGACTCGCTTCGCAAACTGCCTTGGTGAGAGACCCAGAGAGCTCTGGCGGTTCGGGACGGCCTGGGGTGCTCTTGGCCCACCCACGACTACTCTAGCCAATTGTAGTGATCAGGCATGATGTAATGAGGAGTGTTTGCTATGAACTCAAAGCATTGTGACATCACAATTGCTGGCCTCACTGAAGCAGCTGTCCTTCTCCCATGACCTTGGTGTCCTAAGGCTTTAGGTAGGAAGCCCCCAAAGGACAGAACAAGAGCCCTCTGATTCTGATCAAGAGCTCAGGTTGTCTTGTGGGTTAGTGTCCCACTTCCCCATTCTGGAAAAAGCGGAAAGAAAATGATGTTTAGTATACCTTCCTGTAGGCCAACATTTTCCCAGAGACGGCAAGGTGTCCTATTTCCACTATAATTTCTAGAGATCTCAAAAAACGGTGAGGCCTCATGGGTATCAACAACTCTCCATGGGTTTGGAAATCCTGTGTGTGAGAGCGTCCTTTCTCAGCTTCTTTTGCCTATGGCTCAGTGATGACTAAGGGACAGAAAGTCCCCTTTCGATGAAAAAGGTGAGGGCATAGATATATGGTGCTGTCTGTGGTCTCATTTCTTAGTTTTCTGAAACACACGGCTAATGGTTTAAGGCTCTGTCTACCTGGCTTTCCCTTACACACCTTTGCAAAGTCTTAGAGGAGAGTGCAGAATGACACTCTCGAAAGGGGACTTACCGTCCCTTGCCTCTTTGGAGTACCACATTTCTGTCTTTAGGATATATACCCAATAGTGCAATTGCTGTGCCATAGGTTAGCTCTATTTTCAGTTTTCTGAAGAACCTCCACACTGTTTTCCAGAGTGGCTGCACAAGCTTGAATTCCCACAAACACTGCAGGAGAGTTCCCTTATCTCTGCATCCTCGCCACCATCTGTCATTTCTTGAC
The DNA here is from genome assembly GCF_964662115.1 of Mustela nivalis. Lineage (NCBI taxonomy): Eukaryota > Metazoa > Chordata > Mammalia > Carnivora > Mustelidae > Mustela > Mustela nivalis. The sequence continues at coordinate 390,080 of NW_028135944.1, forward strand.
TTGTTAATTTTAGCCATTCTGACTGGTGTGAGGTGGTATCTCGTTGTGGTTTTGATTAGTATCAGTGGGGTCCTGATTTGTGACCCAGTATATGGTCTACTTTTGAGAAGGTTCCATGTGCACTTGAGAAGAACGAGTGTTCTGCTCTTTTAGGGAGGAGTGTTCTGTATATGTCTATGAGGTCCATCTGGTCCAATGTGTCATTCAATGATTTTGTTTCTTTATGAATTTTCTGCATGGGTGCTCTGTCAATTTCTGAGAGAAACATGTAAAGATCTCCTACTATTAATCTATTCATATCAATATGACTCTTTATTTTGACTAACCTTTTTTCTCATGTATTGGTTGCTCCCATATTGGGTACACAGATATTTACAATTGTTAGATCATCTTGGTGGATAGTCTCCTTAAGAATGATGTAGTGTCTTTCTGTATCTCTGACTACTGCCTTTAGTTTAAAATCTAAATTATCTGATATGAGAATCGCTACCCCGGACATCTTTTGAGGCCACTTTCAGTCTGGGTTTATCTTTAGGTTCATAATGGGTCTCTAGTAGACACCATATGGATAGGTCCTGTCGTTTAATCCAATCTGCAACCCTGTGTCATTTTATGGGCGCATGTATGCCCTTCACATTGAGAGTGTTTATTGATAGATATGTTTTTTATTGACATCACGTTTCTTTGAAACCTTTTATTCTGTAGATTTTTTCTATATTTCTGTTCAATGCTATTCTTAGGATTTTTCCACTTTTATAGAACTCCCCTTAATATTTCCTGCAGTGTCGGTTTGGTGGTTGCATAGTCCCTTAAGCCTTGCCGTTCTTGAAAACTATTTCTCCATCGATTTTGAATGTCAGTCTTGCTGGATAAAGTATTCTTGGTTGCATATTCTTCTCATTTAGTACCCTGAAAATATCT